>NC_137454.1:11949985-12549985 GCF_964235325.1 Thermobia domestica | reverse complement strand
GTTAATTTGGTGTGATAAAATCTTCATTTGCTTTGACTCAGTAAATTCAATTCAGTGGTTATCCTTTTCACCCCTCCCAATATCATTTACAGTCAAGACCTGTCCGTGTAGTAATTTATTAATATAGATAGTGATTTTTTTTTTACTAACCCACATGGTGGTATTTTGAGTTTTGCAATCTTGGTAACATTAGAATGATGGCTTAGGTTAACTCTCAGGGCTCCTGTTTTCATCCCGAATTGGGATAGCTTCCAGCAGGGATGGGTTGAAAGCATAGTTATCATAAGGTTCTTTTCCCTTCAGGAAAGGGGCCTATATATTTTCCAATAAATAGTTTGGGTATTAACTGAACAGTTTGCATTAAGAATGTGATTTAGTGAATACAAGGGCCAATTGGCCCTGTTCCTTTCTTTCCCTTTCTTTTCGTGAACCGATAGAGCCGAATTAAAATGGTAAAAATTTGAAGGTTGTTTGTGTATATTTAGTAGTATAACATGTATTAATGTAGTGTGTAGTATAGATGTGGCATGTAGATATTCGTAATGTAGTAAACATTTTCTTGTAGTAGTAATTGTGGTAGTGAGTGATTGGGAATGTGAGATAATTAAATATGGACAGTGTAGTATTTACCATGCGATTTTCATATTCCGTCATTAAATGAACTTATAAACAATATTTGAAAGTGAACGTGGTATGGTACAATAATCCTGAGTACAAGGTCACATTTCGTGGTTTACAGTTCGAACAAATCGTTACTAGCGCCCTTGTGTCGAAATTCCGTACTATCAGTAGTGCATATTTTACCACTGAACCCAGTTAGTGATTTAGATTTCACAAAATTGACCTTTATTTTCGAATTATAACCGAGTAACCATAATTTTCGGCCCATATGAACAGATAGTTGGATAATGTGATTTGACACTTTAATATTCTGAAAACTACAACATTCTGTGTAATCCAGTAATGAAAATATTTAAGTAAATAAACTATGCATAGATTCTTAACCGAAGTCAGCCAATGTGATGCTATTTCCGTTCTGAAATTAAGATATTGAATTCCAATTCTTTTCTTGTAGTTGCAGAATAATTTTCATTGTTGCTGTCAGAATGCTATCACATTCAGCAATATTATCGCACATATTTTACTTTTTTGTGAATATTTCTATATAGAGAATGGTCTTAAAACAGCTGCGAAGTAAGATATAGGATGGTTTGTGTGGCAAAGAAGTCTTGGGTTCGAGTAATGTTTCTTGCGTGTTGGTCGGGACGCGATTTATAGATTTTTTTTAAGTATTATGATGAAATGTGTATATAGGCTGGGCGTAGATAGAGAAGACAGGGTGTTTCTTTTTTTAAATATAACGTATTAGTAAATGGAAAAAAATGATGATATGAATATATGAATATTTATTTGAATATGAATATGAATATTGTAGTAAAAGTGAATAGATGATAGGACACCCGTATAGTGTATACATGGGCCCGGTGTATTTTAGCCATATGATGATATATATATATATGAAACGTAAATGTGTGGTGAGAATCGTTTCGAGTTCTGACCTCCACACCGAGACATCACTCGACAAGGTAGGCGAGTTATATATCAGAATGTATTATTACTTCGCAGTTTGAGCCATAACAGTAGTATTTATTTATAACAATCACGTCTGACAGCAGGGTAGGGATAGCATCATGTAATGGCTAACTGAATGTAATTGTTCATCGATCATGATACCAAATAGTTGGTGTTGGGCTGTTGTGAATTGTGTTTACAGTCGGTTATGAAAGAGAATATCCTATGACTCTGAGATTTTTTTTTCACGTTACCTACTCGGGCTAGTTTATAATATTCATGGAGGCGACAGCTCTGACAGGGTTACAGAATCAAAACAATTAGTTATTGGAATTTATTATACCGTACCCGGGCATCGACCCCCCCCTTGAATATTTTCGTTTTCTTTTCTTAGTTTCCAAACTAGATAGTGATGGAAATTAATCGATGCCTCAGAATTTAGCGCATTCTGCGGAGGGGAGCTATCGGTGAAGTTTGGTAATAGAAATCACCGATCCAAAATTCAGTTTATTTAATTTTTTTTTATTTTGGCAAATCATTAATTAGGGATATCTTAGCTATTACTTTTACTCTAGTTTCTTTACTGTCCTTGAACCTTCTTAGTTCTTCTGAGGGGTCGAATGTTTTTTTTCTTACTTAGAGATTTCAAAATTGGGGACGCAGTTACCTGGTCCCTTCCCCCTCTCCTTTTATCCTGCTGGTCTGGGCCGGATACGGGGCTCGGATTTCAATCTTACAAGCAAACTCTTGTGGGATTGGGATCTGATGGACACAGAACTTGCATCCTTGGCAGCAGGACTCCCTCCTAGTTTACGTATTTAAGTAAACCACCCTTTTTCGGCATATGTGAATATTTTTGGCTATGAGTTGTTATATATTTAAATTCGATCACTCTTCTGTGTAGTGAGTAGTACTTTAATCTTTCTTCTTTCGTTGGCGCCGCTTTCTCTCTCTTGTCTCTTCCTTCTTACTTCGAGATTTTTTTTAAATTTTCAACCTTCCCCCCCCCCCCCCCGATTTTGAAAGTATGGTATATCAATGAATTAATGTATAATATTTTTTTTTAACCGAAATGACCAGCTGAGACATCTCAAGACACGATTCGTTTGATGAAATAGTTAGGGACTGGGTTTACATTATATTTGACCCATCGACGGGGTGAGTAACGATTCGGTACACCGTAATTTCCACTTTCATTCCTTCACCAGTGTCCGTCTGGGATTCTTTTTTTATCCAGTGGTCACTTTCCATTTAGTTTATTTCCGTGAATGTTGTTGTAATATTGGGCCCAAAGTTAAGATAAAAATTGTTTGGTTTATGTATATTCATGTATTTAAGAATGTTCTGTGTTACGTGCCTGCCTCACAAGTTTTTTTTCTCTTTGATCTACTCTCCAATTGGATATGTGAAAATTTAAAATTAATAGACGCGCGGTATAAATGAAAATAATATTTTATGATGATACGTCGGAAGTTTTGTTTCTTGGTGTAATGTTGCAACCTTCTTGGACAAATTAGTGTTGGGGTTATGTAATTAAATGTGTGCGCGTGTATTAAATATATATATAGAGAGAGAGAGACGTCGAAATGTAAATATGTATGAAATATAGAATATTAAAGTGAAATGTAAAATGTTAAATTTATAATATGGATATATGTAAGAGCACCGCATCTGCCCCATACGTTTATTGGTTGCCATGGGTTTTAAGTAATGTTTTCCGACGAATGGAATGATGTAGTCTAATTTTTTTTTTTTTAAGGAATACCGCCGCGAACTTAGATAATTTCTTTTTGTTCTGCATAAATGTAATTATTGATCAATAATGTAAACAGTTTCAATGGCATGCATTTCGAAATAACGGCGGGTCTAAAACATAATCCAATCCCTCGACAAATATTATCCTTTAGTGATCAACCAGAAATTCTTTTTTTTTGAAAGTGTACCTAGAATCCCCCCTGTTTTCCAATGTGTATCCTATGACTTAACCAGTGTTTTACCACGATATAAATCACCACAATCCTCCCAACTAGTGAAGATCTCAAATATAAATACTATGAATAAAAATTATAAGTAATTCACAAATAAAGTGTTATGATGTGTCCCAGTGATGAGTGACTAACTAGTAACCTGGAATGGACTGAACCGAGAGGAGAATTCTTTTCTGACCAAATGTTGTTGGTGAAATCCCTAGATGGGTATAAACGTTGTAGTATGCGAGTACTGTCACAAACTGAAAATAGTTGATGAATGGTTTTATAAACCAATAGTCATATATATATATATATAAATATATACACAAACTAAGTTAAATGGAGCGAAATGTTTTGGACACTACGAGTAGTGCGTGATTTGGAATTTGAAAGCTCAGAATTATTAATATTTTATTGCTCGGCGTGAGGTAGAGACTCATAAGTTCTAATACACCTAAAAGTTTTTTTTCTTTCTTTTCTTTCCTCTCTGTCCAATTTTTTTTAAGTGAAATAAGTGTCTTCTTTGCGTATGTCGCAAATCATAATTTGCTTTAGCATGCCTAAGATATAATATATGTAATTATTTTTTTTTGTCAAGATGATTGAATATATAAAAATTTACTAAAATATAACTCTATGTATTCTATTAATATATAACCAAGAACTTGTGCTTTTAAGATTTTCTTTGTAATTATTTTTTCCTTTTCACTATGAATGTAATAAACTATTTGTACCCTTGTAGCTAGTTGGTTTTCCTTTAAACATATATACACTGTCCTGAGTGAGTGAGCGAGTGAATGCATGATAGATTTAATTTAAGTAATTTTAGTAATATCATTTGTCATATTAACATCTATAATATATGTGACATGTTTTAATATATGTGTTAAGGTAAATAACCTAGGTCATGAAAGACCGCCACTAACAAATTTAAAGTCGGCTCTAGGAGTGAGACGGAAATAACGGGATGAGCCTAAATACGACATCTTTCTTCCAGGAAGTTGAAACTCTTATTGAGACGATACATAAATTTTATATTGAGTTTATATTTATTTTTTCTTTCTCTTAACTAATTCATATGTGTGGTCGATCTCAGATCATGGAGTTCAGATGTTGGATAGTTATCAATTATTGTTTGAGATTAAATTACAAAGAATTAAATTTCACTTTTCTCATTTCCAGGTCTGGAACTGGGCAACCCCACGAACGTGGTGCCTGGAGCTAGGTCTGGGTGGTATGAGGGAACATGTGTCTATTCCACATCACTTCAAAATTGATTCTCCACTAATAGTATTTGTAACGTTTTACCGGATAATAACCATTCGAATTCATTACTATATTTCCTAAATCATCCAGTAATCCATTCTCCTTTAAAATCCTCAATCTTTCCTTTTCCCTCTCCTTTTCTTTTTATTTTCTTATTTCTTTCTACTTCTCTCCCCTCCTTTCCCTTCTCACTCTTTCTTTTCTTATTTCTAACGAAACTGAAAAACTAATTAGGTCGTGACTGGGAGTAGTCGCTATCAGCACGGTCAATAAATTCGATTCGATAAGTTTCTTCGGAAGTCCGATTTGGGATAATTACCTCTAAAATGAATATGTACAGAGACTAAGAATAATAATATAATTTATTCAAAATTTACTTTACTAAAAAATTTTTACAGTTTCAATTAGTAGTAGATATTTCATTATCACTCTTTGCTAAGTTCAGGCGACTCCTCCTTCAACCACGATGTTAGTTATCACGCCCAAATTCGTTTTTCAATATGCTTGCTTCCATATTGAAGGATATACACCTGTACGTAATGAAACGTTAAATATATTTGCTAAATTAGTTGAAAGTTCTGTTGCATAAGCTTTTATTACATAATAAGGTATATTATCTGGACCTGGAGTAGTGTTCGGTTTAATTAGTTTAATTGCTTCCATTACATCTAATTCAGTAACGGTAGGAATTCCGATTAGACCACTATTACTAACGATATTCTCAGGCAATACCTCTTGACCTACACTGAAAAAAAGGGCTTGGTCAGGTGTACCAAATTTGTTTGGTCAGAGCATTTGGTCACTTTTTTTGGTTAATTTAACCAAAATTTGGTTATTTTGACCAAACCTGTTTGGTCATGAACACTATATTTTTTGGTCAGAACATTTGGTTGATTAGTTTGGTTATGCCAAACAAATCTTAAGTGATTTGGCAAAGATTTGGTTCTCCTGACCAAAGTGTTTATTTACAAAGTCACGTGTATCGATTTGACTTCTGGGTAATCTTTATTTAAGCTATCAGTGTTTTGAACGTATGTTAGTGACAAATAAAACTGACTATTTAGCTGCACAGAATGAATGCTTGAAGTGTGTGATTCATTATGTAAATCGAGGTAAGCTTAATTTTTCGTGTAATGTAATTTGTATTGGTTATTTTAGTGGTCGTATATTTGGCATAACAAATAGGCCTTTATAGACAGATGAAGCGGGCACGTTATATTGACGACGCTAGGGCAGGGAGCAAAATTATAGCGTCAGGGGTTGGTTCATTTCCTATTCCTCCACTAGAAACTTCCGGAAAGGGATAAATCAAGTGGCACTAACACTAGAAGTTTGCAAAATAAATTGGTGCATTCAGAGTTTATAGATGCACAAAGTACAAAATATACAGAAGAAATAAGTAGTGTTTACTTTCTTCCCCAGGTCACTTGGTATAGACTATGGCTCACTTGGTAGTGATTACCATTCGTTATTTGTAACTGTGATGTAGTCATGAATATAAATGGAGTGTGAACGTGTGGTATAGAAACTACGGTGCATAAAACACGAAACAACTTGTGCTAGGTGGCCACTAGAAAGCAGGAATGCTATGTAATCGGGTCAGTTCAGGAGCATAGCAGAGGTGCCCGAGGGTTAAAAACGATGTGCGTCCGTAGGGAGCAGACGCGTCAGCGACGGTGGCTCTTCATATAAACGAGATAGTTAAGAACAGCTCACTATAAGTCACATTACCGACTCCGGAGCCGTAGATGGATTTGGGGGAGATACTAAATATCATCCGAAATATGAAGCATACTTTTGAAGAACTTTTCATATGGAATTCAAATATGGGAATTCTTACCTATGAGATCGATATTTACTGAGAAATACGTTAATAAAAGTGTATAAGTTTACGTTTGGGACACCACTCGAAATAATTATTGAAGAAATATATGTTCCCTAATTTACTTCTTACTGACTCCTAAAAGATTTGCACTAGGCGACATGAAAATATCTCACTTGGCATAGGTAAAATTCAAGGGTGCTTTAGAAGTAATTGTTAAAAAATCACAATTCTTTCCGCCCATGAGAGATTGTGATGGACATTATCGTGTCCGTGAGTTTTCTCGAGGTTTCCCGTTTCCTCACACATTCACATTCCACCATTTTTGTTGCAATCAATCCCTTGCATTAATCACCCGTCACCTTTGACATAAAGGGCACAAACATGGTACGTGAAACGAATTATTTTGTGGAGAGGAGTCGCGGTGGTTCAGTGGTAGAGCGTTCACCTCTGGTGCATGGAGTCCCTGGTTCCCTCCCAGCTCGCATCAAATGAACGTTGTGGTAGAGAAACACCGTGTGCTTGGGTTTCATCGGGGTTGTCCCATTTCCTCCCACTTTCTTCATTCCACAATATCATTCGTTTCTTATCATCACCGTCTCCTTTAGCCTCCACAGCATAAGTGTGGGACGTAAACCTGAAAGATTTCATTTCATTTTGTGGAAGTTCCGTCAGGGCTTTTGCCGGTGGGAATCATTTAACGCAGATTATTTGAGATAAGTGGAAACGTACTATGAAGTGCACACGATTGGTGACTTTTTGCTTTTAAGTTTCCTTGTTTGTATTTTAAAACAATGTTTAAACCTTAAAAAAGTTATTACGGGATGTATATTTTCATCGAAGCTACACGTAATATTTACACATGTACTAACTTTCCGTTTGCATATTTAAGAATTTTTTGCTTTGTGACGATATTTGTTAGAAAAAATTTTCTCATGACTTTTGCGATAACCGCATTATTTTCAGTTTAGTACTTATACAGTATCAACAGTATTTGGTAATTTCTACCAAATGTTTTGGTCAAATTCACTAAATGCAGGTTTAGTATTTACAACCAAATTATTTAGTTCCAAGAACCAAATTTGGACCATTTTTACCAAATTTTTGGTATTCCCAACCAAATCCTACTTATTTGGTTGTTCTTTGGTCAAAATTACCAAACGCGGGGCCGCGGTGGCTCAGTGGTAGAGCGTTCATCTCTGGTGCTTGGGGTCCCGGGTTCGATCCCAGCCCCCGCGAAGTGAACTTTGTGGTGGACAAACACCGTGTGCGTGGGTTTTCTCGGGGTACTCCCGTTTCCTCCCACTTTCTTCATTCCACCATTTCATTCATCACTCATCATCACCGTCTCCTTTAGCCTAACCGGCATAACCGTGGGACGTAAAACTCAAAGATTTCATTTCATTTCATTTCATTTTTTCAAAATTACCAAACGCATATTTGGTACTGGTAACCAAATAGGGCCTACTAGGTTCCTGCAACCAAACAAATCGTGACCAAATGATTTCGTGCTGGTGACCAAGCGTTTGGTTGGCGCTATATTGACCAAACGATTTGGTAACCAGCACCTATTTTTTGGTCAATTTGACCAAACCTTTTTTTCAGTGTACTTCTAAGTTAAAAGATTCATAAAATACACTCTTAAATGCTTCAGCAATTTTGACAGTGTCTTGAATTAGCATACCATTACAATTTACTTGCTTTGGTACTTGTTTACAGTCAGACTTTTCAAAAACGTTCCAAAAATATGAGCTGTTCTTATAAATACTATTTTTAAACCTGAATAATAAGATTTTCTTGCTTCAATGTATTTCTTTTTTACAAGTTTCCTTAGGTCTGAATATCTCTGATACCATACGTCATCATTTGTTCTTTTGGTTTTAACAAAATATTTAGTTTTTTTTTTTTTTTTTTTTTTTTTTTTTTTTTTTTGTTTATTAGTGCTTTCAATTCTCGCGTCATCCATGGATCCTTATATTTTTGTTTACAACCAATTGACTTCTTAGATACATGCTCGTTAAATACATAATAAATTAAATTATATAAATGGTCAGTAACTTCATAATAATAATAATAATAATAATAATAATAATAATAATAATAATAATAATAATAATAATAAGTGGATACTTTCAAATATTTAGGATCAATATTAACAGACGAAAATCATATTCACGAAGAAATTAAATGTCGACTAAAAGCAGGAAATTCGTGTTACTATTCGGTTCAAAATCTCTTGTCGTCGCGAATTCTGTCGAGGAATTTGAAGCTTAAAATATACAAAACGATAATCATGCCTGTTGTTCTGTATGGTTGTGAAACATGGTCGCTTACTCTGAGGGAAGAACATAGACTGAAAGTATTTGAGAACAGGATCCTGAGAAGAATATTCGGACCCAAGAGGAACAAGAATGGGGAATGGCGGAAACTTCATAACGAGGAACTACATAGTTTATACGGTTTACCCAACATTGTTAGGGTCGTCAAGTCTAGGAGGCTTAGGTGGGCGGGTCACGTAGCTAGAATGGAAGAAAGTAGAAACGCCTTCAAAGTCTTGACTGGTAGACCCATAGGAAAACGACCATTAGGAAGACCTAGGCGCAGATGGGAGGACAATATTAAGATGGATCTCGCAGAGATAGGAATACAAAGTAGAAACTGGATGCAATTACCTAAGGATAGAAGTCAGTGGAGAGCTTTTGTGAACGCGGCACTGAACCTCCGGGTTCCATAGGCCATAGAGTTAGTTAGTTAGTTAATAATAATAATAATAATACACATGTGTGTATGTATGTGTGTGTGTAATATGTGTATATAGTGAGTTAATAATGGTTTTATATATTCTGTTAATGGTTTTAGTAAAGAAAAAGCCCAGCCTCCCAAAAAAAGTCATGTCCTCTCCCCCTGAACAGCTTGCTGGGTACGCCGCTGAAATCATTGACTAGTAACACCACTGAGAAAGGATCTAATTTGTTATGAGAAATAAACATGAGTATAGAATAATTCGATTCTCGCATTCTGGGAGTAAAAAGTTCTATTTAGATTTTTAGATTCTCAAACTATGCTTAGAAATAGAAAAATTACGGGGTGATAAGATTTCATTGTTACTCCATTTCTACCCCTTACGTGTGTGTTTTGCTTTTAAGTTAGGAAGATATTTGTGTGATAATGAGTGAATGAAATAATGGAATAAAGAAAGTGTAAAGAAATAAGAAATTCTTGAAGATGTTAGAAGGTGTCAGAAGACGTTAGAATCCTTGAAGATGCTAGAAACCTTTAGACACGATGTTTTGTCAATAGTGGGCACAAAAACCGGTTTTTCGGTTTTCGGTTTTTAGGAAAATCTACTCCGGTGTTTGAAAATTTTGAAAAAAAACAACGGTTTCGGTTTTCACCCAAACCGGTTATCGGTTTTCTCCAAAACCGGTTTCCATTTTCTTCCAAACTGGTTCCGTTTTTTTTTTTTTTTTTTTCAAAATTTGTTCTATTTCTCATCAGAATAGTGTTTCGTTGTTCTCCGGAAACCGAATTCGTTTCCACAGAAATAGTTTTATGTGTTTTCCAAAATTTTTCACCGAAACCAGTAAGTTTCGTCTCAAAATCTATTTCCTTAAATGTAAATTAATATTTAAATAAAATATGAAACATAACACTAGTAACGGTCAAACAATATATCTATTTCGTGATAAGATTGTTACTTTAAAATGCTTTACACATACAAATAAACATTTCATAAAACGAAACACTTCTAGTAAGATCTGACAGCAAGTGCCATGTTGTGTGCTCATTGTAAAACGAATCAAATATTTTCTTTTATTTATTACATTTTTCGATATCAGAAGACACAACCAAATGAATCAGTGTCTTGTGCTGTAGCTGAAACATTATTTTATCGTACAATATTTATAATACGTAACATTTCATTTCGCAGTAGTTAAGGGAATGAGCTAAAATATGTACTGACTTCCGGGTGGTGTCCATCTTAAATCGCACTTTTCCTCAAATTTTTCAACAAAAGTGTTAACGGGAACTCCACCACTAAACTTTTCTAGTGCTCTAATTTCACTAAATTTTACCGGCAACTTTGACTGCTTAGACCTAGTTGGATTAGGTTTAGAATACTTATATTTCCTAGATGGTCCTTGAATTTTGCCCTCTTCTATTTCACTTTCTGGTTATGTGCTGGACATTATCCTTATTGTTACATTTTGCGCACTTCCGTCTGGTGAATTAGCAATTTGGGATACTTCCGGGACAGCTTCTCGAATATGAGTATTCCGGTGAGTTACCGTATCAGTCTGTTGAGTGTTCTTGAAATCTAAGAATTCATGTTGCAGGTCACAAATTTGGGCAGAATAATTCTCAATCGAGTAGCGTTATTATCAATCCACTCTTTTATTTCCCTAAACTTATTTCTTAGATGTTGTGATAGTTGTTTAAATTTGGCATTGTGATTTTGTTCTAATTGTTCAAGTTTAGCGCTGTGATTTTGGTCTAATTGTTCAAGTCTGGCACTATGATTTTGTTCTAATTGTTGCAGTTTATTGGTTATTTGTTCAATTTGACTTGCTAACTGTTCACTTTGACTTGGTAATTGACCACTTTGAGATTCGAATTTGCTTTCAATCAGCAGGCTCAATATTGGACTTAGGAAGAAGTTGGTCAAGTGCTATATATGGAGCATTGGATTGTATGGTTCAGAGACTTGAACATTACGGAAGTTAGAGAAGAAATATTTAGAGAGCTTCGAAATGTGGTGTTGGAGGAAGATGGAGAAGATAAAATGGACAGAGAGAGCAACAAACGAAGATGTTTTAAAACGGGTAGGAGAGAAGAAGACACTTCTAACCACCATCCTTCGTAGAAACGCCAATTGGATTGGACACATCTTGCGAATAAATTGTCTTCTTCACAAAGCCATAGAAAGAAAGATGGAAGGAAAACAAGGAATAGGAAAAAGAAGGACACAGCTGATCGATGATTTGAAAGATAAGAAAAAATATTGGGAGTTAAAAGAGGAAGCTGAAGATCGAGAAAAGTGGAAGAAACATTTCCACACCCAAATATAAAGTTTGAAAAAAAAAAAAAATCTTCATTAGTTCCAGGACCTGCCGAAAGGCAGAATACATAATAAAAAATGACAGTCCTTTCATCTGTAGCATAAAATGCCGAAGTTCAGAATTAGGTGATCCTGGAATTGGTGCACTTCTTCCAATTTCCTCCATCCTTTGATTTGTGTTGATCAATCTTTGATTCCGTAATAACATTAACACTATTTTGAATAAACTGACTATACTTCAGATTAAACAAATGTTCCTGGTGTGGAACCCACCATTAATATATAACCACACTATACCTCAGTTTGTACATATATATTTTAACTATTACACTAGCGGTAACTTCAAGAAATATACACCAATCTCAAACTCTAAAACACTATATTTGATAAGAAATTATTGATTTTACATTGCAGTTTAAAATCTTACTTTTCAACTGTCATGGAGACTCATACATTTATATATTATATAAACATTTTTCTTCACTATAGCAACGTACAAACAGAAATATATCTAGATCAATCGACCGATATTGCTTACATTATATATTTCTTCTTCTTCTTCTTCTACAATATGCTTGAGTACTGCTGCCCCAATTAAGAAGGAATATATAAAATATACAACGTTGTCGTTGTACACCACAAGCTTATTTGACCGGGGATGGAACTAGGGACCTCATGCACAAGAGGGAAGAGCTCCTCCACAGAGCTGCAGTGTCCCTTAGAAAAAATAGAAAGAAAAGTGAAAATCTTATTGGACTGAAGGCCTGTCATCAGGCAGATTAATAATAATAATAATAATAATAATAATAATAATAATAATAATAATAATAATAATAATAATAATAATAATAATAATAATAATAATAATAATACATGCATCCTGTAGCATACTTACATATATGGATAATAAAACCTTCCTAAAGTCGAAAAAGGACATTTTTTCCAGATAGTTATTATTATTATTATTATTATTATTATTATTATTATTATTATTATTATTATTATTATTATTATTATTATTATTATTATTATTATTAATCTGCCTGATGACAGGCCTTCAGTCCAATAAGATTTTCACTTTTCTTTCTATTTTTTCTAAGGGACACTGCAGCTCTGTGGAGGAGCTCTTCCCTCTTGTGCATGAGGTCCCTGCTTCCATCCCCGGTCCAATAAGCTTGTGGTGTACAACGACAACGTTGTATATTTTATATATTCCTTCTTAATTGGGGCATCAGTGCTCGAGCATTTTGTAGAAGAAGAAGAAGAAGAAATATATAATGTATGCAATATCGGTCGAACGATACTTATTTCCAGATAGTTATTGTACAAATATATTTTATTAGTCAAATCTGTTAACATTTTACCTGGTAGAGTTGTACAAAGAGTCTGTAGTACGACCCCAGTTCATGTATACTTGCCATAAATAAGGCGTTCCTTCATAGATATTATTAGATTCTTCTCGTTTCCTTCGAATATTCTTCAAGTTATAATTGTTAATTAATTTATAACAGTGTTCGAAGAAATTTTCATCTTTCTTTCCATTGTAGAGAAAATACGTTGTATTGTTCTGCAGAAGGGCTTAATACCACAAAAAAATGCTTAATAAATCAATTCACATGAAACGATGTTAGTGCTCATAATATGTCTGCTTTCCTCAATATTCTTTAATATCACGAGTTTTATTTTATTTCATCCTTTTGCCAGAAACAACTGTACGTAATTTTTTTGTTTGTTTGTTTGTAACGCTTTTTGATTAATGCTAACTATCGGTTACACTTGTATATACAGTACGTATGTGTGTATAAGCCTTACCAGGGCCGGTCGTAAGGAATTTGCCGATTAAAAGCCACGATTTTAAGTATGCTATTTCATCATAAACAACGATGGGGAGTGAAAGTGCACTCGCACTCAGAAAGCCCTAAATACTACAAATACAATCTCTTTCTGTTTTTTTTATTTCTTTAAATAATAATCTATTATGTTTGTGAAAGATAAAGCAAACACACCAGCAGAGAAAAGATGGTAACACTTTTTTAAAGAATTCAATATCGAACTTCCATTTCAATATATCAATCAGCAATTCCAGTGCGATTAGCTCTTTTATCTTTATTGCTTGATTTTTCTTCTATATCTGGTAGAAAAAACTTGTTTCTATCTTCAATGATAAGGAAGTTGTTTGTGAAAAAGACTAGTTCTCATATCAAAACTGTGATAAATAACTAAATAGAACAGGTGTTTGCTTCTGCTCGAGAGTTGACTTCTTGTGTTTGACAACAATCAAGCAATTTACGCAGGAATTTGTTTGACCATTAGTTTTAGCACTGTCCATGTGACCTTAAACTAATGCCACCTAAATATGATTTGTGCATCTAGTATTCAAATAGAAGGTCAGCTTGGTAAATTTAACTACCATCATCATGAAATCTGGTTTCAACAAGAAATATTTATTCTAAATAATATAGTTACCACATAGTTTGCAGCCCCGTGCAAATGTATATGTTGCAGATATGGTAGAACCGGCTCTGAGTTTTATACACACATACAAATGTCAGCAAAACAACAAAGAATTCCTACATTAATTTACACTTTGATTTTTATTTCAATATGCACTTCTTGTGTTTTCCTGGAATATTAATAGTTTTCCACCAGGTTCTTTCTTCTTATTGCATTTTTTTTTAAAACTAGATCTATTATTTATTTGTTTATTTTTAAATATTCTTTTTGTGTTTGACCTTATGAATGATAATAAATACATGTCTATCAAAATAAGAAATTAAGAATAATCTTTCCGCTACTAGATCCGCTTATCTTTTCCACATCCCTTCGCGATCCTCGTATATTCCTCTCGAGATATTCCTATGAGTCCCGACCCCCAGGTTTAGAAACCCTGCAAATATGTGATTGTCACAAGTCACCACTAAAATTGATTTCATCACAAACTAGCGGGAAGTAAAAAGATAAATAAAACAAACACGATAAAAAGAAAATGAAAGAATATATTAGAGATAATGTAATAGTGGAGAGGTTATGTCCTCTGCAAAAACCTTCAATTTCTTTCTACGAGAACAATTGAAAAACGTTTTAGCGTTAAAACTTCAGACGTCCAATAAATAATTACAGTATGGCGCTTCAGTTTATCAGCGATCGGTAATCCTCCATAAACGTCTCGAAGGCTTTTGTTCTAACAGTGCAAAGTGTTAATCATGACAGGCATTTGTTTTCTGTTCGTTCCATGTAAACCGCCATCTTTCCTTCCATTTCTTTTTCTTTTTTAAAAAAAAAGAAAGAAAAAGAAAGGTATTTTACAGAATATTGATTTTAGCAATTTAGCGTAAGTTCAGTCGCACAAGACATTCATCATAAAGTGTAAATTATGGGTTTATTATTTATTTTTTTATTTCTTTAAGAAAAAGAAATAATAAAACGAAGTTGCTTGCAGGGCGTTTATGGAAACGAGTCATTGACTAATGGTAGGCCCTTTGTAGAACGTGGTTGATTTAAATAACGGGGTGTGTGAGGGTTTTCACGCCCTCAGATTGAACCTGTAACGTCAGTGTAGGTATTCGACCGTTATCTCCTTTATTTAAAAAAAAAAAAAAAAGCTTTTAATGGCGTGAGGTCCAAAACATCTTTTAAAAGTTTCACGGTTAAGAATCTGCCTATCGATCAATTGCTTTATACTCTCCGTGAATTATCCTTAAAAGGAGAACTACTTAACCTCGCGACGTTTAGACGTGCATCTCTGAGCTAAAACTAGGGGACGAGAAAACATGAAAGAACAAGCAACAGAATAAATCACTACATTTTAGGGGAGGAGGCCCGGTGACACATGGTAGAGCGCTTACCTCTGATGTACTGGGTTCCTGGTTCGATCCCCGACCAAGCAAGTTTGTGATGAATAACATCGTGTCCGTGGGTTTTCTAAGAGGAACTCCCACATTTTCATTCCACTAATTCTTCCATCATAATTCACTTACCTGAAACATCGTCTCCCTTAGCCTAACGGGCATAATCGTGGGACGTTAAACTGAAAGAATACCATTTTTCGTGACTTTAATGTTCTATTTCTTTATATTTATCTTTATACAGTATGGCGCTAAATTCGTTGTACAAAAGCAGAGGAGTGATTCCTGAGACTAAAACAAACAAACAAACAAAAAAAAGTTCCAATAAACATAGGGCGAAAACTCCATCGTTTACGTGTTATGGGCTGTCGAAAACATGAGAAAATGAATTCTAAAGGTCCATAGCTCTAAAACTATGGGACCTACCTTGGTCAGGTCAAGACTTCACTTAGGAACTAGTATGTGCTCTATCCAAAAATACATATTTTAGAATCCTAAGGTACTCACGCAACAATTTTTATGGAGGTAGTTGGAGAGTACTTTATATCATAGGCCCGTAAATCAAACTCCCTCTATAAAAATTGTTGTGGAAGCACCTCAGGATTCTGAAACACGCACTAGTTCCTAAGTGAAGTCTTGACTCGACCAAGGTAGATCCCATAGTTTTGGAGCTATGAACCTTTATTTTATTATTATTATTATTATTATTATTATTATTATTATTATTATTATTTTATTTTATTTATTTATTTTTTTTTTTTTTGTAGCCTATAACACGTAAGCGATGGGTTTTTCGCCCTGTTTATTGAAACTTTTTTTGTTTGTTTTACTCTCACGAATCACTCCTTTGCTTTTGTACAATGAATTTAGCGCCATACTATATTTATATTGTATTTATCTTACTAATAATTTCATGTTATTTATCAACAGTATTATTAAGAGAACACGCAGTACTAACTGATATTAGAACATAAACGTTTAAATTAACAGCTGCATGCATATACAGTAGTATCATTTATTTTAACCGTACTGTGTTTTCACACGTGAAATTTCTTCTTTGGATAAGTTTTTGATTAAAACGCTTGGTCCTTACAAGAACTTTTTTAATGCAATTTGAGACTTACTAACTCTGTTATGCATATCTAATGAAAGTCTTATAGAACGATAATGTCTGTGCGTCTATCAGTATGTTAATCTTTCACAGTGGCGTATTTAGGATGTTGTTTCGGGGGCGGGGAGCTACGTGAATAAGCACTTACATTTTTTCCTTTTGTGTGGCGATAAATTTTAATGAAGTCGTGCATATAAGAAATTGATTTCGGAGGGCTTGATCCCCCCTAAATACGCCAGTGATTTTTCGATAGGCATCGGAGAGAAAACAATAACAAGAAAGCGCTATCGAGGAATGATTATCACATATGGATCCAGCGCATAAGAATTGGTTTTACGTCAGTCCTTACTCCTCTTGTTCAACGAGAAATGATATAAATGTAAGACACCAGGTTACAATGTTCAATCCAAGAATACGGGGCCGCGGTGGCTCAGTGGTAGAGCGTTCACCTCTGGTGCATGGGGTTTCGGGTTCAAACCCTGCTTCCGCCAAGTGAACTTTGTGGTGGACAAACACCGTGTGCGTGGGTTTTCTCGGGGTTCTCCCACTTTCTTCATTCCACCATTTTCATTCATTTCTTATAATCACCGTCTCCTTTAGCCTAACCGGCATAACCGTGGGACGTAAAACTCAAAGATTTCATTTTCATTTTTCAATCCAAGAATACAAAAATAGAAATAAAGGATAGCGAGAAACATTTTCTTGATATCAGGGGCGGATCCAGGACGGACCTCTCGGGGGATGGGGTTGTAATACTGCTACTTAGAACTACTTTTAAGAGCTCCAAACTCTGGGATGGGTTTTATTTATATATAAAATAAGAAAGTTTCCTCTTCATGGCGGGGCAGTCGCCCCGATCTTCTCCCCCCCCCCCCCCCGCCTAGCTGGATCCGCACCGGCTTGATATGAATTAAAGATCTCAAGAACATAACCCTTATCTGGCGTTATCACTCTAGTAAAACTTGAATTGGTGAAATCCACTGAACTTCCAGTTCGAATATTGATCTTCAAAGAAGAAAAGCGGTAATAAACTGAGAGAAATGGTTTCTTGGTTCCGATCAAATCGGGTGATATATTTACGGTGTTAATAAGTGCATTTCCACTAATTGTTAGAGCGGACATATAGGAGTCTACATATGTTTCTGATTGAACTTTCTTTGTATGTATATGCTAATAATAACTAGGAATGCAATGTATATACCCGATTGCAATGAAATGAGCTGAGCGAGCTTAAACTACGTAATCAGGAAGCGTTTTTCGGTGATTATTCCTCGATGGTACATCGGATTTTTTATTTCGACCTATGTTGTCACTCAGCACGACATACTCTATCAGCGTGCTAAGTTTGGTTGAGATCGGCCAAACGGTCTAGGAGGAAGCGTTTTTCGGTGATTATTCTTCGATGGTACATCGGATTTTTGATTTCGACCTATGTTGTTACTCAGCACGACATACTCTATCAGCGTGCTAAGTTTGGTTGAGATCGGCCAAACGGTCTAGGAGGAAGCGTTTTTCGGTGATTATATTCTTCGATGGTACATCGGATTTTTGATTTCGACCTATGTTGTTACTCAGCATGACATACTCTATCAGCGTGCTAAGTTTGGTTGAGATCGGCCAAACGGTCTAGGAGGAAGCGTTTTTCGGTGATTATTCTTCGATGGTACATCGGATTTTTGATTTCGACCTATGTTGTTACTCAGCACGACATACTCTATCAGCGTGCTAAGTTTGGTTGAGATCGGCCAAACGGTCTAGGAGGAGTTCGCGGACAACCAAACGGCTAACCCGAGTATAAGAGCTGAGCGAAGCGAAGCTCAATAATAATAATAATAATAATAATAATAATAATAATAATAATAATAATAATAATAATAATAATAATAATAATAATAATAATAATAATAATAATAACAATAATAATAATAATAGTTTTACCATGGCTGGGATGTCAACTGCTGCACGGTCCTCAGATAACTTCGTGTTGGCATAGCAATAAATTGTTGCAGCATAGTACAAATCACCAATCATTTCTCTTTGCTTTTCCTTCCATCATAGTTTCTATCACTTCTTTTAGAATGCATTTAAGCGACTGCAAACACAAGAACTCATATCATAGTGAAGATCTTCTTTTGTCCTTTGCCTCAATACTGCTGTATCATTAAGTACTTCTTAACTGCTTGCAAGTTGTTTCCCGCGCAAAGTTGAAAAGTATTCATGCACTGTGCTCCATTGTTAATACCTTATTCGTCTTTAGTAGTATTCAACAATTGCAATTTTTTTCTTTTTCCTAAGTTTTACTTCCTCTTCTATATCTATCCTTTAAATTTACTCATATGGCTCAGTTATAATTCTTTCCAAGTTTCTTGCTAGTTAATTTTCCTTCATTCAATTACTTCTAATATTGTACTACTCTCCCTCATCTTTTTTTCAATTCTTCCTCATAAATTTTCCTATTCGACTCACCTAATTTCTACATTCTTTTCCATAATCACATTCATTTCAAAAGCATTTATTTATTTTCATCTCATTTGTGGAGCGCTTATACTGTTTCCCCGTAGAATACAGTAACTAACTAACTAACTAACTAACTAACTCTATGGCCTATGGAACCCGGAGGTTCAATGCCGCGTTCACAAAAGCTCTCCACTGACTTCTATCCTTAGCTAACTGCATCCAGTTTCTACTCTGTATTCCAATCTCGGCGAGATCCATCTTAATATTGTCCTCCCATCTGCGCCTAGGTCTTCCTAATGGTCGTTTTCCGATTGGTCTTCCAGTCAAGACTTTGAAAGCGTTTCTACTTTCTTCCATCCTAGCTACATGACCTGCCCACCTAAGCCTCCTAGACTTGACGACCCTAACAATGTTGGGTAAACCGTATAAATTATGTAGTTCCTCGTTATGAAGTTTCCGCCATTCCCCATTCCCGTTCGTCTTGGGTCCGAATATTCGTCTCAGGATCCTGTTCTCAAATACTTTCAGTCTATGTTCTTCCCTCAGAGTAAGTGACCATGTTTCGCAGCCATACAAAACAACAGGCATGATTACCGTTTTGTATTTTTTAAGCTTCAAATTCCTCGACAGAATTCGCGACGACAAGAGATTTTGAACCGAATAGTAACACGAATTCCCTGCTTTTAGTCGACATTTAATTTCTCCGTGAATATGATTTTCCTCTGTTAATATTGATCCTAGATATTTGAAACTATCCACTTTATCAAAATATTATTTAATATTTTAACGCATCCATAATTTGCTGTATTCCGGTCCCGACGCACTTCCATGTATTTAGTTTTCTCTGCATTTACTTCTAAACCCATGTCGCTGCAAGAGTTTAATAAGATCTCTGCATTTCTTTCTATTGTTCTCCTATCATCACCTATTAAATTTACGTCATCAGCATATGCCATAACCTGGTGAATACCGTTCAATTCTAGGCCCTGGTTGCTATCTTTGATTTTTCCTTATAGCGTATTCCAGGACGAAGTTAAATAATAATGGCGACAACGCATCTCCTTGTTTGAGGCCATTTTCGACGTGAAAGCTCGTGGACAAAAATTTTCCTACCCGGACTTTACTTTGGGATTTATTTAAACATGTCCTGATTAATCTAATTAGCTTTCTCGGTATTCCAAGTTTTGTAAGAACGTTGTGACAAGAAACATTTGAAGATATATATTTTTTTTTTTTATTGTTAATTCAAAATCCTACAAAATACATTTCCCTATTTCTGAATGCTTCTTTCGCCACGTTGTTTTTTTTTATTATTATTTCTTTTATTGCTCGGATTTTGGCGACTTGGATTAGAGTTATAGCGTCCTTCAACACCGAGGCTATTTGAGACATACATCTTAACATGGGATCCAAATCATATAAGCTCCTGCTGCAAATCGAACCCAGGTCTTCTGTGCCAAAGGCGAGTATACTAATCATTTATCCACAAGGACTAAAGAGTTCTTTCTTTCCATTTATTTCTTACTTGCGCTTCAAATTTTTATTAATATTATTATCAAGACATGCAAAACTATATTTTCCTTTCTACTTTGTCTTTTTTCAACTTCTGTTCTTGAAACTAGAGATGCAAAAAAGCCGGCTTTTTTGAATCGATGGTTTTTTTGCACATAAAAAGCCGGATTTTTTGGGGGGAAAAACGAGAATTTTGGAAATTTTGGCTTTTTTCATGATTTTTCTATTTGAATAGCTTTCTTCTAGTATACTCTAAAGTTAAATAAGATTTCATGACCTAAGTACCATATTTCGCTCTGGAATTCACCATCATGATGGATGGAGCACATATTTTATGAATTAAAATAAACATGTAGTACGTAGTATTTGAGGACAATTGTAGAGGATACTTAACTTTTGAGTTATCGACATTTTTTTCTTCTCTACATCATTTCTTTTTAGTCATCAGTGTTTCATTTCTTAGAGATTAGTAGGCCTACTCTAGCTCCTAGCACATAAGTTAAACTTATGTTTTTCAATATAGCCGTCAGAGCGTATGTTTGTCAGTATATCTGTCAGAGCGTACTTCCACATTTTTGTTACACTGTAGCTGTGTAATGATTTAGCAATAATTTTCCGGATAGAACCTTCAATACAGTTTTATAGAAATAATCAGTAGTGGATTCAGAAAAAGTATTTTGTGAGGTGTTTCTCTGCTGAAAAAAAGCTTTGAGTTTTACGTCCCACGGTTATGCCGGTTAGGCTAAAGGAGACGGTGATTATGAGAGATGAGTGAAATGGTGGAATGAAGAAAGTGGGAGGAAACGGGAGAACCCCGAGAAAACCCACGAGCACGGTGTTTGTCCACCACAAAGTTCACTTGGCGGGGGCTGGGATCGAACCCGGGACCCCAAGCACCAGAGGTGAACGCTCTACCACTGAGCCACCGCGCCCCCTTCTCTGCTGAATGTTTGGTTTTTCTAAAATTTGTTTTTATTTGGGAGGAGCTAGAAGTTTATGAGTATAGGCATAACTAATATTTCGTTTTGTTTGTATTCAGCAATAATTTTTCGGATACAACCTTGAAGACCATTTTGTACTGATAATCAGTGGCGGGCGGATTGAGAAAATTATTTTGGGAGGGTTTTTCCATATTAGTGTTTAGTTTTTCTAAAAATACCTAATTTTTATTTGAGGAGAGCTTGAAGTTTATGAGTAAAGGCATAGCAAATATTTCGATTGTTTTAGAAATTCCGTAATTTTGGGGTACAGGCTTCAATCTGTAAGACATCCCCACCCTAACCCCCTTCGCAAATTCGTCACTGCTGGTAATTAGTAATAACAACAATTTAAAAACGATAAAGGGAGTCGGCTAGGATTCACAGTACACGCACTATCTCTACATTCACAGATGGAATTAAGAAAAACTTTTGTCAAAATGCTCGAATTCGGGGTTGAATTCCGGACTTCCCTATACAAGTGCAAAAACTTGGTTGTTGTGCAGTTGTGCTTAACTTAAATATATTCTCTCTCTCTATGGCTTATGGAATCCGAAGGTTCAATGCCGCGTTCACAAAAGCTCTCCACTGACTTCTATTCTTAGCCAACTAGATTCAGTATTTACTTTGTATTCCTATTTCTGCGAGATCCATCTTAATATTGTCCTCCCATCTGCGCCTAGGTCTTCCTAATGGTCGTTTTCCGATTGGTCTTTCAGTCAAGACTTTGAAAGCGTTTTTACTTTCTTCCATTCTAGCTACATGACCCGCCCACCTAAGCCTCCTAGACTTGACGACCATAACAATGTTGGGTAAACCGTATAAATTATATAGTTCCTTGTTATGAAGTTTCCGCCATTCCCCATTCCCGTTCCTCTTGGGTCCGAATATTCGTCTCAGGATCTTGTTCTCAAATACTTTCAGTCTATGTTCTTCCCTCAGAGTAAGTGATCATGTTTCAAATCCACACAGAACAACAAGCATGATTATCGTTTTATATATTTTAAGCTTTAGATTCCTCGACACAATTCGGGACGACAAAATATTTTGAACTGAATAATAACACGAATTTCCTGATTTCAGTCGACATTTAATTTCTTTGTGGATATGATTTTGGTCTGGTAATATTGATCCTAGATATTTGAAAGTATCCACTTTGTTGAAAGTATTATTTGATATTTTAACACATTCACAATTTACCGTATTACGATCCCGGTGAACTTCCATGTATTTAGTTTTTTCTGCATTTACTTCTAAACAAATGTCACTGCAAGCGTTTAGTAAGGCCTATCCATTTCTTTCTATTGTTCTCCTATCATCCCTTATGAAATTTACATCATCAGCATACGCCATAACCTGATGAATACCATTCAGTTCTAGGGCCTGGTTGCTATCTTTAATTTTCCTTATAGCGTACTGCGGAACAATACTGAATAATAATGACGATAACGCATCTCCTTGTTTCAGACCATTCTTCACGTTGAAACTCATGGACAAAAATTTTCTTACCCGAACTTTACTTTGGGATTCATTTAAACATATCTTAATTATCTAATTAGTTTTCTCGGTATTCCAAGTTCTGTAAGAACGTTGTATAATGTTTCTCTCCTAACCGAGTCGTACGCCTTTCTAAAATCAATAAATAGTTGATGTACCGGGGTATTGTATTCCCACTTTTTTCGAGTGTTTGGCGAATGGTAAATATTTGGTCGATAGTTGATCGATTTCGTCTAAATCCGCACTGATAATCTCTAATAATTTCATCTGCGTATGTGGTCAGTCTTGCTAATAGAATATTTGAAAGGATTTTATGGGATATTGACAGAAGAGAAATGCCTCGATAATTATTACAGTCAGTTTTGTCGCCTTTCTTGTGAATTGGAACAATGATTGATTCTTTCCACTCTTGTGGCAATTCTTCCTTGTTCCAGATAAAGAGAATGAGTTGGTATATCCTGTTCCACAATTCCTCGCCTCCAGCTAAAATTAACTCAGCCGGAATTTCATCTGCACCCGGAGATTTGTGTTTCTTTAATTTTTTTTGTAGCGGTTTCCACTTCTATTCGGTTGGGTTCTGGAATATACGGTTCTGCGGTGTGTATCTCCTTTTCTCCACGCACACTAGTTTTTGGCTGCGTGTTCAGCAAATCGTCAAAGAAATCTTTCCATCTATTTAAGATGCTATCCGTATCAGTGAGAACTGTACCGTCAGATTTCTTTAATAAATAAGCACAAGGTTGATAGCCTTTCTTAAATTCGTTTATTCCCTTATACATGTCCCGGATGTTTTTATTTTTACTATTATCTTCAAGTTCCTTAATTTTAGTTTTCAGAAAATCGCGTTTCTTTGTTCTAAAAGTTTTGGAAGTTTCCCGCCTGATATCTGCGAAATTTTGTGTAGTCATTTCATTCGGATTTTGTAGTCAGCGTAATTTTGCCTGTTTTCTCTTCTCTGCTAGTTTTATGCATTCCTGGTCGAACCATGGTTTGTTCCTACGTATTTCCGCATGTCCCAATTTTTCTTTTGCTGAAATTTTAATGCTATCTCTAACTTCAATCCAGGTATCCTCAACACTGGTGCACTCCGAATCTTCTGAAGCCGAGAATCTATTCGACACTTCAATCTGATATTCCTCTCTTACCTGGCTCTCTTTTAATTTCTTTAAATTGAATATCTCCGTTTTCGGACAATGAATATTACCTTTATTCAACGATAACCTCTCTCGTATTATCGCTGCTACTAGGTAGTGGTCAGTGTCACAATCAACCCCTCTAAACGACCGGACATCAATTATGATAGATTGCCTTCTCCTATGTACTTAAACGTGATCAATTTCATTATGTGTTTTCCCGTCTGGTGATGTCCAAGTGTATTTATGAACGTCGCGATGTGGGAATTTTGTACTCTTCACGATTAGGTTTTTGGATGTTGCAAAGTTCACGAGTCTAACACCGTTGTCATTACTTTCCTTATGCAGACTTTCGTTCCCTATAATCGGTTTGAAAATATCCTCTCGTCCTACCTTCGCATTGAAATTCCGTAATAGAATTTTCATATGGTATCGCGGGAGTTGGTCAAATATCCGTTCCACTTCTTCGTAAAAACTCTCTTTTATATCGTCATCCTTATCTTCAGTTGGGGCATGCACATTTAAAACGATAATATATCACCACCGTCCCTTACGAGTAATAAAAGAAAGTCTGTCAGTAACAAATTCAACCTGCTTAATTGCTGGTATGAACGAAAAACCCTGTTCCTAACTGGTGATTTTTATTTTCTTCCCCGTAAAAGAACGTAAAATTTCCGGAATTCACAGATCCATTTCCTTCCCACCTAACTTCCTGAACTCCTACTACGTCCATCCTGTATTTCTCTAACTCTCTCGTTACGATTTTTAACGCGCCTGCCCTATAAAGACTCCTAATATTCCATGTTCCAAATATCATGTCCATTTTCTTTTGCTGAGGTCGTGCTAAGTTATTAGTCCTTGTCCCAGGCTTTTGTGAATATTTCTGAACAAGCGCTTTTTTTTACAGGATGAGGTTGTTAGCCCTACCCAAACCCCCAAGCTGGAGGACCACTCCTAGTCGGCTGTCCGCGACTGCTTATTCAGTATATTCGCAGTTAACCTCTATAATTAGAGGCCTTCTCCTCGATCCGCAACCTGAGGACGCGCCATGCCGTGGTGACAGGAATCCACGTTACACGACACACACACACACACACACACACATATATATATATATATATATATATATATATATATATATATATATATATATATATATATATATATATATATATATATATATATATATATATATATATATATATATATATATATACAAAAATACTTACTTACAGCATTTTACAATTTACGATAATTTTACGGAGTTTTGAAAAGCACAGTACCATATCCATCGTGCAAAGTAAGTGAAATGTCTCATCAATATTAGTCAAAATGAAAAAGGTATTAATCCCATACATTTTAAAGAGAAAACAAAAAAATATAAGAAATGATGTTATTCATAGTATACCATACTTATACACATGTTATTGACAGAAAAGAACAACATGATTAAGAAATAAAAAAGGGAATAACAGAGATGTTGCATAACTGCTGAAACAATTTCAAAATAAACTTATTATAATGTATTCAAATATTTAAACATTCAAAGTTCCATACAATACAACAAAAATTTAAAGTCGTTTCAAAAAGCTTTTTTTTTTTCCCTAGCTTTAGCATCAGCAAAGTCTGAAACAATCTAGTTTATATTTAGTCTTGAAGTTTGTTTTCGTTCTACGGTTAATATAGCAACATTTGGGAACCTTTGTTGTGACGTACTACTTCTCAACTAATTCTTTATAAGCTTTAATTTCGAGAACGAGCATTCAGACAAGCCTCACTTACTGGTATTTTTAGAGAAATTACGCATACGTAAGCACATCAGGAAAAGAAGTAGAATATCCATTTTCCATTAAGAACAAAGCTATTTTCCGAATTGTTCGAAAGATTATCTATTTCGTCTCTATCACTATCTCTGAATACCAGTTTGTCGTGAAAACTCTGAGCCTACATCATTACTGCACTTTGTAGAAAAGTCATACCCAGATTTCTGAAGATCTTCCTCAGATGCAGACAACATTGTTGCTGGAATGAGAAAAGAAAAGGTATTGAGTACTCCAGTCATTCCTGTGGGAACGAGTGCTAAGTTTTTTTTTTTAATTCAACGAGACGTTTGGGCTATACACTCTTTATGCGCCCAGTGTTAAATGAAAACGCAACCTTGCCATTTACCTGGACCCGTAGATACCATAAAGTGAATGGGAACATGTTTGAAATGGTGGTTGGCCATCGACATGTTAGCGTAAAAAGACAGTAACTTCATTCACTTAAGTTGTGTTTTCAGGTAAATTGCCACGTTGCATTTTCATTTAACATTGGGCGAATAAAAAGTGTACAGGCAAAATGGCTCGTCCGATTTAAAAAAAGTCCTTCACTTTAGATTGAAAACTTTATATTTGGAGACGGTTTCTCTGTTACATTTTGTTGTAACTGATAATAACAGGTTTACCCTATGTCAGGGGACTTTTGAGATACCCTGTGTATATATAGCGCTAAATTCGTTGTACAAAAGCAGAGGAGTGATTCCTGAGACTAAAACAAACAAAAAAAAGTTCCAATAAACATAGGGCGAAAACCCCATCGTTTACGTGTAATAGACTGTCGAAAACATGAGAAAATGAATTCTAAAGGTCCATAGCTCCAAAACTATGGGACCTACCTTGGTCGGGTCAAGACTTCACTTAGGAACTAGCATGTGCTCTATCCAAAAATACATGTTTTAGAATCCTAAGGTACTCACGCAACAATTTTTATGGAGGTAGTTGGAGAGTACTTTATATCATAGGCCCGTAGTCAAACTCCCTCTATAAAAAATTGTTGTGGAAGAACCTCAGGATTCTGAAACACGCACTAGTTCCTAAGTGAAGTCTTGACCCGACCAAGGTAGATCCCATAGTTTTGGAGCTATGGACCTTTAAAATTCATTTTTTCATGAGTTCGGCAGCCTATAACACGTAAACGATGGGGTTTTCGCCCGATGTTTATTGGAACTTTTTTGTTTGCTTTACTCCCAGGAATCACTCCTCTGCTTTTGTACAACGAATTTAGCGCATTGTTTCCTGCAAATATTTTAATTATGTATTACTATTATATAATGAACGTGATCTATTGTGTGTCTGTACTTTTCCATAGCCGAATCTTTCTGTCTCAATTGTCTCATTCGTTCTTCCATTTACCAGTGGTGCCCACCCCCCTTATGTCCATGACGCATCCCCCCAATTGTCTACCCGTAGGTGTTCTTCCATGAAAAAATCTTCTTTTCGGTTAATTTTTACACCCCCTCAAACATATTTATATAGATTTTTACCCCCCAAATATTTCAATAACGCAGTCTGCGTCATAGCCCCCCTCTGTGGGCACCCCTGCATTTACACTCGGTCGAAAAAGTATAAATGTTTTTTCCAGATCAGCCATCCAGAGTGAGGATTCCCTCATTTGCATCAAGCATATATCGTCTCGGATAGTGTGATCACCGAGGAACGTTATTCCTCCTACGTGACGACCACAGATGACGAAAGCCCAGAAATCATGTTCCTAATCCTAATTCTGAACCTCCATTTAATCATTTTTTTCAATCTTTGAAGCAAAGTGACTATCCGATTTGCAATAAGGACCAGGCTGTGTCACATGATCAGGTCAAAAGTCACATTGCGTGCTAAATCGAGTCTGGAGATTCCAAATCAAGATGTGAGATATTTCATGCACTTAACCTCTGAGTGGGGCGCCCTGGGTAATTCGCAGAAGACACATACTTTATCATTACTATTGACTTTTTTCAAACTGTTTGACTTTTGACAATGTTCTCTCCATATTTATCTTACGTGCTATACACCATTTTTAAGCTCTTCGTTATATCTTTGCAATAAACTTTCAATTAGCCATCTCTCTATTATACACCGTATAGTTTTGAGATAACGGGACGATTTCATTTTTTCATTTATTTCCAGTGATTTTAATGTTAATGTTTCGTGCTTCGTGCTTTCTTTCGACTATGTTCCGTCCATTTTAGGACAATTTACTTTTGGAATATAGAATCTACATAGTCTCTTCTGTATTTAAACAGAATTTCAGCCATCTCTCTCTTTTGGTTTTTGAGATTAGTGGAGGAATTATTAATTTTCCATTCACTGTAATAATGTTTGTTGCTTTTCTTAATTATGTTCCATGCATTTTAGGACAATTTGCTTTTAGAATATAGATTCTACATAGTCGCTTCTATATTTGATCTGAATTTCAACCATCTCCCCCAAAGTCTATTCATATCATTGGAACCTGATAGACCCTTTGATGTTTGGGATTTTTAGTGACTGCTAATGGTTCTGTAGTTCTCTTTTGATTTATTAGGCAATGGTGTCGTTATTATGTTCAATAAGTCTCTCGATAACACATATATTTCGTATCCAGTCGGATTTTTTTTTAGTACAGAAAATACGTAGATTGTGAACTTCAGACAACTCGACACTAGTTTATCATGAAGGGATATCTATGAGCCCTAAACTATTCTTTTAACCTCGCAGCAAAATATTGAAGCAGCACGAAAGGTAACAATATGAATCTTCTTCGTTTTGTTCTATAATAGAAAAGTTCAGAAGAAGTTAACTGTTCTAATTGTGTTTGTTTCTAATTGCATTATATATTCAATTTCAACCTTAAGTAAAATGCGGAACATATCTAATTATTTTACAATATTTCAGAAACAGACTACGAGGCCAAATTATACGGGAATCAACAATCAAGATGAAGTAGAAGCAAGAGTACAGTCATGTCCAAAATGATTGTCACATATCTATAAATATGTTGTTGTAGGAATATAATTTGATAACGAATTCGCCCGGTATTTCTTACAATGTTAGTATGTGTATAATCGGCAAAGATACGTGTGTGGTAAATTTCATACCAAAAGAGCAGTAAATAAGAACAATAACCTTTCTTGTGCATTTAGCAACATTTTGTTTTACTCATTCTAATTTTCATATTTATAATTTTTTTCCCTATGAAATTTACCACAAATTAACATTTCCCGATTATACATATAGTAACAGTATTAAAAGTACCATGCAAAATCATTATGAAAGTATATTTCTACACAAGACAGTTACAGATATGCGACAATCATTTTGAACATGATTGTACATTAGAGTCTACATTTTAAGGTTCAATTTCAACATTTATCTGATTAAACTGAGGCACAGTTTGGACAAACTTCATTAAAGTTGTCGGTCACTACCGCTTCGAACCCGGAACCTCCCGATTACTAAACAAAACATTAACCACTATCCTATCCGTAGCTCTAGTTAAATCAGGTCAGAATGAAACTGTGACATTGTGGGTCTCACAACTTGAAATATAATTTTCTTTTAAGAAGTGCACTGTTTGCATTTAAAATGAATTTAAGCCTTTAGGACAAGAAAACCTAGAATCGCTAAAGAAACAAATAAAAGAAATGGATTTTATGGACACTAAAAGGAGGTAACTTCTGAATAAGTGGAACTCGTTAGACCTTACATTGTGTTTAAACAGAAGGTAATTCGTTGTCAGATGTAGTTGCACTGTTTAGAGTGCTTCAAGGCATTCTCTTTATCTATCGTTTCCTCCGAGATGACGTGCCATTAACTTCTATAGAAAATTTCTGAATTTATGAACAAATAACCATCTCCCGACAATTCATTATGATGCGCGGCATCCATATTGAAAAAGGAAAAAAAAAAGCCTCCTCTCAAGGTACCTATACTACCACAAAACCATCATTATAATTCTTTATTCAACAATGAAGCCACAAGGTAACTTCCCTAAAGGGATAAAGGACCACGTATATGCTGTTTAACAACATAAACTTTTTAAGAGCTTATCACCGCCAAATCACAAGAGGCGAAAATTCCAGTGTGTAATAAGGAATTTTTCAATTGGTAGTCAGCTACGAAAGACGCTGTGCTCGTCCAAAGGAAGTTCGGCCTTCTCCCTGGACTTTAAGTGCAGCCGTGAGTACCGTCAAGTTGTGGAGATAGCTAACTGATGGTGGGCTCTCTTTCTTATCTCAGAACGAAAAGTGCTCATTAAGCTAAAGAAAGGTGGATATTTTAATGTTTGCCACAACGATGGACGAAAACTGGTTGACCTCACACAATCAACAGCTGGAGTGGCGCAGAGGCTAAAAAGCAATGAACATGTGCATAAAAGTGAGAAAAAAAAAACATACGTGCGTACATGCAACTTTGTTTTCCTTTTTCCATTTTATCAATTTGCATCGGCAGTAGACTGTGTAATTATTATGTTTAGAGTACGTACGTACACAAATTGTTGTGAACTTGGTCTTTTCGTTGTTAAGTGTCAAATGGTTAAACATGTATGTTCGCCCCATATCCATGACCTCTACATTGGGCCATTGCACATATACCTATTCAACGGGATTTATATTTGGTTCCATTCTACAACAACATAATAAATAAACTTCCGTATTGATCTGAAACACGCCGCTGTTTTTTTACTTAAATTTAAATTGTGAAAATTAAAATGTAGCTCAAATTGGTTGTTACGACATTTTGACATATCATATGCTGTTAAATATGAAGCGAATTATTCAATTATTGAACTCTTTGTTGTCATAACTTGGAATGTATATACTACTTTCTCAAACGCACTGAGGTTTGTAGAGCATAAGTAGATTGTTTTCCAAATATTAGAAAACTGGTAAATGGTAAAATGGTCCTTGTCTCAATCACAGAGATTAAACATTTACCTTGTCTATCCGTGTCTCTTGTCCAGAAGATTATATATTTACCCCCTTTATTCCTATCTTCTTCCGGGAGATTATATATTTACACTGTTTACCCGTGTCTCTCTTCAGAAGATTACATATTAACTCTGTCGGTCCGTGTCTCTGTTTGGGAGGTTACATATTCACCCTATTTGTTCGTGTCTCCGTCCAAGAGATAAGGTCTCTGTCCTGGGGTTTATTTACAAACTCTGTCTCTCCGTGTTTCCTTTCGGAATATTAGACTCTATATATTTACCCTGTCAGATCGTGTCTCCATTCGAGAGATTAAATATTTACCCTGTCTGTCCATGTCTCTGTCCAAGAGATTATATATTAACTCTGTCTGTCCGTGTCTCCGTTCGGATGATTATATATTTAGCCTGTCTGGCCGTGTCTCCATTCGGGAGTTTATATATTTACCTTTCTGTCTTTGTCTCCATTCGGAAGTTTATATATTTACCTTTCTGTCTTTATTTCTGTTCGGGAGATTATATATTTACCTTGAATGTCCGTGTTTCCGTCCGAAATATTATATACAGGGTGTCCCAAAGTAGGTATATACCCCTGCATTGATCAAGTATAACATTCTAGCTTATAGGTTTATTTGCTTCACCTGTTCCGAGCTTAAGGTATAAATAAAAAAGACACTAAGAACAAATAATAAAGAAACTGAGTCTACCTGATGGATAACAGTAAAAAATGATATAAAATGCAATGAGTTGACCAGTACAGAACTGTATACTTACTTTTGGGCCACCCTGTACTTATTCTATCTGTTGATGTATAGGTCCGGGAGCTTAAATATTTCATCTCTTTCTCCGTAACTCGTTAGGGAGAATATATATTTACCTGGCTGTTTGTGTCTTCATCCTGGACGGAATGAATGGCCTTGTCTCTATTCGGGGTATTGTACGGTGTATTTACCCTGTATGTCCATGTGTCCGCCCGGAAGATTATTTGTTTACCCTTTATGCCCGTATCTCGTCCGGGAGATATATAATCTCAAGGATTAGCTAATGGATTACGATTGATTTTGGCTATGGTTCAAAGTTTGGAATTAATTTCGTTTTTGGGGGTTATATTAAACGCAGAAGTTTTAAAAATCAACCATTTCTGGTTTTAACGTTGATCACTATACAGCAAAAAGAGTAATAGATCGAGAAGACGTTTTGGTAATGGATTAAACATTCCAAGAATACATTTTTTCTCTGCTCTTAAGTCTGTACTCAAACAAAGAGCAATTGACATCGACTAGAACATCAGATTTCAATATTGATTAATAATTCAATATTAATTTATTTCAATATTAGAATAAAAATGCTATTTACATAAGTAAGAGATAGGGATTCTTCAAATGGATTTAACGTTCTATAAAAGTAACCAAGAAATTTCTGTAGCTTTTTGTGGAGATCTGTGCTCAATTTACCCTCACATCGTGAGTTGAATGCGAATAGAGGTATAGCGAAAGTCACTTGTTGGTGTGGGTATATCCAACATACTACCTAGTTGTGGCAGTTCAGTTACACCGTGAACTTGCCTAAGGACAGAGTGAACATGGGACCTCCACAAAGCGTCATAAGTACGTGTATGCTTTACGAGTTCAAACTGAGGTTAAACGCCACTGTAGCGGGGAGGAAGATATGGTAGGCCTTTGGTGAGGGTATCGTGACTACGCGACAGTGCTGTGCTGCTTTAACAGGTTTAAAGACGGTGACGAAGCACTTGAAGACGCACCACATGCCGAAAGACCAAAACATACACAAAATAAAGGTCTTCGTGTAGCAATTGAGGCGAACAGTGGCTAGGCATGTGAGGAACTATGAGACTACAATACAGTGTAAGTGGGGAAACCATTCAGCAGCACCTTCATCAACTTGGGAAGCACAAGAAGTTGGTTTGATAGGTCCCACACGATTTGACTCCGTGCTAGGAGGCGACGCGAGCAGATACCTGTGTTTCTTTGCTGTCTCGTCTGAGAAAGGAGCTATTTCTGGACAGGGTGTTAACATGTGATGAGAAGTGGGTCCTGTATGAACTCCACGGTGCCATCATCATTGGTTAGCATCCTATGAACAGGTTCTAAAACAGCCGACACCAGCACTGCACCAGAAGAATGTCCTCCTGTTTGTTTGGTTGACTGCTCGCGGCATCGTGAACTGCTACCAACTGGTCAGAGCATCAATGCAATTGTGTACTGTCAGCAGTTGAGCCATGTTCAAGAAAACACTCAAAATGCTGGAGCCAAGCTAGCACTTCTGAATCGCAAAGGGGTCCTCTTGTTACAGGACAATGCTAAGCCCCACGTGGCTAGAATGACGCAGGGCACCATTCTACGCCTTGGATGGGAAACTATGGAATGCGCCATACTCCCAGGACATTGCACCATTTGATTATCACCTGTCCCATTCCTTGGACAATCGCCTTAGAAGACGCCAGTTCAAATCCCTAGTGAAGGTGCAAAATGCACTTGATACGTTCTTCGCTTCACGAACCCACCAAATTCTATCACGATGGACTCAATGGCCTTCCAGAAGGTTAGCAGAATGTCGTCGATGCTGATGGGGACTATTTTTGTTCTCAGGTACGTCTTAGGTGACATATCTATGTTCGAAGGTGGTGGGTGAAAAAGCAACTGGACTTTCTTGGTTTCCTTTATAGTTTGCATTGCTATTTTGTTGCATTTAATTTTAAACCTAAGCCGTAGACCAGTCGCTGATTCTTCTTAAATACCTATTTATTTTCTAAATCGCATTATTGCATTCTAAATCGTGACGTTTTGCACGAATTTTGTGTGGTGAATGATAATTAAATTCAATTTAAATTTTTCAAGGACAGTAGTAGTATGTAGAATAACTTATCATTTAAGATCCCAATTTAAAACTAGCTACCTCCCATTACGTTTCAATTTTGTGGCACAAAATGGAAGACAACATTTCTTATCTCAGAAAACAATAAATCTTCACGTTGGAAGTTCGTACAGTAAAATACATTTTATCTTAAATAATTATATGCTGTTTATGTTATTTTAATTCAGAACAAAATCCATGCAGGAGTTCAATCTTAGAAATAAATTATATAAACTTATTATTTTTACGTTGTTATGCAACAGCAATCAACTTTGACTACTCTAAAGTCTCTTAACTGAACTTGAGTATTACCTAAGTTAAAGCACTTACTTTAGAAACCGTCTCACAAGATGGCACTGATTACAATAATCTGATGCTTTACTTTTATTCAGTCAAATAATAGCAGTGAACCTCTTGCTTTCATTGCTTCTTGCTTTACTAATGCGTAGTTTTATATGTACGCATTTTAACAACACACTTCTTTTGTTTCCTTAAGCATCGTATATTTAATATATATATATATATATATATATATATATATATATATATATATATATATATATATATATATATATATATATATATATATATATATATATATATAAATTGAGGGCAGTTTCGCGCTCTGTAAACCTTCTAATTGAGTGTGTTGCAGGCTTGCCAACTATACGACAGTTTATTGTGATATACGATAATGTAAGTCATAATGCTATATACGATTATGCCGTTGCGATAAAGGATGGATATACGATGATTTTAGAACGTATATTTTCTTACAGGTTTTGAATGTACAAATAAGTTGTAGATGTTCATTAAATAATTATGAAACATACACAGTGGTTTTTAACAGTCATTCACTGTAAAATAAATCAATAACTATTGAGAATTGTGAAATGGCAACCCTATATAAATTCTTTAAACTCAATTACGTTTACGAAAGGGTGGAAGCAGGCTCGTATCCAGGGGGTCTAAGGGGGGCCGCCCCCCCTAAAAGTTTTGCTGTCCCCCTAAAATTTTCACGGTAGGTTTGCAAATGAACTATAATATGGTGATGAACTATGATATGATTGGATCGGGCCCCCCTAACTTCGGCCGGTCCCCCTACATTTTGGGGCTGGCTACGGGCCTGGGTGGAAATATTGTTGTTGTGAAGAGTAGTGCTAATAAGCATTTTTAAAATGGTGAGAACTGTCACTCCGATTTGGAGTTCGAAACTCAATATTATTAGATGAGTTTATTATATATTATTTTTATTAGTAGCAGTATTAAACTTGTTTTTACAATTTTGTATCTGCATAATGACCATACGATATTTTTATGTAATATACGATAATTTTAAAGACGAAACTCGATAATTTTGTTCTCTGGGGTTGGCAACCCTGGTGTGTTGAAACTGACGAGGTTTAAGATTACTTTTGCTGTATTCGGCTTATTATCACTTGATAAACTTCGCAGTAAAGATGATTTATTTACACAAAGCATATTATCATTGAACGGTGTCAGAGCCAGACTTGCTTTATGGTGTGTCAAGATAAAATACTACGAATATATCTTTCCTACTACAACGACAGAAGGCTTCCTGAGGTAAATGAAAATAACATAATTATATTTAATAATGTCTCTTTGCAAATATTTTAAAAAGGGAGAATTTCGGTTAGCGTCAAACAAAACTATTCGAGGTTCGTGAGTTTTAAGATAGGAAATTTATACGTTTAATTTACATTTTTGTCATTTAATCCTTGAAAATCAGTTCATCTATTATTCATTAAATCCAGTGGCGTATTTGCGATTTTGTTTCGGGGGGGCTTTGCCTGAAAATGTGAAAATTCTGCGAGATATTTCATATACTTTACTATAGAAAGTAAGATTTCCGGGGGGCTTAAGCCCGGAAGTCCCCCTAAAAACGCCACTGATTAAATCTAATGAAAACATTTACTTGGGGGACACTCAGTGATGCTAGTTTAAGGGAAATTTCCAGCGGCGTAGGGAGATCTAGCAAAATAAAATAAAAAATGAGGGGGGAAAAGGGAGATTTTACGAATATGAGATAAATTTAGGTTTTCAACAAACGTTATGTTACCAAGCACTGCGGCAGTATGACAAAAGATGGTGGCATACAATCCAGAATCCCACACACAAAGTGACAAACTTTTTTCTTTCCATAAGCCTTCCGCAGCCTGGCTTGAGGGTGTCATTGACTGAAATAATAACAGAAGATCAAACGCACAAATGTATGTTGTGGAGGATATGGTCACAGTATAATAATTCAAAGATACGCAATAATGCTCTCTTTAAATAATGATATATACAGGGTGGTCGTGCATCAATGCCGGAAAATTCGGGAGATGAATCTACAGGTAAAAACAAGCAAAAAATGTCATATGAACATAGGGTGAATGCGGCTTCGTTTGGATGCTAGAGGCGTCTGAAATGTCACCTTCCGAGGTGGCAATTTGCAATATCGCAAGCACGGACAGAAATACGAATGTCGGATTATAAGATATCAAAGAAAACTCCATCCGAAGAATCCAATTATGCATAAGTGATGGCGAAACAGTCGCGGCACTGGAGGGGAGCACAAAGAAAGTGAATGAAACATGGAGAAAAGTGAACAATTTACACTGACAAACTGTAGAAAGGGATGTTACATGGAACATGCAGCAACAAATGTTAATGAACAAAGGCAATAATGGCTACGCTGTAGGACACTGCTGAAGTTTGTCCACTATATCTATATCTATATCTATATCTATATCTATCTATCTATCTATCTATCTATCTATCTATCTATCTATCTATCTATCTATCTATCTATCTATCTATCTATCTATCTATATCTATCTATCTATCTATCTATCTATCTATCTATATACATATATCTATATCTATCTATATATATATATATATATATATATATATATATATATATATATATATATATATATATACGTGTGTATATACACTGAGAAAAATCCATTATCCGGACAGCGGTATATTGTACAAATACAAGGATTCGTTATGTTTACTAAGGAAATCTGTACGGAGCGTACTTTATCCATATGCTACACAGGTATTGCCTTTTACCCGCTTAGATATTACATCATGTCGCTGCAGGATGTCTGATATCTAACAATCTTCTGTATTTTACATACGTATACGTATGTTAAATACTTCAGCTATATGTTATATACGTCCATCTGTGTGTGAGGTCCTGACCGCCTATAGACACCTCTTTCTTGCACCATAGATGACGTCATGAAAGAACAGTCGTTTGCTTGCGAGTTGGTTTATAAACGAGGTTGTTTACAAACGGAAAAGAAGAGCGGAAGGAAACAAAAGCCTGGGTAAGTGCAATAGTAAACTATCACTTTAGTTAAATATTCCATTAATTATATATTCCTTTAGTATAACTTGCTTTAATATAGTACTAAAAAAGTAATGTGATTTATGACTACAATTCTTACTATTGTAACTCGTTAATGGTTGAGGAGAAAGGAATGGGTTAATCTGAATTTTGAGAAATCTTTGAATATTAATGTTTTGTAACTTTTTACATTTCAATGTACGCAAAATGAATGTTATGTGTTTATTCATTCCTTTTTATATGTGACGGTTTATTACTTGATAGAGATTTACTACAGGACTGCTTAACATAATTGCTAAGAAACCGTTTTCAGCGCGAACATTTTCTTGTGTAGTGAAGATTTATGATTTAGATTTCTGGGCTTTCGGCATCAATGATCTTGTTAGCCCGTCACATGTGAGTTATGACGTCCCTCGGTGAGCACACTATCCGGGGAAAGGGAAGGAAGCAAACGGCCTGGGACCTATATGATGGGTACCACCCGGCATTTGCCTGGTGTGAAATGAGGAAAACCCAAGAAAGCCTCATTCAGGATGTCTGGACTTAAAAGCTTTTGATACTTTTTCGACCGAGTGCCCCTACTGGAATCGAACCTGGGTCCGCTCGTACCGAAGGCGAGAGCGTTAGCAACTACGCTACGCGGAGCCACTTGTGTCTAGAAAACCTATTTTTACTAGGATATTTGCAACAAAATTAATTTCATTTCTTTCTTTATTTTTCTTTTTCTTTTTGTTTTTTAACAATAAAACAAAACATATTTTACAGCCTCACTGAAATTTAAAAACAGCAGTCAGGGAGAGCTCACCTTTAAGGTTCTTTTTGTTTTGTTTTGTTTTGCTTGTTATGTTCTCTAGTTAATTAATGTTTGAGTTACTGAGAATTAAAACATTATTATTATTATTTCATAATTTTGGAACCAAAAATTAGATGTTTTTCTTTTTTTCCTTGTGTTGACGTCATTGTGGCAAGTTGGGGTGTTTGTATCGTACCTTGGCATTAATTTGGTTACTAGCACATAGTTTCAAGGTCATAAGTTGTAGGCCGCTTGAAACAGCTATTACACAGTTTGAAGAGTTAAGAGTGTCAGGCGTTTGACTTGCAGCTTTCGTTACAGCGTCTAAATTGCAGTATTGGATTGCGTCCAGCTTCTATCGCTGGTAAAAAAGTTATATCGCTTTCGTAATATGGTAAGAAATACAATGTAACAGTTAGGTATAGTATATATGACTAGTTTAATCAGTCGGAAATTACTCTGTTTCCTTGTCTTATTCTTTCGATTATGTTTAAGTACTGTGTCTTCATAGTATTGTTTCACTATTTCTAGAAGGAATTAAGTATTAACGAAGTAAAAAAATAAGCAGAAGCCCACTTTGATTGACGTTTACTATTTCGCATACTTCATTGAGAATGTTTTGATCCCCAATTGCGCAAACTTCTAGTATATGTATGTATGTGTGTGTTTCTTTTTTGTTGTTGTTGTTGTTGCTTACACTGCTTTAGAGATGAGCTCCTTCATGGTTAAGCGGTTAGCGTACGCGCCTTTAGTGTGGGAGACCCGCGTTAGATTCCCGGCGGGAGTGGTTCGGAGTGTTAATGAGTAAGTCCACGTCTCATGCCTCGTTGCAGAAAAGGATATTAAAATCAACTCAGCACTGCTTTATAGATGGAGTTGTTTGATTCAGGGTTCGAATGAAGCTTTTTACGGGAAGCAGGCACGTAGCCAAGGGGTGGGTCCAGACCCCCCTTCGGATCCAGAAATGAAAAATATTAAGGAAAGATGAAACAGATGAATCAGCCTCAAAAATACAAATCTACAATAAGCGTTTGGTTACTCTTTCTTACGAGGAGCTTTGTGTAGAGGAAACGGGGGGGGGGGGGGGGATCAAGTTGAAATTGGATATTATTGTAACGGAACATTCCGAATTCCATCTAGCTCCATGTTAACCCTATGCAGCGGCGCAAATCTGCCTTCAACATTGGGAGGGACGCGTAAGACAGTTCTCATAATTTTTTTAAGGATGTTCAAAATATTTATGAAGTTGAAAAACAATGCTGCGGAGGATCAGGGGAGCAAAGTTGTCTTCAAAATTGTGAGGCGGGCAGATTGAAGGCTTATTCTGGGGTGGGGACATCATTTCATCTTACTTTCCTTTGTGGCAATCGGACACAAATCATCACATTTCTCCCCAAAAAACGCATTTCAAATCGGATTATTGAGGGGAAAGTCCCCCCCAGTTCTAAGATTGGAGGGGACATGTCCTCATCCCCCCGGGATTTGCGCCAGTAACCCTGTGGACTAAAATGACGATCGATAAACCGGTTCTTTCAGATAGCCTGTCAGTTAGAACTTAAGCAATGCCCAGAATTACCAATAATATGAACCATTTTGAATTTCGCGGCAACACTAATCCATTTTATAGGATGTCTTTACTACCGAAAGAGATCTCGTTGCTATCCTTGACGGCATTAAACTAAGATAAGAGAAATAGAAAGAAGACGAGAAGAACCGAGTTCGAATGACCTCGGAAGACTATGTCTTTGTTAATACTTTTTTCTATTCTTTTACGCAAGATTTCTTCATAATTCTTTAATTAAAATACTTACTAACATATCCTCATTTTATTGTCCTAACAAATCAATATGAATATGTTGCCAGTAAAATACTGTAGTTTAGATTGATCGATCCCCTGGTGTTGTAACCACAGTATTTCAAGTCACGCATCCCCCTACCATTACGAAATCCTGGCTAAACGAACGAATATATGCTACCAGTAAAATAGTTTAGAATGATCGAACCCAAACGAAGCAGGTAATTAACACTAGTACTAGGTATGTGTAGACTAAATGAGGTGATTTGCTTCGTGACCCTTCGAACAATGTACGAAGCGGATGCAAGCAGTTAGTACATGGAGTTAGCTTACCTAAATTTAGATTTCGCTTTCCGAAATCTTAATGGATGTATTAAGTGATTTCGTTACTTACACTCTCAATCTCTAAATACAAGGATTCAAAACACATTTGCGATTCCAAACTATGACTCTGCTAGACAAAGAAAGCATAGACCAGTGTATGTTTTACTTCATTTTCATATACGTGCTTGTAGGTTTTCTCGGGGACTTGGTTTCCTCCCACTTTCTCATTCCACCAAATATTCCATAATCATTAACTTGCTTTAATCACCGTCTCCCTTAGCCTAACAGCATAATCGTGGGACATTAAACTCAAAGACTTTATTTTTATTTTCAAGTAATTACTTTTCTCTCCCTTATTTATTTTTAATTTAATTTCTCTTTCAATTTCCCTCTTTTAGGAACATTAACATAATTTGCAATTCTTTCTCATTATAATAACACTATTAAAAGTCCCATATGCAGCTCACCACGTTGTAACCCAGCGGAAACAGATGAACAACGAATATTGTCGAAAATATGTATTGCTTACAGCGGCGTAGCGAGCATTACAAGATTGGGAGGGGGATGAAACTTGAAATTGCCAAGTCTTGATTTTTTTAAAAAAAATGTCGTCTTGATAAAAAAAAATGCCAAGTGTTTCGAAAATCTTACAAACCCTGTGGAAAACTATTTCAGCAACGTTATTTTCATATTCGTTCCATTCCATGCCCCGTCTGAGACACGAATAAGATCAGCCCTTGTTCCGCTCTCGAGTCCAATTTAACATCTAACCTCAGGATCATTATCATCACCCACGATGCACAACTGTTAATTTGATAACTCATGGCTATGTTAGGTAACCTCCGCCAGCTAATCTTCACGAGAACCTGTAAAGTTACAATCAGTTGTAGAAATGCATTTAAAAACGTAGAATAAGGTAGGTTATATTTACTGTTTGTGATGTAGGAGTGCCTAATTTACATATTAAACATTCAATTGAGGGGTTCAGTGAGAGACCAGGCTAACCTACATCCAGGTCAAGATTGAGATTTTGACGGAACAGCATACCAATGTCATTAATTGACCTTTGCCTCAACCACTTGTCGGTGTGGCTTGTCCTGAGTCAGGGGCGGATTCAGGGAGGGTCTATCGCCCCCAAGAAGAGGAAACTTTGTGTATTTTAATATCAAATAAAACCCACCCAGAGTTAAATCTTTTAAAAGTAGCTATAACTTGTAAGTAGTGGCATTACAACCCACCTCCCCCCAGTAGTCCATCCTGGATCCACCCCTGTTGTATACTAAGCCAAACTATGAATATCAGACGTATCCTTTGTAACGTGCTGTTTTCATTTGTTTCCTTTTCTTTCAGAAAGTTAAAATTATCAGTTAGCCTAGTATCTCGCTTAACTGTCAATTGTGACAAAACACACCAATAATTGTTGATGCCAACTAAAACATACATATCCAAAGCCTACAAAATATATCACATTATTTAAGTTTTTTTTTTTTTTTCAAAATTGCTTGCAATGTTTTTCTCCGAATGTCATCTTGAATTCTGACCTTCTCATTTCACTACAGTTCTTTGAAGTGTAAAACTGCGCAGCTTTTTTTGTTTTTTCCTCTCTCTCGCTCTCTTCAGTCCTTCGGTCTCCCCCACTTTGATTTCATGATTTCGCACTCTGATGAAAAGTATTAAACACCAAAACGGAAAAGTACTAATATATAACCTCTCTTTTAGTAGCCCCTCCAACCACGCGCCCGGGGCACGTGCCTTGCTTGCTCGCCCATAGCTCTGTGAGCTATATAAGTAACATACAATGCGCGCGCATATGTAAACTTGGTGCCAGCTTTGATTCTCGCTGAGAGAGTATACATATAATGTTGGTTCGAATTCCATCAAAACCATAGGCTCATTTTTGTGTAACTTTGGTACTGAAGAAGACAGTAGACTTCAACAAATATTCCTGTCGGGCCTCGATGGCTCAGTGGTAGAGCGTTCACCTCTGGTGTTTGGGGTCTTTGGTTTGATCCCAGCTCGCGCCAAGTAAACTTTGTGGTGGACAAACACCGTGTGAGTGGGTTTTCTCGGGGTTCTCCTGTTTCCTCCCACTTTCTTCATTCCACCATTTCATTCATTATATCATCATCAGCGTCTCCTTTAGCCTAGCCGTTATACCCGTCGCACGTAAAACTCAGATTTCAACAAATATTCCCTTTTCAGCAAGACATTAGGTTAAATTGGAAACAACGAACTAGATCACATATTTCCAACTTCATTATTGATACAACTATTATATACAGGGTGCATCAGAAGTCCCTTGTCATCCTTTCTGAAAACTACAGGGATGTAGTTTCATTGAATGCGAGATAAGTGATACACATTAGGCCCAGAGGGATACTTTCGGATTACATCACGCGGACGGTCGCCATCTTAGATTCGAAATTGTAATACGGATGATAAGTGGGTAGTGTGATACATGGCCATGCACTAAAATGTTCTGAGGATGTCAAATATGCAATCAGATATCATGTAACTTATTCTGGTGAAATGTTATTGGCAGTGAACCAAGTGAGACTATATGTAGTGGTATGTCATACCCTTCTGGTTTTTTTGTTTTCAGTGATAGAGACATACCGTTTCTGTTTTTTTAGTGATCAAGATATACCTTCACGGAAGAATAAATGCTAAATACCTTTAATAAATCCATTTTTATACGTATTGACAAAGATTTTATTTCTTATGTAGAAGTAACTTCTAAGTTGACAATACTGACATTTTTTACCTTTTTCTACCTTTTGTTTGTAAAATGAGGTGTTTTCAAAGAAGTTCATTAGTTTATATTTTGATGTGCCATATTGAATTGTTTCTTTCGTATGTTGGTATGTGTCGTCTTGTCTGAAGTCTTATAAGCGTCGTGTTTTGAGCATGGGCGGATTTAGGGGATTGCAGTGGGGGCGGATCTTACGGGAGTTTGAAATACCCCTCATTCGAGTGTGTGGTCCAGGAGTTTTCCCGCTGGAAATTGTTAATATTAAAAGTCGGTTTTTGAACACTTTCGTGTATAATTCTCTGATACAAGGTAAGGGGCTATTTTTATTTATTTTTTTTTTTTTTTTCAGAAAGTTGTTCACGATGGATGGATCAGTCTCTCCATTTTTTCTCCGTAACTAAAGAAGCTTTCCAGTGGTTTTCAGACATTATGTAAATAGAAATGCAATCTTGTAGGCTTCACACTTCACTGCATTTGAACATTTAGATAGCCGGTATGTCGAGTCAAAATCGTAATAAAACGCACCGCCTCTGATTGTTCCCACTTCGAACACATTTCCCTGTTATAGTTAGGGGTAAAAGCGAGGGGGAACGCGGGGGACGCAGTTCCTCATCTCGAAAAACATGTACGGCGTCTAAAATGGTACAATGGGCAAAGATAGGCAGGAGGAACGGCGTGGAGTGATGCCGCTACCTACCGTTCCCCCACCTTTTCAGGTCCATTTTTACCCCTGGTTATAGTATATGTTCCACGTGTTCTTACTGAGCAATAAACATTTGCAGAAGCTTCTTCCAATTAATGTGGACACAAAGTAGGATATAGGGTCAAATTCGTGCACAGACGATGGCGATACTTTGTTCTAGATGATAAAAATTATGAATATTTACTGCACAAACCATAGGCTTCACATGTCCACAAAGCTAGAAATTGAACAGCGTTAGGTCCGGTGATCGGGCAGCCATTCAACTGCCTCTCGTCGATCAACCCATGTTCTAGGGAATTGTTCAAGTAGTGACGCACTACGAATCCATAATGAAGAAAGCGCCATGGTGTTGAAAAAACTGCGAGAATGTACCATCCTCGGGCATCGCAGCTCGCAATATCAATCCCTGTACGAGCGTGAGGTATTATTCCGCAGTTAATTTTATGGAATGAAAAAGTGACTGATTAGACGTATTCCTCATTTGTCTGCCAACACCATAATTAATTTTCTTTGCGCTGGTCATGTTGGAGGGGTCTTGCACGCGGGATTGTCAGGTGACCAATTGTGCATGTTCTGCCTATTAACCTTCCCATTTACGTAGAGGTCAGCTTCATCTGAAAAGAGTATTTGCATAAAAATGTTAGAGTTTAACCATAATTACTCGATAACTCGGTCACAAAACTGCACTTGGCGATCAAGATCGTTCTCGTGGAGATGTTGCTTCATTTGCACCTTGTACGGATGCACTTATACACGCGCAGACCCTATGACTCAACCCACATTGCATTAATAAATGACGTGTGCTCCTTTGGGGCCACATCGAGAAGGAAGTCAGCACTGCCGTAGGCGTTGCTTCATCTGTAGCTGTCTACGATCGTCCGCTACGACGTATGTTCACGAATGTGCCCGTCTCCTCAAATTTAGTTAATTACTGTGACACTGCAACATGTAACACAGTTACATTGTGGATGATTCTGTTTGCAATCGGTAACCACTGCACAGGCACTCCTCCCGCCCCGCAGTTTGAATATTTCGATACATTCCTCACGTGCTAACGGTATGGTTCTACATCTAGAAGAAAGAGGTAAATACAACGTTCAATTGGCAATAACTTTTCACCAAATTAAGCTCCATGGAATCTGATTGCATATATGACATACTGAGAAAATTCTAGCCCGTGGCCATATATATATCACATTACCCACCAATTTATAACAAACAAATTTAATCCAAAATGGCGGCCATCTGTGTGAGTATTCCCAAACGGCCTAATGTATCATCCATCTCACATTCAATTAAACTACACCCGTGTAGAATTTAGAAAGGAACTTCGTATGATGTATACAGGGTGTTTCGAAAGTCCCCTGACACAGGGTAACTCTGTTATCAGAGTTACAACAAAATGTAAGAGGAAAAACCATTTCTAAATATGTTGTTTTCAATCTAAAGTGAACACTTTTTAAATCGGAGGAGCCGTTTGGGCTGTACTCTTTATGCGCCCAATGTGGAATGAAAATACAATGTTACCATTTACCTGGACCCACAACATATGTGAATGAAGTTACTGTTTGAAATGGGCCATCGACATGTTAGCGTAAAAGACAATAACTTCATTCACTTATGTTGTGGGTCCAGGTAAATGGCAACGTTGCATTTTCATTTAACATTGGACGCATAAAGAGAGTACAGCCAAACGACTCATCCGATTTCGAAAATTCCTTCAACTTACATTGGAAACATCATATTTGGAGACGGTTTCCCAATTACATTTTGTTGTAACTCTGATAATAACCGAGTTACTTTATGTCAGGGGACTTTTGAGACACCCTATATATCTTATGGAATATATGTTTGATGTCCCTATAACTGTAGTATAATTTTGTTTAAATTTACAAGTTATTACAAGTAGATTCTGACTTACATGCGTAAGAGTTTGTATGTAACTAACTAATGAATTCTATTTCATGAAATTTACATTGAAATATTTAACACAAAATCTTTTATATTCATGCTTAGTGACTTGGCTTTGGACTGCAACTGATTATTGTACCCCATTATTGCTTGAGAAGAAAACCGATGTCCGAATCTTCATTTGGAGAAACCAAAGTTCTATTGGAATGCTGAGGATTGCAATTATTAATTTCTAGACTTCAAGGTGCGTAAATTATATCTAGGTATATTCTGTGTTTATTGTTATAATTACTATTACTATTATTGGGTTTAGAATCAATCAAGTACTTCATGATATTTTAGAGGGATCAAGATGGCTGCCAGATAGATAAATATTTGAGCGTCAGGCCCTGATTTCTTTTCAATTTTATATTTAATCAATGTCTATTTTCCCCCCTCATTATTCCACCAAATCGTATTCCAAGATCATCAATTTTCAATACTCATTTGTAACTGTCAGCATACATAGCATAACCGTAGGACGTAAAACAAAGATTTCTTTTTATTTTTCGTTTTCATGTCTTTTCTCCATAGATGTGAAAACTAACGCCTTCAACATCATAAATTTGTATGATACTTGCCTGCATTCGAGCACAGTAATCAACTATTTGGACATTACGAAGCAAAGCAGGTCTACTTTGCAGTTAGCATAGTTTTGAAAGGATGTGACATAATGATATTGGTGTTGCGATGTTCAGCACCGTAGATAATTAAACAGTGCTAGTAAATAAGTCTGTAACAATTATATTGGTGTTTAGCTTACATGACCTCCAGACGGGCCATTTTTTTTTTACAACATAGTTACTTGTACTCTATATGAGGGGCCGCGGTGGCTCAGTGGTAGAGCGTTCACCTCTGGTGCTTGGGGTCCCGGGTTCGATCCCAGTCTTTGGCAAGTGAACTTTGTGGTGGACAAACACCGTGTGCGTGGGTTTTCTCGGGGTTGTCCCGTTTCCTCCCACTTTCTTCATTCCACCATTTCATTCATTACTCATCACCACCGTCTCCTTTAGCATACCCGGCAAAAGCGTGGAACGTAAAACTCAAAGATTTCATTTCATATAAACTTTGGTGCAAAGTAACCCCATAGATGAAGATATTTTGCACCACATACAAAAAAGTATGTTCAACATACTAACATAATGTTTGTCTGCAATGTTTTCTCTCCTGTATTTATACATTTCACTTTTTACACAAAACTGCATGCAGTCTACAAATATTGATGTTGGAATTATGGTACCGGTATCAGTACTTAGTATGAATTATCGATATTTGTAAAGAAAATTATGTATTTTCTGGTACCGAAATAGGAGCCACATTCTGAGAGTTTAGCATGACCCACAAAAATGGCAACTGAAAAACAGAAAAAATCTCCGTGAACTGATTTGCCTTGGTTGCTCTTTATATCCAAGAATATCATCTCAACCGTAATCAGTGGAAGATTTACGGGATTTGGGGCTTTCAGGCTGAAGCCCACCCAAATTGCAGGATTTCTTTTTTAAAAAAATCTAATTTAGTCATTCCTATGCGTATGCCCGTCAAGCCCTTCAAAAAGTCTAGTGATTTCTAAATAAACGAAGTAGTTCTGTGTAAAGTCCCTCGCAAACTATTTTTCTGAATCCGCCGCTGTTCGTAATTTATTTTCCAACAAAAAATCCATTCCGACATCTAGCTAAAGAGGAAATTTTCCTAAAGTTAGACGGCACGAGGTGCCAGTAGTAAGAATTTCCCATTTAAGGGGTTACGTTGACCCGGTGAAAAGTAACCACGATTTGAGGCTTAAAACAGCCTTCTCCCAGTGTTATTTTTTCTATGACTTTACAATGTTTCACACTTCAGTTTCAACTATTGCTTGCAAGTCCCATCATACACCGTAGGATTCTACGAAACCGACTTAACTTTGACGGAAATTCTTGTAGGTGATATCTTCCAAATTTTGTCTGCATTTACAGTGAGTGCTTTCCATACCTCTACAACAACAAACCCTTCAGGTAATTAGAACTGATGTTAACCGCCAACATTATAGCCAAAATCCAGTTAGATGTTCTATCTTACGGTGGCAGTTGAAACTTTCTCTTTACAGTTCATGGGTTTACCGACGGAAGACTGTGTAACTTTTTTCGTATTTTGTGCGAAGTTAACCCTGAAGTGCAAAGTAACCCCGTCTTAAGGTGCTTACAGATTACCTAGGTAGTTAGCAATTTTCACATTCTTTTTTAAGATGATAACAGTTGGAGCCAAGGGATGTGCGATATTTCGATCGAACGATTAATATTTTCAAATATCAAACTATCGATATCGAAATTTTTGACCGATATATCGATGTTTTTGATCTTTATCATATTTCTATATTTTCGATTTTTGATATTGCTTATATTTTGATATTGCTGTATTTTTTGATATTTCGAACAAGTTTCAATAGTATGTCAATATCGATTATCTATTTCAAAATGTGGATATCACAAAGCCCTATCGAAACCCCTCCGAAATGAAGTTTTTGTCTATGGCCTGATTAGGGTTGCGCACGGCACGAGACTAGACAGAATTTTTGTTACGAAATTCGAGACGAGACATAGCTCTTCCAATAGAAACAGATACAGTTTTCGAGAGGAGACAACTTTCGCGACATCTTTGCGAGAGGTGACAGTCTCAAATCATTTCTCGTGCGCACCCCTAGCCCATATCGTGCGTTATCAAAAAGCATGTTAATGAGAAATAACAACATGTAAATACAATATAGGTAGTTAAAAACATTTTTGTTTTCATTCTTCAGTAATGCATTATTATTAACCTCAGTATTTTATAGTCCATTCTTAATCTTAAGGTGATGTATAATTAAGTTTTGAATTCGGTTAACTTATTTTGTTTCTCAAATTGTTTTAAAAATGTATGTACAAACATGTTTATTTTCATTCTTGAGTGCTTAAAGTCACTATAGTTATTAAACATAGTATTTAATATTGTACTCTTAACGTTAAAATAATATACAGTTAACTTTTGAATTCAGTTAACATTTTTCTTACTGAAATTGCTTTAAAAAGTATGTAAAAACGTTTTTATTTTCTTTCTTGAGTGTCAAAAGTGATGCACAGTTATTAAGATTAGTACTTTATACTCTATTCTTAATTTTAAACTGATAAACAGTGCGTTTCTGAATAAATTATGTCAAGTTATTTGAGTGACGAACACTGGTAGAAAATTCTGACTACTACTGGAACATTTTGATTTTAAGGTGACGACTACTGGTGCAAGGATTTTAAAATATTGTTTTTCCTTTAACGGCTACTCCTTTTTGAATTCTGACTACATGGTCATTATAGGAAGAATCAGTGAGTCTTTCCAACTATGGTACAGCTCCGACAGATTCACGATGCTGAGAGAAGAGACAAAATAGTATGTTTTCAACCTTAAAGTGAGAACCACTGGCATTTTTACCCTGCTATGCAAAAGTAAGTGGGTACTCTAATGGGGTTCCAATGCGGTACCTAATTTCTGCATTTTAGATATATGGAAATGCATGTCTAAAATGTAAAGAACTGATATTTGTTTACTGAAAACTGCAACTCGGTAAGCCTTACGGATACCGAGATATGGGAAAATAAAGAGCGACACGATATGTATGTGGGGCTTGCCAGGCCCGTATCCAGGGGGGTCTAGGGGGGACGCCCCCCTAAATTTTTGCTGGCCCCCTAAAAGTTTTAGAGTAGGCTTGCAAAAGAACTATCATATGGTTGGATGGGCCCCCCCTAACTTCAGCCGAGCCCCCGTACATTTTTGGGCTGGCTACGGGCCTGGGGCTTGCATACTTGAAGGTACAATTTGGAAAATGAATTAAAATATAACTAACGGCTATCAAGATATTGTCAAATAAAGGGAGGACCAATACAGGTATGGGATTTTCGTGTTAGATGATAAAATTTCCGAAACCGGTCATGGAAAGTTAATAAGCACCAGTAGCAATTCCATCTTCAAGTAATTAGATATTTCCATGGGGTGTTAGAACATCTTACAGTCTACTAAGATTAAATTTTAAAAGCTTTTGAAAATATAACTTGAGATTTGTAAAGAGGATTAGAAATATGTAAGTATAAATATGTTTACCTAAAACTTCCAGCCAGTACATCTAACATATAGAGAAACACCGTGAAATAAAAGAGTATGAGATGTTGAAACTTCAGAAAAATTATTGGTCCCAACAAAATTAAATAAGATGGTACTTCTATGGGTTAAGTGAGTACCTTAGTACAATTTCGATGGAAAGATTAGTTCTAGGTTTTCTTCAGTCAGTTCCAAAGGTTCATCGAGCTGTGTAAAAGAGTGAAAATTCCCTGTGAATATCTAATATAGTAACCAAAATATAACGAGTCATATGTTCTATGACGTAAAAATAGATATCTTTAAGGATTTGTACTTCTGGGTCTTTGCTATAAGAAAGAAATTCAAAAACTTACTGTATATACCTTAATAGACAATTAAATCAGTGAGGACACAGTAACTTCGTGGTGGGGTGTTTACCTAGTATGTTTTGCAGAAACTACACTGGAGTATTCTCTTAATCCACAGAGATACGATCACACTTAACTGCCCATTTAATTTTAAAATGAAATTAAGGCAAGTGAATGTTGATAATAGAATTGATGGAGTGCAAAGGTGGGAGGAAACGAGAGTACCCCGAGAATACCCACGAATACGATGTCGACTACAAACTGACTTGGCCGCGGATCGAACCAGGGACCCAATACACCAAAGGTACGCACTCTACCACTAAGCCACCGTGCCTGCATCCATTTAATAGTCTATTAAGGTATATACGGTAGTTTTCTGAAATTTCTTCTTCTTACAGCAAAGACTCAACAGTACAACTCCATGTGGGTCTCCATTTTTACGACGTCATAAAATACATAATTACTTATATCTCGGTTGCTATATTAGATATTGACAAAGAATTTTCATTCTTTTTGTACGCTAGGAATTATCACGCTTGGATTTACCCGAAGAAAACTTCGAGCTGAATTAATCTTTCGATCGGAATTGCCCTGACGAGTGTGAGGTACTCACTTCACCCATATAAGTACCATCTTATTTAACTTTTATTAAGATCAAAAGTTGTTTTATGAAATTTCAAGATCTAATACTCTTTTATTTCATGGTGTCTCTCTAGCTGTAAGATGTACTGGCTGGAAGTTTTGGCTAACTCTATTCTCTTTTCTAACACTCTTTACAAATGTCAAATTATATTTTCCAAAGCTTTTAAAACTTAATATTTTTAGACCCATGATGTTCTAAAACCCCATGGAAATACTCAGTTACTTTAGGATGAAATTGCTACTGGTGCTTATTCAGATTTCATGACCGGTTTCGGAAATTTTACCACCTAACACCAAAACCCCATAACTGTGTGGGTCCTCCCTTTATTTGACAATATCTTGATAGCCATTAGTCATATTTTCATTAATTTTCTAAACTGTACTGTCAAGTATGGAAGCCCCACATACCTATGGTGTTCCTATTTATTTCACCATATTTCGGTAACTGCTAAACGTACCGACTTGCGGTTTCGGTAAACACACACCTGTAACGTTCTTTATAAGTTTATTAAGATATATTTTAGAATGTTTAGAAATGGGAGGTCTGTGAATGCCATAGTACCCGAAAACCCCCATAAGGACGTGTGTGTAGTGTATTGAATTGAAATTACTTTTAAGGTTGTTGTTAGCCCTCAGTAATTACGTTTTCGAAACTGCACAATCTAGTACGCAAACCTCACACTTCTATGGTGGTGTTGTTTATTTTCCCATACCTCGGTATCCATAAGGCTTACCGAGTTGCGGTTTTCTGTACTAAACAGATATCAGTTCTTTACATTTTAGAGACATATATTTCCACATATCTAAAAATGCAGACATTAGGTACCCCATGGTACCTCGAACGCCATTGGGTACCCACTTACTTTTGCATAGTAATACATTTCGAGTTGTTCAGCATCAATAAACACTTTTTTTAATTAATCGTTTTTCTACCAGAAACCCAAAAGTACATACCTGACCGAACAGATTTTGTCCATTTAATTTAAAAAATGTTAAATATTTTAAAATGTAACATTTTAAATATTTTTTTGGATTTTTGTTTCAGGTATTTCATGCATCAAAACAAAACCAGGATTCTGCATGAAAGACAGCGAAAAGAAGCAGTGTAATTTGTGGCTAAAAGCACGTCCTTTCTGAAGACAGACCCGATTATATTTACATTCTTTTGTACGAATATGTAACCTTAATAAATATACTGCTCCACAAATTATTTCTTTCTTCCATAAATTAGAATAAATGTATGTCTGTTTAAAGAAAATGTTTGTTAGCGTTAAGTCCTTTCAACTCTTTTTCTCTGTAAATAAGAACATTATACCTTGCAACATTTTTTTTATCATTGTGCAATTCCGATTGGATAAAGTAAATCTGCACGAAGCACTATTATTTCAGACATACATTAATAACTAATGTATTGTTCTGTGAATAAGGCAATGGTATAGTGAACATGTTTTAACATAAAATCTGTAACTCAGCTTTTCAGTAGTCAACTTTATTGAGAATCCGAAGAAAGAAAGAAAAATGTTGGACTTAACAACGAATTTCAAAATTATTTTTGTTCGAATTCTGGACTAATCCAAATTATCCAGAGAAATCATTTATGTTGCTCTCTACAGATGTATCCTTTATCCAAATCGTATGAAAAGGAGACTTCATACATCGCTATATTTTGTACGAACTATGTTTCGTATTTATTTAATCACTTTGTACCTTTCTCTAGTGTTGACAAGGCCGCAAGTGTCAATCGAATAATTTAGTGTTTCACTCATGTCACCTTGTGACTAACGTACGTCCTGTCGGTATATATATGTTACTGGGTTCGATTAGCGACAAACAATTTTTAGCGTTAAACAAATACAAAAATCTACACGCAATGAGATACGATGATCTTTGCCTCATAGACAATACCAAGCAACTAACGGTACTGAGTGTGGTTGAGTTTACTAGTGGTATTATCTGGCTATAATCAGTGTTCCGAGAGCTATACTTCTTTTTGTACTCTGAATTGCAAACTTTGATATAACCGTTTTAAATTATTGTATATCTATCTATCTATCTATCTATCTATCTATCTATATCTATATCTATCTATCTATCTATATATATATATATATATATATATATATATATATATATATATATATATATATATATATATATATAGATATAGATATAGATATATAGATATAGATATAGATAGATAGATAGATAGATAGTTATAAAATTGTAAACTAGAAACTTCCGAGTTCTCATCGCTCTTTCTTTAAATAATGTATGAGACTATTACACTGCTCGTTACTTAAAATGTTGAACTAAGGAGGATACATCCAGGAAAGTCCAAATTTGCAGAATGTGTAGAGCAGGGAAGGATAAATATGTTTGGTCGATGGCTGCACAGCTTCTCACACCTGTGAACTCCGCCAGCTACAGTTGATGAGCTGTGGCGTTGGATCGTAAGACGCATGGCTTACCATACCAGAAGAGAACATCCTCTCGATGTCTCGCAGTGTTACAGTCGTTCTGGTTGTCAATGTTGGGTCAGTTCTGCTCCTTTGTCACCACGTTGTCACACAGCGAATACAGCGGTAAGTTTAACCCTTAAGGTACCAAGCCTAAGTCGTCAAAGTTGTTTACCAAGCTGGAGTCTTCTGGAGACCCCAAGTATTATTTTAATTTCTCAACATTATTGCAGAGGGTTACTCCAACTATAATTTTTTGGATGTCTAGAAGCATACTTAAGTTAAATGAACATTGTTGACATCAGATATTATATATATTTGAGCACTATTCAGTTCTTCATACAATTTTATACTTTTGTGTTCGTAAATCTGAAACACAGGTTTAACAATGGAGTTTTTACATTTTCAAGTGTGTTTTTATTTTTTGTATTTTTTAAAGAAACGAATCGTTGATCTAATCATGTAATTAATATCTCAAAGGGTTGCAGGATACATATAAAAATTGAGAATAAATTGATTCTTATGATTGCGGCAGTATCACTAAATATCACTCTCTGGGGTCCCTAGAGTACCCCGCTTGGTATGTTAAGGGTTAAGCATATTCGACACTTACTATTAGATATCGGCTTGGGAACTTTGGCGTAGCTACCCTGTCTCCTTGAAGTTGCATTTTTAATGGCGAGTACTGTGTAGGAATCATCTTGTGAGGGAACACGTTTTCAGCTGACACCATGTTTTTAATTATAGCGTCATTTAAAAAATAACTTATCTGTTAATTAAAATGTGCAGAGAAGTTATTTCTGGAAAATCCTATTCACGCCTCTTGTGGTAACAACTTCTGCATTTTGGAAGAGGATATTATTAAGGAAAAGAATGAGGTAAAGTCGACTTTATATAGTACACACGGAAAAGAAAGTATTTGACAGTTGACAAATTCTCTTTTGCCAATAGCTCGGAAACAAATGAATTAATTTGGATCTTTTTGTTGTTATTCTTCGAATAGTTATAACTTGACAACCTGCCAAAGTCGGTACTCTAATAGGTTAATTTATTGTTGAGTTTTTAGGAAAAAAAATTTTGTCAACTGAAGAATATTTAATTTCGTGACTGTACAAGCAATGGATGATAACGGCTTAATAAATGACTGTACGTAAGTCTTGTTTGAGTTTGAACATAGGATTGTACATGGCTGTGCATTTTGCATTATTATTGAAGTGCTGCAACTAAGTTATTGCAAAAGGTATGATAAATTCTTACAGTAATATTGTCACATATTGATTTACTCTGTATGAAAACTAAAATAGTTTAACATATGGTTAACCTCCTTTGTGCCAATAATTTTAAAATTAACGCTTGTGCCACTTTTCAACACTTGGCTTTGCAGTAGCTTTCCAAAGAATTAGCAGGAAGTCCAAACTTACACCCTGCAGGTAAATACATTTCTCTGGACAGTTTCACTGCTCCAAACTAAGATTGAAAAGTGTAGTATTTTTAATTTTATTATTATTGGCACAAAGGAGATCAACCATATTTTAAGCTATTTTTGTTTCCATACAGAGAAAAACAATATGTGACAACATTACAGTAAGAATGTATCCTGCATTTCTCAGTATGTTGCAGCACTTCAATAATGGTGCACTATACGTACAATGTAGATCCTGAATATGTCCAATCCATATATTACAACAAGGCAATACGTATGCGATACAGGTAAAATCCGTATATTTCATATGGACAATCTATAAGCTACATACATCCAATCCATACATTACATATGGCCAGCCTGTACGCGACATACGTATAATCTATATGCTGCATGCAGACAGTCTGTAAGCTGCATATGTGCACTCTGCAGTGTTGGGTAAGTTACTTGTAAAAATGTAACGCGTTACAAGTTACTTTACTTTCTCTTAAAATGTAACGCGTTACTAACGCGTTACTTGCCCCTAAAAAGTAACTGTTACTTTACTTCGAAAGTAACGCGTTACTTTTAGGTCCGAAACTTTAAAAATGTGTAAAAAAATATGACTTCAATTTTCCGTACTACTATTACTACCGCTATTATTATTATTATTATTATTATTATTATTATTATTATTATTATTATTATTATTATTATTATTATTATTATTATTAATTATTATTATTGCATGTTCTGAATCGCTTTCCAAGGACAAATTTTTACTTGATATATGAACATTTTCATATAATGTAACATTGATAAAAATGCCATACTGCGTTACTCCTAGGGATGGACACTAGCGAGTTCGAGCAAGTTTTCTTTGACACTCGATTCGACTAGAAACATACATCTTTGAGCTCGACCCGAAAACTCGACTCGAAAAATTTCCTCCAACTCGACTCGGATTGGGGTCGAGTTCCGAGTCGACTCGAGCCAAATCCGGTGTGTAGTTTCGAGTACATTCTTCAAGTATATTACATAGACAGTATAATTATTATCAATGACACTCTACTACTACAACTTATATTATTATTATTATTATTATTATTATTATTATTATTATTATTATTATTATTTATAACAACACTGTATATAAAAAGAAAGATAGGCGGTTTTTATTTGCATACTAGAAAACTAGTTGATTGCCAACCTCGGTAGTCGTGAAGTCTAGGAGTCAAGGACATTGTTCACGAAATTCTGAATTTGGGTTGAGGGTCTAGGTTATAGGGCACTGGCCAAATATCTTCAAAACTGCTCGTCCAGGGTTTAGAATTGTCAACGACTCGAGCAGCTCGGCTCACAGCTCATTCACTATCGACCCGAACCGAAAAGTGAGCCGAGGCAACAGCTCACCGAACCGACTCGGCTAAAGCCCTCGGCTAAGTTGAGCCGAACCGAGCAAATGGCTCATCCCTACCAAGCCAGCTCGAGCCGATGGTTCACCCCAAGTGAGCCGGCTCGAGCCATCTTCTCAGTTGAGCCGAGCCGAGCTGAGCTTGTTATAAAAAATCTCTTGTGGTCTCGTTATCGAGACGAGACGAGATGCGAGCAGTGTCCCCTCTCGTGAGCAACACTAAAAGTATTCCATGGCTTTCGTTTTCCAGTGTAATCAGGCCATGATTTCAAGACTACTTAAAACGAACGAGCCATTTATCAAACTCTACTGGACTCGAAACTCGACGCGAAAAACTGAATTGATTCGGAACTCGACTCGAGGATACTACCCTTGACTCGACTCGAAACTCGATTTGGATTCGAGTCGAGTTTTAGCTTGACTCGTGTTCATCCCTATGCGTTAGAAAAAAATGGTTGCTTATTATTATTCTGCTAAACTAATTATGTAATAATAACAATGTTGTTATGTAAAATTAAAAATAAAGAATATAGAGAAACATTACACTACTCTATAATCAACGGAACTCTAGGATAAGCAAAATGATCTGAAAGAACTACAATATTACATCCATCAACAAACTATTTTCTAGGAATAAAGTAGGCCTACTCATCAAAACACAGTTTATTCATATTAACCCCTTACTGTAAATCGTTAATTATGGTACCCTAGTTTTTGATAAATATTTTCCGCCGAGGCACTTCAGACACTTTACTTTTAAATTCTGTCCACCATCATCCTCAGCTCTTAAGAAAAAAGTATTCTTTCAAATGTTCGAACGGTAAAATATTTTCGTTCTCCATCTTTATAAAAACAACACCAATCAAAGTAAAATAGACTACCGGTATCATTTCACTCCTAGTTCACTCACTGAATGTATTGATTTAGAGCTGTCAAAATCTACGACAAAATCTTCCAGGTGCTTGCAATCAGTACACGTGATTTCCTTAAGGCTGTCCTCATCTTCAAAAAACAGTAAGTGGCACTACGAACTTATCTGTTTCTCTGTGTGTCTGTGACTGTCGGTCACTGACATACGTAGTTCATGCTCGATAGTTTCATTCTGAGAAATTCACTTACAGGAAAGAAACATTTGTTTCCGAAAAAAAAATATACATATATTGTAGTTACTCATCCGAAATGTAACGCGAAAAAAGTAACGCAAACTAGGTACGTTACTTAAAAATTTGTAACGCGTTACCGTTACAGTTACTTCGGAAAAAATGTAACGCGTTACTAGGAAACGTTACTTGCGTTACGTTACTCCCCAACACTGGCACTCTGTATGGTGCATACGGATATTCTGTATGCTGTATCGGGACAAGCTGTGTGCGACATAAGGAAAATCTGTATAATACATACGTACATGACGCATACTGTATCTAGTCGTACGTACGGGGCACAAGTACAATATAGATGCTGTCTCGGGGTTGAACGCAAGAAACACACGTACAGAACGTATATTGCATACTTCTTGAAATTATGCTCCGTTCTGATAGTCAGTGAGTGTCGTCATTATTAACCCACATGCTACATACAATCCTGACGTCACAAAGCTAGATATTACCTCCGTATATACTTGTTACTGCAGATGACGTCACACGAATGACGTCATTGCACTTATGCAGACAGTACGTATAATACATACTTTTTCAGCTATACGTTTGCTGCAGGATGTTATATACGGTTGTACGTTAAGTCCGGAAACTACAGGAATTACGAATGTAACCTACGTTTTTAAGTATGTCACCTACATTTTTTTTCTCAGTGTATAATGAACGAAAATTAGGGAAATTTTATCTTGAAAAGGGAAGTTTTAGGCATTCCTGAGAGAAGTTTTAACTTGAGGACCTAACACCACTGGATAAGATGCTCAGTGATACAGTTCTCACTTCTAATGAGACGGATCCCAATTGTATTCTAGACCTTGTGTGCTTGTAGCAGACAAATTTGAATTTAGGTATTTTAGGAATTTTCTTGAGTCTCATTTCATAAAAAAAATTTCCATCATTATTCATTTGGGTTTGCTCTACATCGTGTCCGTGGGTTTTCTCGGGGTATTTTCGTTTTCCCGCATTATCATTCTACCAATTCTTATAGCATTAATCACTTACATTAATAATCCTTCTCCTTAGCCTAACGGGCATAAATGTGGGACATTAAATTGAAAGATTAGTCTAAATCGCCTTTAACCTATAGGAAACAACTGTGGAATGTTAGATATTTCATTTCAAATACAGTGGAGTCTCGTTAATTCGAACTTGGATAATTCGAAATATTGGATAATTCGAACAGAAGTCCATTCCCCTTGAAAAGTGTATTGAAAACAATAGTAAAAAATCGCGGATAAATCGAACTTTTGAACCTATGTTTTGGATAATTCGAAGTAAATACAGTTGAAAATTTTTAATGTTGGACAGATGTAAACAGAGAAATACAGCTTTAACGTGTTTTCAGTCATCCAGATGCAGCCATAGGGAAGAGTAATACAGAAGACAAATAGAAAATCTGTATAATGATAAAGATGAAGGTGAGTTGGGGAAGAAGTAAAGATAGAGAACGTATGCCAACCTCATCTTGTTTCAGAATTGGTTGAAAATTTAAGATGAATTATTGATAAAGTCAACCAAATGTTATTAATATCGTATTCCACGCAATACATGAAATTCAAGATTTATTGACCGTACAAAAACAATCAAATTCAAGCAAATGAGGTTTACGACTTTTTAAAAGTTAGAACAGAATATTCAAACTGTTACTGGTGTTTAATTGTTTGGGCTATTCAAAGTATGTTGTAGTGTTGGACGTAAATATGTTTTTCATTGTACACGTAGCTTGAATTATGTGGAGTCAATGTCGTTTGTTAGTTTGCGGTATTCGATCACGCAAATAATAAGCTGCTTTAAAGGTAAAGTCTACACCATATGATAATGTTTTTGATGCACAGTACTTTTTTTTTTTTTTGTTATTTATGTGAAAATGAATGTTGTTGGATAATTCGAATTTTGGATAATTCGAAGTTTTCTCGTGTCCCCTTGGACTTCGAATTAAAAAGAGTCCACTGTATATGCATTATTTTTGTACTAAATCCTATTTATAGAATTATACTCTAATTACTTGGATGTCTGTAGTAATCTACTACAGTAAGCTGTTTACAATACATTCCTTTCCTTCAGGGGCGCATCTACGGGGGACACAAACACGTTTATTGTCCACCACAAACTCACTTGGCCAGAGATCGAACTAGGGACCATACGTACCACAGGTAAGCGCTCTATCACTGAGCCACCGTGTCCCCTTTGACTTCTAGAAGATCGAGAGAGGATTAGGATTTAGGATTTAGATTTCTAAGTCCATTTAGCCCATCACGTTTGAGGGATGACTTCCCTCGGCGAGCACACTATTCGGGGAAAGGGGAGAAAGGAATGGGGAAGGAAGGAAGCGGCCTGGGACCTGTAAGTTAGGTACCACCTCGCCATTTGCCTGGTGTGAATGAGTAAAACCCAGAAAAACCTCACTCAGGGTGGCTGGCCTGAAAAAGCATTTTACCTTTTCGATCGAGTGCTCCCAACGGGAATCGAACCCGGGACCGCTCGCACCAAAGGATCGCGAGAGGAATACATATGTATCGCAAAGAAAGGCGAAAAATATAATTAGGATCTAGTGATGAAAAAGTTTTTCTTAGAAGATTATTTTGAATTTTTTATTTTGGTAGATATATTTTTATTTACAGGAATATTAAGAGGCGAAATTAAAACACCACTAATTTTACAGTAATTATATGATATCTTCAAATAGATAAAAGATCGAAATGTGGAACAAGAGCACGCTAGACAATATTGTTTTGCATTAGATACCATTATCATGAGTCACCTAGTAGCTTTCCATTTGCAGCCATTTAAAAAGGCGAAAATAAACGCTGATTTTCTAAATGGCTGCAAATCGAAAGCAGATAAGTGAGTCGTGATATGGTATCTTATGTAAAGTAGTATTGTCTAGGGCGCTCTTCTTCCACATTTCGATTATCTTTTATCTATTTGAAGATAGCACATAATTACTGTAAAATTGGCGGTATTATAATTTACGGGGGAAGGGGGAAGATTACTAAAAGTAATACAAAAGCTAACCATTTTTCTTTTGTCCGTCTTTCGTAGGTGGAAAGAGATAATGGAATGTAACTTACCGCAATAGAATACGCGACAAAACGTACTAGCGACAAAACGTACCACCGACAAAACGTACCACTTACCCTGAGGGCTGCTTGTGAAGGGTTTTCTAAAAACACTTTAAATAATGACAAGCGACAAAACGTACCACTTGCCTGGAGGGCTACTTGCGAAGAGTCTTCCAATCAGCCATCAAATAATGACGCGACAAAACGTACCACTTGATAGGACAATATATAAGTATATATATACCGGATAAAATAAGGTTAAAAGTTGAACAGATTGGTTGTGAGAAAAGTACCGATGCAAGACCAAGACCATGCCTGCAAGATTCTCGCAACACCAAGACCATACCTGCAAGATTATCACCAGACCAAGACCAGCAAGAATCTTGCATATGCAATATTAGAATATTTGCTGATTTCCATCACACTTTATCCAGGCTTTGGACTGGCAAAATAACTATATAATGTATAAATATAACTACTTTGGCGTGTTTAAAATCAGCTGTGGTTAAGCTATCGTCAACAGTTTTTCCTTTTTTTTTTTTTTTTTTTTTTGTTTTGGTACGTATTTTATATTTTTGCTTTTCATTTTATTTATATCAGCAGCAAGAATATTTTGGTCTCTTGTCATTTTAGAAGATTCTTGTAGTTTATTCCAGTTTCTGTATGTAAGCTATTGCCTTTAAGCAAGATCTTAGACTACCATTTTCTTCATAGTGGCGCTTCACTCTTCTTTCAAGGCGTTCATCATATTTTATGTACTTCTTCTTCCTCTTGGAGCTTCGAATGTTTAACTCTGACCTCAAAAATGCACAGTGTGATCTCTCGGCTTCTTCCCTCAAACAAATAATGACGTCTTTAACGCGCGGGTTTGGTCTTCCTAATAGTGTGTTTAGCCGGTTGTTCCAAACCTCTACGGCATTTGTAGTTCGGTGTCGTTTATTATTACAATTCCACATTGTTACTGGAATGTCCTCGTTTTCCAACCAATTATTTACAAAGTAATCGAAGAAAAGAGTTATATCCTGACCAGCCAACGAGTGCGGGCGGCCGGTTTTGGAACTAAAATGCAAGCAGCAGTGTTTCTAACCGGATTACTTGTAATCAATCTATCAGAGTTCTTTTTGTCCTGTTCGTAATAAATCACTTCACGCATATGCTCAAGTCATGAGCAGATCCAGGGTCGGGGCGATTGTCTCCCCCCCAGAATAGAATATTTTTTTATTTTAAAAATAAAATCTAAGAATTTTCACTTTTTTATTATAAATGTAAAATAAAACCTAAAATAGGTAGGCCTTACTTTTTTTACGTTGTAGAAGTCAAATAAAGCAATAAATTGCAATAAATTACATTGGCGTTCTTGCGCAATAAAATGTCCACCTTCGAAATCGCAGGTGGCCATATCTGTTCTAGAAATTGCAGAAAATAGTTACTTCTTCTTTACTAAAGTTGTTTTCTTTTTCTTTCTTTTTCTTTCTTTCTTTCTTTTCTTTTTTTTTTTTTTTTTTTTGCAATACACTCTTACTTGATTTGACTTTGAATGACCGCCCCCCAAACATTCAGCCTGGATCCGCCTCTGGCTCAAGCTAAGACAAACAGTTTCAAATGTTATAGAAGTTATTTGCAGAAAATTTTAAGTAACAAACAAACAAACAAAAAAAACTACAACAAAAATACACCCTCCACATTAAATTGCGAAAAAATTAGCGAGTAGCGTTTTGCAGGCTGCTCCTGTTTTATAATAACATCGAATAAAACGTAATCAATTTTTATACAATCTGCTTAATACACGGTAGAAGCTCACTGAATTGTCAATTGTTCTATGTTGTTTTTAAATTGGTAATTTCCATTCATATATCACTATTCACAATACATCTGCAGTACTGCAGGAATGGTTCATTACAACCACACAACTTACGACGTTCTTTATTAAGCGGAAAGAGATTAGGCTATGCATAACATCCAAACTGTAACTTTTAAATATTGTTGGATACACTACAGAATGAAACTCTCCGCTCCCCTGCCCCACCGCGCTTGCCAACAAACTTATGTAAACACAACAGCAGCGCCATCCTTCCAAAACCGCACTGCTATCCTGGTCAGGTAATAGCTTCGTTGATTCTGGGGCTTCTGAGTGTATTTCCAGCCAGCCATCGCACACTTCCTCTGGTTTTAAGAAGGCCAGAGCCGCACACATGCGTATATACAAACAGATTTCCTTATTCTGTCGATACTCCACCGAAAGTCCTATCTCCTGAACTTTCCGCCAAAGGGATTTCTTAAAATGAAAGAAACATCCACTGATTTCTGTCGCAGGAAATACTTGGCGAAGCGCAGATATTGCCGACGATTCAAAATCCACGTTCACTATTTCTTGTTTCCACTCCGGAACAGACTGAAGGATGAGTCGAAACAAACGAACATATGTTTATTTTTGTTGGGTAATAAAGCAAAGACTACCGAATTGATGTTGGTTTCTTCATACGTACTGCCACCCTTCTAGAGGCGGCACTGAGGAGTGGCGAACGCACCCAGAATCTTCCTTTTGAAAGAAGTTTTATATATATCTTTTTCCTACAGCCTTTAAACAAGCGCTCCGTTAGGGACTAATTTATATATTTTACTCCTCATGGAATATGGATTTCTCTCAGGATTAGAAACCTGCTTGTGTTTGATTATTTTTGAAAGTATATTTTAACATCAAAAGATGATATTATATTACGAACGTTTCTATTCTATCCATTAATTAAATCACATCTAAAAGTGAGACAAGTGTAATATCAGAGAAGGGGGATGGGATAACGAGTCAGTTGTTACGCCATGCCAGCTCTGTTGGCCCGTGTTTCACGATGCGGGCAGGTGTTTTCACGATTCATCTTACAAATATCTCCCAAACCGTTACTCTATGTTAAAAATCTTAGTGAACCTTCTTTGTAGAAGTAGTCTTAGAAATAAAATGAAAAACGAACAAACAAGCCAGACTGTACGATAACGAAAATATGAGTGATGCCGTAAACGCTTCCAGAGGGAGGGGGTCTCGATTTTTACAAATATCCCCTAACCAGTTACTTCCAGCTATAAATTGTACTGAATCGTATTTGTACTACGTAATCTTAGGGGGGAAAAAAGAGTGAACGCGCTAGGGTATATAGTAACGAAGATATGAGTGATGCCATAAACGCTTCACAGGGGGGTTTAGGGGAATAGCGGGATAAGCATCGGGGAGAATTTAGGAGAATTTTGAGAAATTATACCTTTACATGTGTGCTAACGATTGGTAGATAATTCATCTTGCTACAAATTTGTTCTGACATTTTCCCTTCATTGACCGGGCTAGTGGGCAATATATATATATAACCGGGTCACGGATAATTCGCAACAGAAAATGAAAAGGGGTCAATTCCCACCAGGAAAGCAAAAGGAGATAGGTTATTCGTTATACGTACAATATACCTAATAAGAAAAACACTTGTAGATGAAATATAAGCTTTAGAAATATGAACTACTACTACTACAACTATTATATTATTACTATTATTATTGACCATATAGGTTCGGAGGCCAATTCACCAAAATCTGTTGACTCCATTCTTAGAAGCCCATTATTATTATTATTATTATTATTATTATTATTATTATTATTATTATTATTATTATTATTATTATTATTATTATTATTATTATTATTATTAGTTTTGAAATACTATCAGCTGAACTTCCTATTTGCTACTTATTTCCTATTTTGATGAATGTTGAACAATGACTTATGAGAAATGATAACTTCGATTAAAATTTATTGTGATTACAGAATTTAGCTTGAAGTACCGTGATGAATTCAATATGCTATTTCGATGACAGCAGAAATTATATTCTTTTGACATACATATTCATATGGCCACGTCTCTCGCAAGAGGAAACCAAAAATGTCATAAAATTCCTGACGTAAGTTGTTAATTTATCACATCATTAACTTCACGAGTGATCAAAATGATGTGTTTGTGCATATAGCTTTCATTTTATTTATAGACCCTATTAATTGCTGTATATTTATATTTTATTGTTTGTGAAGTCAGTGTCAAGATTTTGTATCCTTGGCCTTTTTCTTTTGGCGCGAACAATTTTTTTCACTCATTCATGTCTGCATACTTACTTTCATCTGTAGCGAAATGGATCCTCAGAAATGTGCATCGGAATATATAAAAGAGCAACCTTTGTGTAGATTTAGGCCATCTGTCCCGAAGGAAAAGAAAGGATGTTTCCATGCTTCTTTCCTACCGCGTAGGGTCTTTGTTTCTTCAATTCCCAGTTTCAGTACAGTGCAGTTTATTGTACGTGTAACATGGAGCACGCTGCTAGTACACTTGGAGTGGAAGAGCAATTTTTTTTTTTTCTTCTTATACCTACCGTACTTGTAGCATGTAATTATGCTGCTGCTAGGAATGGTAGGAAGCGACTATGGGTGAGGGATTGGATAAGACGTCGTTATGGCCATGGTATTCACTCCACTCTTTTACCAGAGTTGAGGATCAATGACAGTCATTCTTATTTCAACTACTTACGAATGACTGACGAAAGTTGTTCTTTGTTCAATGACGTCACTCATGATGAAAGAAACAACTGTCCATAGGCGGTCAGAATCTCACATACAGATGGATGTATGAAATATATAGCTGACGTATATAATATACGTATACATGTGTAGTATACGGAACTTTGTTAGATGTCAGACACCCTGCAGCGACATGATATAATGTCTAAATGAGAAAAAGGCAGTAACTATGTAGTATATGGATAACGTATGCTTCGTACAGATTTCCGTACTAATCGTAAGGATTCCATATATTTGTACAACATACCGCTGTCCGAATAACGGATTTTTCTCAGTGTACACATAATTCTATACTATATGCAATAGTATCATATATACTTTGATTTTCATATTTATATTGTCAATGTAAATAGCAACAATACAAAATATCAATATCAATATCAAAATACCTGTATGTTTTTTGTAGTTTCAATCAAATCATAGGGTCAGATAATGGGGGATCAGGGCCGTCTTACGCATCCTTTTGCATTGTTTGCTTAATATATGGCCAAACATGTCTTGAGGCTGTGAACTGTGGAACCTTTTACGTACTGCGAGCAGTGGCGGTTTTAGCGGGTAGACACGGGGCTACCCAAAAATATATAAAACTGAAAATATATAAACACTAAAAGATATAGTAAAAAGTAAATATATTTTCACTTTTTCTATTAATGGAAAATAATTATTTAATAAACAGCATCAACAACTACTGTAAAAGTAATTTCCTATTGTCATTAATCAATCGAATGTGCATATGTATCCATACGCGAGGAGCGGACCTACCCAAAATTAAAATCCTAAAACCGCCCCTGACTGCGAGCTTTAGCATGTTGGAGGTGAACTACTGGAAAACAATACAATTGAAATGACTTGATACTAGACCGAAGTAAGTTTGTTTTATCTTTGTTTCAGCTATAATGTCAAACAGTTTACTTGCAACTGAGTCAGTCAATTTTCAATTTCTATGCAGTTAGCTTTCTTTCTTTTTTTTCTTCTTTTTCTTTAATCACATTCATTTCTATTGATATAGATGTGAATAACGCTGCTAATAAGAGAATAGTATCTAGTTATTTTTCCAAGAAGGACAAGTAGAATAACATCTAAAATTTATGATAAAACTAAAAGAAAGAGTTATTCTTCTTACAGAATTATTGCGAAAAAATGAAATGAAATCTTTAAGTTTTACGTCCCACGATTATGCCGGTTATTCTAAAGGAGACGGTGATGAGATATGAATGAAATGGTGGAATGAAAAAAGTGGGAGGAAACGGGAGAACCCCGAGAAAACCCAGGAGCATGGTGTTTGTCCACCACAAAGTCCACACGGCGCGAGCTGGGATCGAACCAGATACCCCAAGAAACGGAGGTGAACGCTCTACCACTGAGCCACCGCAGTTTCTATCTACAATCAAAATATAGGCATAATTAGAATAATTGCAAAACCTAAGGATTTCTGCTCAAGCACAACCCTGAAAACTATGTACATCGGTTCAAATTTCCATTTAATCCATCATATATATATATATATATATATATATATATATATATAATATTATTTGGTGACAATCAGTTTATCGGAAAAAAACATTATTATTATTATTATTATTATTATTATTATTATTATTATTATTATTACTATTATTATTATGAAAATTAGTAATTGTGAAAGATAATAACTTCGATTAAAGCTGCTATGATTACAGAATTTAGCTTGCAGTACCATCCTGAATTCAGTATGCTATTTTGATATCTGTGAGGAAGCTAAATTATTTCGATGCCTACATTCATGGAACCGAGCTGTTAACAAAAGAAGAGACACTTGTTTTCCCTGGTAGTCGTAAAAATGTGTATTTTGGCTCTTCCCCCTCCAGCCCAAAAGAAACCCTTGTTTCGGAAGCGGCGCAACTGGATTTTCTTTTATGTGAGCGGGAGGGCGATAGCAGGTAGCAAGCAAGACGGCCCAAAAAGTTGGACACTGTTGAACTTCTTGCAAGATGGAAAAAATGTTTTATGACCCTTTCAAGACTGTGTGTACACGGGGAAATATGGTAGGGTTTCAAGATTTTTTTTATGACAGCTACAAGATCTTGTACAGCGGGGGACACTTCTAAATGGTACACCTTAGCCGTAAATTTCCATATGGCTGTACCATTTAGAAGTGTCCCCCGCTGTACAAGATCTTTTATGGTGTACACGGGGTTTTATTCCTTTCCAGCCTGCACTCACTCAAGGTCAACTTTTTCCTTGAAGTGGTACGTTTTGTCGCGGATTAAATATCTGAAATGTTTTAATTAGTCCATGACAGGTTGTAATTTATATAAGTGGTACGTTTTGTCGTGGAATACATATCAGAAATGCTTTAATTAATCCATGACAGGTTGTCATTTATGACAGGTCATCAAAAGTGGTACGTTTTGTCGCGAAAATTCAAGTGGTACGTTTTGTCGCTGGTACGTTTTGTCGGGACACCACCGCAATAATAGATAATGTTATTCTCGAAACTACGAATCGAAAGAATTTTCAATTTTGCCATCCATATAAATTGCAGTGTGGCCAGAATATGAATTACTAAAAAATCTAGGTTAAGGTAGCGACTAGAAAAATGAACTCAATGGTAATTGATCACTTATATCATGTTGTCGTGCTTTTTTGTTAACTACTTTTTTAAAATAATATTTGTATTTATTTTGTAATAAACTGAAAGTTATTAAAATTACCACAAGAGATGGATTTCATTTGGGACTCTTTGTTATTCTTTTTAGAGTTGTGTAATACTTACAGCACTAATAGGGCTTACACATACATGCACAAGTGCAAGTGAAAATGAAATGAAATCTTTAGTTTTACGTCCCACGATTATGCCGACTAGGCTAAAGAAGACAGTGATTATGAGAAGTGAATGAAATGATGGAAGTGGGAGGAAACGGGAGAACCCCGAGAAAACCCAAGCACACAGTATTTGTCCACCACAAAGAGTTCATTTGGCGCAAGCTGGGATCGAACCAAGGATCTCAGGCACCAGAGATAAATGCTCTACCACTGAGCCACCGCAGCCCCAACTTCAAGTGATAAGCAACAGTAAAAAAATATTTTAAAAAAACGAAATTATCAATCGCTGGCCACAGGGTGTGATAGAAAAAAGGAGGTCATGGTAAAAGTAGGTTAATGAAGCCTGCTTCAGAGTTTTTATTTTCATGCATAAGAGTATAATACAACTCTTTTAAGAATTGAGACGACCACAGTATTTTTGAAAATAACTGTAGATAGGCTATACATAACTACTAATATTCATAATTAGTTGAGAGATTTCAGCGCATTTGGTGTGTTAGACATTAATGGGTAATTAATGATCATTCTAGTTACGTTGTAAAACATTCATCCGTAATTATTCATTTGGGTTTTAAATATATACCAAGTATCTATATCTAAGGGGAAAAAAAAAAACAACTGAAATTGTTCTTATGAATAATGCCTGATAATTATATATGTAAATATGTTTTCATCTCACTATTTAAAACAGTTGCTAATTTGATATAATATGATGATTATTCTTATCTTGTTTTGAGTGGCGTTTCCTTTTACGTCTTCTGCTGGTGTTGTCAAAATGTTTTCACCAAACTCTTTCCTCGCGGACGTTAAGTAAATACATTGTTTCTTTCTATAGTATAAAACGTTTAAGATATCTATCATTAATTATTCCTGTTTCACGAAGATGATTTTGTATTAAGATAACAAGTTGTTAGAGCATGTGTTTTCTCGCACAGGAGCCACTAAATATTCGAAAACATATAATATTAAAATACGTAGAAACACAAAATAAAAAACAAAGAGTTGTTCATTAAAAAACGAGCAATGATGACGGCAGAGAAGACAACGGGGCGAGTGCCTGCCTCCAGTGCCTACCCTGTCTCTTCCAGACTTCCTCCAAACTTCTTGTACTGCAATTCACGAGAAGTAATATAGAATCATTCTCTTTGGTATAGCTACAAACTCTTCTCCTCTCCATTCTCTTTTTGGTATATTTGCTCCCCCCCCCCAACCAAGATATTGAAGTTTGCGTTATTACTGTGAACGAGATAAGGTCAATCTTAAATAGACTGAAATAGTGTGACGCTACATCCTTTCCGTTACCATGGTGATCGCCATTTTATTTTCTAAACATCAAGTAGCTTAAGTACCTAAAGGACCTAAATGCAAAACGAAAATAGTGATGAAATAGTTGTGAATTGCGAACAATAGACTGAATGAAATATTTGTTTCTTTTTAAATATTTCAAATCAATGAAACTTAAAAACAGAAATATAGAAAAAGAATGAGAAAACAAATGTACTCATCTTGTTCATAATCAGATATTAACCTTAAATAATTCTGGAAAAAAATTTGATTCATGAATATGTTTCATAACATGCATACGTGGACAGTATTAATGTTTAATAGTTCTTAAGAATATATGATGAACCATTCATAATTGAATGTTTTCTTATTCTTTTTCTTATTATTATTATATGTTTTCTTATTATTAAAAAAAGAAAAAAAAGTTGATAGGGAATATAAGAAAAGATCTGATCTACGATCCACTGATGGTCCGGATTGAAAATTTCCAAACTTTTTTTTTTTTGTAACCTTGTAGGCACTGATATTGTATAATTCCATTATGAAGACTCTATGGCCTATGGAACCTGGAGGTTCAATGCCGCGTTCACAAAAGCTCTCCACTGACTTCTATCCTTAGCTAACTGCATCCAGTTTCTACTTTGTATTCCTATCTCTGCGAGATCCATCTTAATATTGTCGTCCCATCTGCGCCTAGGTCTTCCTAATGGTCATTTTCCGATTGGACTTCCAGTCAAGACTTTGAAAGCTTTTCTACTTTCTTTCATTCTAGCTACATGACCTGCCCATCTAAGCCTCCTAGACTTGATGACCCTAACAATGTTGGGTGCATAATATAAATTATGCAGTTCCTCGTTATGAAGCTTCCGCCATTCCCCATTCCCATTCTTCTTGGGTCCGAATATTCGTCTCAGGATTTTGTTCTCAAATACTTTCAGTCTATGTTCTTCCCTCAGAGTAAGTGACCATGTTTCGCAACCATACAGAACAATAGGCATGATTATCGTTTTATATATTTTAAGCTTCAAGTTTCTCGACAGAATTCGCGACGACAAGAGATTTTGAACCGAATAGTAACACGAATTCCATGCTTTTAGTCGACATTTAATTTTTTCGTGAATATGATTTTCGTCTGTTAATATCGATCCTAAATATTTGAAAGTATCCACTTTATCAAAAGTATTATTTAATATTTTAACGTATCCACAATTTGCTGTATTACGGTCCCGACGCACTTCCATGCATTTAGTTTTCTCTGCATTTACTTCTAAACCCATGTCCCTGCAAGCGTTTAATAAGGTCTCTGCATTTCTTTCTATTGTTCTCCTATCATCCCCTATTAAAGTTACATCATCTGCGTATGCCATAACTTGGTGAATACCGTTCAATTCTAGGCCCTGGTTGCTATATTTGATTTTACTTATAGCGTATTTCAACACAAAGTTAAATAATAATGGCGACAACGCATCTCCTTGTTTCAGGCCATTTTCGACGTGAAACCTCGTGGACAAAAATTTTCCTACCCGGACTTTACTTTGGGATTCATTTAAACATATCTTAATTAATCTAATTAGCTTTCTCGGTATTCCCAATTCTGTAAGAATGTTGTATAATGTTTCTCTCCTAACCGAGTCGTACGCCTTTCTAAAATCACTAAATAATTGATGTACCGGGGTATTGTATTCCCACTTTTTTTCGAGCATTTGGAGAATGGTAAATATTTGGTCGATAGTTGATCGATTTCGTGTAAATCCTCACTGATAATCTCCAATAATTTCATCTGCGTATTGGGTCAATCTTGCCGGGGTATTGTATTCCCATTTTTTTTTCGAGCATTTGGCGAATGGTAAATATTTGGTCGATAGTTGATCGATTTCGTGTAAATCCGCACTGATAATCTCCAATAATTTCATCTGCGTATTGGGTCAATCTTGCTAATAGAATATTTGAAAGGATTTTATAGGATGTTGACAGAAGAGAAATGCCTCGATAATTATTACATTCAGTTTGTCGCGTTTCTTGTGAATTGAAACAATGATTGCTTCTTTCCACTCTTGTGGCACTTCTTCCTTGTTCCTGATAAGGAGAATGAGTTTGTGTATCTTGTTCCACAAATTTTTCGCCTCCATCTAGAATTAACTCAGCCGGAATTTCATCTACACCCGGAGATTTGTGTTTATTTACTTTCTTTACAGCGGTTTCTACTTCTATTTGGTTCGGTTCTGGAGTATACGGTTGTGCGGTGTGTATCTCCTTTTCTCCACGAACACTAGTTTTTGGCTGCGTGTTCAGTAAATCGTCATGGAAATCTTTCCATCTATTTAAGATGCTATCCGTGTCAGTGAGAACTGTACTGTCAGATTTCTTTAATATATAAGCACGAGGTTGATAGCCTTTCTTAAATTCGTTGATTCCCTTATACATGTCCCGGATGTTTTTAGTTTTACTATTATCTTCAAGTTCCTTAATTTTAGCTTCCAAATAATCACGTTCCTTTGTCGTAAAAGTTTTAAAAGTTTCCCGCCTAATGTCTACGAAATTTTGTGTAGTTATTTCATTCGGATTTTGTAGCCACCGTAATTTTGCCTGTTTTCTCTTCTCTGCTAGTTTAATGCATTCCTGGTCGAACCATTGTTTGTTCCTAATTATTTCCGCGTGTCCCAATTTTTCTTTTGCTAAAATTTTAATGCTATCTCTAATTTCAATCCAAGTATCCTGAACACTAGTGCACTCCGAATCTTCTAAAACCGAGAATCTATTCGAAACTTCAATCTGGTATTCCTCTCTTACCTGGCTCTCTTCTAATTTCTTTAAATTAAATCTCTCCGTTTTCGGATATTGAATATTACCTTTATTGAACGATAATCTCTCTCGTATTATCGCTACTACCAGGTAGTGATCAGTATCACAATCAGCCCCTCTAAACGACCGGACATCAATTATGCTAGATTTCCTTCTTCTATCTACTAAAACGTGATTAATCTGATTGTGTTTTTCCGTCTGGTTATGTCCAAGTGTATTTATGAACGTCGCGATGTGGGAATTTTGTACTCTTCACGATTAGGTTTTTGGATGTTGCAAAGTTCACGAGTCTAACACCGTTGTCATTACTTTCCTTATGCAGACTTTCGTTCCCTATAATCGGTTTGAAAATATCCTCTCGTCCTACATTGAAATCCCCTAATAGATTTTTCATACGGTATCGCGGGAGTTGGTCAAATATCCGTTCCACTTCTTCGTAAAAATTATCTTTTACATCGTTACCCTTATCTTCAGTTGGAGCATAGAAAAATAAATGTCCCAATAGAATGAACATTGTTCTAAAAGATACTTTTTCTTTTAAAAAATGGTATATTTCTACACTTTTCTTTGTGCCGACAGTTTATCAATCTGCACGTTAGGGAGTTTATATTATGTATAATTGCTTCTTAAGGTGAATTACATGATAATGACATTTATATTAATTATTTGATTAGGGAGTTTATATTATATATAATTACTTCTTAAGGCGAATTACATGATAATGACGTTTATATTAATTATTTGATTTCTACCTTATCACTTAAGGATGTGACGCTTTTAGAAATAAAGTTCCTTAGATATTAGTCTTTCTTTATGAATTTCCTTGATTTTATTCGTAGCTTCAGAAACGCATTTCCATTTTCTAAATCTGTACACTTTCTCACCAGCTTTATTAGTTCGTTAAAATATTTTATAATTGTAAATAAATTATGGCCGTTGTCCTTGTTTGTACTAGACTTTAAAATACAGCATTCATTTAACGCGTTTGTATAGAAAAAAAAAAAAAACATGGCGATCACCATGGTAACGGAGAGGAAATGACGACATCACTATTACAGTCTATATTTGGAAGAGAATATCAGCAGGATGATCTTGACGACAATCTTTTAGTTGCAATATTGGAGCAAAATAAACGATAATCAATATAACATATATAGCAGAAAGGTTAACCATTTCGTGACCTAGTCACTTTTGGCGTTTTTGTAGACTTTCGGTCAATGACTTATAACTCAGAGACTATTAACTGATTGATATGGTTAAGACCTTGTTTTCTAGAAGATAAAAGTGGCAATTTTATGCGTAAGTTTGATAGCAATGTTGCCAGCGGGAGGGAAATTATGGAGGAAAATGTAAGGGTAAAAATTCACAAACAAATCCCTTACCAAATTTTAAGATTTTTTTGGAGCTGGAACCACTGTCACCACATGCCTCCGAGTGATGTCAAAGAAACTTGATGGTGTGGCGACAACTCACAGTAAAAACGTGAAGTTGTTGGCTGTCATACAAAGACTTAAAGAAAAATTCTTTCACGTGCTACACGCGAAGTTTGGACACTTTTTCCCCTTCAGCAGCAAATATCAACAGTTATGCAGGTCCTGCAACTTCCCTAATTATTCTATTGGAACTTTTTAAGATGCGTTGAGTAGGCTAAAGAGGAGACTTTCAGATACTGTACGTTTGCAGCCAACAAAAGGAATAATATAGAGGGAAAAGTGGAAAATTTTACGATATTTTCTCCTAAAATTGGGAATTAAAATTTTCTGTAGCTTGAAATACTGCTATCAGACATACTCAAACTATCTTAAAATAAACTTTGGTACCCCACTAATATATCGTAGATGTATCATGACGATATCTAATAAACTTAGCATGTAATTAAAGACAGCATCTCATTCTACCTAAAAAATAAATCACAATTATCTTTTAACTTAGAGGACAAGGTCTACTGTAAACCTCAAATGTAATTCTCTAATTATCCAAATAAAACTTTCTATGGTGTGGTGTTTAGACCAAAGAAGAGGCTTTCAGATATTGGCACGTTTGTTTCAATGTAGGCAACAAGAGGGAAATGTAGCAAACAAGATGAAAACTGGGATATTTTCCGAATTTTCCCTTAAATTAGGGAATTAAAAATTAATATAGTTCGAAACACTGCTATCAGACAGATGCTAATTATCTTAAAATAATCTTTGGTACAACACTAACATATCACAGAAATATCATGTCGATATCTAAGAAACGAAGCTTGTAATAAAAAAAATATTAAGGTAAACAGAAAAGTAAAAAAAATCAAGGTTTTGAACCTAAATTCAAATTTTTCGTGCGTCCCCTAATTACCCCATTGTAACGATCTGTATTTGTTTTTGATAAGTAAGGACTGATGTTTGAATGGCGTAAGTTGACTTGCATTCCGTCATTAGGTACGAATTTATAAATATAAAATTTGAAAATTTCGATTATTTTTATCAAATTAAGAATATTTTAATTTCCTTAGTTGACAACACTGAATGTGACTTGCTCAAACTGATCTAGAAAATTAGGTATCCATACGAGGTATATGCCTGGCAAGTACTAAGTAGATCTCTCTAAAACGAAGGAAGTTATACTGAAAAAGCTATAAAAAAAATTCAAAATTCGAAAATTCACGATTTGTTTAACTTTAGGCTCAAATTTGAGAAGGAAATTCGACATTCAGAAAAAAATTACCATCAGGATAAACTATATAATCCAACCATATTTGGTATAGAAAAAAATCTTCCCGGTACTTAATTAGTGTTAACACAGCAGAGGGTAAAGTAAGTGACAACCCCGTATATGTTACTTTGGTCGTTAGGCCCCGAAAGGGTTAAATACATTCCAGTCAACTGTTTGACGCAACCTGGAGAGAAAGGGGAAATAAGGAAGTTAACGGCAAAGGTACCTCATAATCTAAGTAAGCGGAATAAAGAAGATATCATGCCAATAGCCATAAGTCTGATCTCACGGGTAAAAATTAGGGATGGGCAAAACCGTTTTTATAAAGCTGGAAACCGGTTCCTAGAAAAACCGAAACCCGAAAAACCGACATTTCTGTTTTCTCTAAAACCTGTTCGGTTTTTCCAATACCGGTTCGAGTTTCACCGAAACCGGTTTCGATTTTTTTCAAAACCGGTTCGGTTTTCACCGAAACTGGTTTCGGTTAAAACCTTTGGAAAACACATAAAACTATTTCTGTGGAAACGGATTCGGTTTTCGGAGAACAACGAAACATTCTTCTGGTCATAAATAGAACAAATTTTGGAAAAAACCGGAACCGATTTTGAAGAAAACCGAAACCGGATCCGGTGAAAAACCGAACCAGTTTTGGAGAAAACCGATAACCGGTTTCGGTGAAAACCGAGCCAGTTTTTGGAGAAAACCGAAACCGATTTTTTGAAAATTTTCAATACCGGTTTCGGATTTTCTAAAAACCGAAAAACCTGTTTTTGTACCCACCACCAGTAAAAATCGAGCCAATTTTAGACCGGTTTTTAACAGGAGATGGAAAATGGCTTACCTATGACAATATCTTCCGCAAAAGACAGTGACTTGATATGAATCAACCACCCCTACCAGATCCGAAAGCAAACATCCATGAAAAAAAAATTCTATTGTGTGTAGGTGGGACTATCGAGTATAATTCATCACGAGTTGTTGAAGTTAAATTTAACTATTTAAGCGGATACATACAGTTGTTCAACCTCTGCAAAGAGGGAAAGAAAAACTCTATGAGAAGGGTCCTGCACTTGTCAATCGCGAAAACATCATTCTTTTAGACGACAATGATTACCACAAAATTTTGAGCTTGAATGGTCTTTTTAATCACACCCACCTTACTTCCCAGACAGACCACCATCTTTTTTGTTCCTTACATTTTTTTCTGAATGGATAAACCTTCAATTCTGAAGAGGAAGTAAGTCAGCTTGTCAAAAATTTATTCCAGAACAAACCAATGACACTTTACGATGAAGGAATTGATAATCTGTCAGTAAGATGGGAGAAGGTCGTACATAATAGTATTGAATACATAATAAATTAATATAATTTTGTTATTTAATTAAATCAAAATAAATGTTTCATAAAAAGAAAACGGAAGTAATTTATGACTCTCAGCCTAATAGTATCAATAAGGATTATATATAAATATAGATTTAGAGAAATGAAAGTTTTTCTTATAATACTGCCAATTTTACTAGTTATTGTCTACGTCTTCTATATAGAGGGATCACAAAGTCCAGTTTCCCCCTATCGTGTGTCCACATATTCATAGATGGTTACATTGTATTAATATGGGATCTTGGCAGAGGACAACTTTGAGGTATTCTGACTATTCTTTACTATTTATTCCAGAGTGTCTATGTGTACACCATCGTTTTCATAACAGATTATGATTTTCCTCCATGTACGATGTGAAATTCTCTTCAGCATTGCTAGCGTGATGGCAGTAAATGCACGTCGAACAGCATCCGTAAGTTCGTCAATTGTCTCGTAATGTGTGGCAGCAATATTTTGTTTAATGAACCCCCATAATACATTACCGCAAGATGACAGATCAGGACTTTAAAGTGGCCACTCCGAAGGTGCAGGCAAATGGACTGATCCACGTGCAATCCATTTATCAGGAAATACCTTATGGAGATTTTCTCTAATGGCAATTGCATAATGGACTGCTACAGCATTCTGCTGAAACTATACACAACCGAACAGTCCCAATCTGGCAGATATAGAACAAATTAATCATTTAACATTTTGAGATACGCAAGTAGTATGTAATATAAAAGTAAACAATCATGAATATTCATGAGTGTGTACTTTTCTGACATGGTAGCACTTGGTAATGCACGTTTTAAAAAATGGATACACCCTTTTTCCCCGCATACTAATGACACATAATGTATGCAGGTGCGGCCGGAGGTAACATGACATATAATAAATGTTTCCGGTCAAAAGAAATGTTAATTGGACAAGCAGAATACAGAAAAAACCTTTTCGGAAATAAAATATGCAGATCACACACGTAGAACAAGGTAATTCATTAATATTCAGCACATGTAACGCGACAGCTGCTGGAGAATTTTCTAGAAATTTTGATCGTCGGTATGAGTGAAAGAAAGCACTGGAAACTTCCAGATCTTTTTTCTAAGCTTATTATTGTTGGAATAGGGGAAAGAACACACTCGAAACTTCTGGAAAGATTGAAGGGCATATAAATACTGATGCATTTGCATGATGTGTACATTTAGAAAGAAGAGGGCACCAAGAACATCAAGTGTTAACTTTGCGAAGAAGATATTTTACTACTAGGAGAGATTGGAAGATTGGTAAGTAATAACGTTGTAGTTTTCTTGTATTATACTTGTTCATTTTTATATGGGAAAGGGACATATTGTAATTGTTTGGAGTATAAGGGGACGGAACTGCTTGGTTTTAATCGGGAATTGATTGCGGATTTTCCGGCATTGAAAGTGATATGACTCGGTGTACTTTTATGGAATTATAACATGACTAAGATATAGTGTAGTGTAATATGGAGGGAATCAACATTAATGATTGCACCGGGAATCGAATGAGTATTCTCCCACGTGAAAAGCCGTACGATAAACATTTTGCTTAGCAGATATTGTTACTTATATGTAGCTATGAATTGTGTAAGACGTATAACTGGTATTTAGAAAGTATATGGGAAATTTTATTGGATAGAGAGTCATGATACTGCCGGAACTCGAACCAGGGTTGTCCCACGTGGAGAACCGCAAGCTTGCTTGCACTGTAGACTTTTTTCAGTTATAAATGGTATATTTTACAAACTTATATTGGATAGGTAGTTAACAGAATCTGCACCGCGAATCGAACCATGGCTCTCTTACATGCAAAGCCAATATGGTTGAGAACGTTAGTGTTACGTTGAATATCATATTTAGTAATTTGAAAAGTCGTAATACGGTAACTAATTGCATTTTTTTCTTTTCTGTTGTAGGTGCTGAAGCATATAAGTGATAGAATCGAGAAAAAAGCAGAGAGCGACGTGGATTTCAATTGGATTATCACTTAAACAGGGATAAACTAATATTCGGTAAGTATTATTATTATTATTATTATTATTATTATTATTATTATTATTATTATTATTATTATTATTATTATTATTATTTTCAAAATTTTTTTGTTTTCAGGTTTTTTAGTCATTGTATACATATATTGATTGCACTTTTTTTGTCTTGTATTTTACAGAAAAAAAATGGAGTTTTACTTTGAGGAATTTAACGTGATTGATGAAACCATTTTCCAGGGAAGACTGAGAGGCTTGGATACTGCTGAACGTGTTTTACATACGTGGCAACAAGTAGTGGACCTGCAAGCAGCAGGGTATATTGGATCGTCTGAAATTGTAAGTGATCTACTATCGCTTTTGTACTTATATTATAAAAATAATCAATATATCATACTGAATAATGTTCGCTCAGCAGCGGACATTATAGAGCTTTTTGACCACGGATTTTTCCGTGAAGATCGACTGTATGATGCGGCATTTATGTCATATTTAAATTATATGGCTTCTGAGAAGGGGCAGTTAGTGCGAGTGAGTGACAAAAGTGTATCCGCGTTCTTTTCATTTACGGGAAATCGAGAAAATGTTCAATCAGAACATAATGATGATGATGATGATGATGACTCATTACATATTGATTGGGCACTATTAAATGAAATTAATTTGGATGAACCAGTAGAAATTCAAAATTCCGAAACTGACTTTACAGAGATGTTGTGGCAAAAATTGCAAGAAATTGAGGAAGAAAATGCGCGTGTGGATCGTCTGAATAATGCACATTATTCAGAAGATATGCGACCCACAACTTCTCAGCACCCTCCATTGCGAGGGTATGGAGGAAATGAAAGAGAGTGTAATATGTTTGAAATTGTGGGGAGAAATGTGAGAGCGTACCCGCGTTTCAATATGAAAGGGGTGGAAATTATTGTAAAACCAACTGTACAACATATAATTACAAATCCCATGGATTATATTACATCCATGATGGATTATGCGCTTTCTACCGTTCTGAGGGATACACGACCCCACGATTTTGTCGGTTTAAGAATAAATTCCGACAGAGATCTCCTGAAGAAAGAAGTGTTTGTTCCATGGCGAAAACGTCAAAATTTGAATACCGATGTGGTTCTTAGAACGGTGGAAAACGTACTAAATAGCAATGAATCATTTCTTTTAGGGAATCAATTAGAATTCCGGTTTGATATCGTTGATGGATTACACGGACAGGGTATACCTAAACGCGCAGCGGTAAAAAAATATGCAGAAATGAGTATTTTTTTCAAGGATCATGTGGTGGCCACAAAGGCTAGCGATTTTCTTTGTCTGCCAAAATCCATAGTATATTGGATTACGAAACATGAACAAAGTAAGCAGGCTTTATATGATATGACCCTGCCTACACGCAAAACATGGGGAAATAAAGCACAAAAATTGTGTAACGATGCAAAAATGTACGTTGAACGGAAACAGGGATTTGATTTGGAAGATGTAGTTGCATTTCAAAATTATTTAGTGAAAAAGAATTATCAAATTGTAGTATATGAATTACCGGAAGATTCCAGAACACCTGTGGTACGCTACCCAGGAATAAATGCTGAGAAAAAGATATTTATTCTGTATCAGAGAGGGGATACTGTGGGCCATTTCCAGCCCATTAAGAATATTACTTCGTTTATGGGTAAGACAAGTTTTTGCTTTTCGTGCTTGGAAGGATTTTATGGAACACGTGCGGCTCACCAATGTCAGATGAGATGTTCGTACTGTGAACATTTTCATAGTAAAGAAACTAACGCGAAATTGGTACATTGCGCACAATGTAATAGAAACTTTGCTGAAGGCATTTGCTTTAATAACCATTTAACACTAAATAAAGTAAAGAAATCCACATGTGATTACGTGAAATTGTGTAACGCATGTGGTGTAATTTATGATGTGAGAAAAAGAAAATCAGCTCATGTATGCGGCGACTACTATTGTACTCTTTGTAAAGTGCACGTAACTGTTGGCCATCGATGTTTCGTTCAAAAGTGTAAACTAAAACGCACTGAACGGTTTTTGTACATTATATTTGATGTGGAAACCATGCTATTAGCACCAAATGAGAAAGGTGAACGGGAGCATGCTGTAAATTTATGTTGTTGTTTGAATGTATGTTTTCACTGCATAAATACAGGAGTAGATAGTTTGTGTTTCAAGTGCGGAGATAAAATATCCGGGAACCGTATGTTTTCTTTCACAACCATGGAGGCGTTTATTGAACATGTGCTTATGGAAAGGCCAGAGTATCAGATTATTGTGGCACTTGCTCACAATAATTCGCGATATGATGGTCTATTTTGTGTGCGCACACTTATTGAGAAACAAAAAATAACTCCACATGTTCTTATGCACGGTCAAAAGATATTTCAAATTAGTATTAGTAATCTTTTTTATTTTCGGGACACTTTTCTTTATCTTGGTGTAAAATTATCCAAATTACCGAAAACCTTAGGATTGAATGTGGAATTGAAAAAAGGAGATTTTCCATACCTCTTTAATACAGAGGAACATCAAAATTACGTTGGACAATGGCCGGCATTGCATTATTATGACCCAGACTCACGTAGTACGGCAGACCGGGCATAACTTATGCTGTGGCATGAAGAGCGAGTACGGAATGGTGATATTTTTGATTTTCAGAAAGAATTGATGGAGTACTGCCGGAACGATGTGCGTATATTGGCGGAGGCAGTAATTAAATTTACCTCCATGATTGAAGAGAAAACAAATGGTATTCAATGTTTTATTTCCAGCACGACGATCGCTAGTCTAGCAATGTTGACGTACCGGTGTCATCACCTGATTGAAAACACAATTCCAGTTATTCCTCCAAACGGGTTCCAACTTACTCAACAACAGAGTATTAAAGCATTAAAATGGTTGAAGTATGTGGAACATGTAACAAAGAGATCTATTGTTACTTCGAATAATGCGTTGGAGGAACGGTTTGGCAGATATAAAGTCGATGGTTTTGACGCTGAAACAAACACTATATATCAGTTCATGGGATGTTACTGGCATTCCTGTAAAAGCTGTTATAAAGATAATAGAAATAGCATTTTATGCAAAGAAAATGGTGCGTACAACACTTTTGAAAAGAGATACGAACAAACAGTGCACTGCCGCAACTATTTGAAAAAATTAGGTTATAATTTAATAGAAATTTGGGAATGTGAATGGGATGCAATGGTAAAACGTGATAAACATATACAGAAGATCCTCGAACAACGGTGCAAACATATTCGTGATCCTCTCATTCCGAAATCTGCCTATCAAGGAGGTAGAACAGAAAATTTTAAGTTATATGTAGACTGTGCAGAGGACGAATACGTAGTTTACGTAGATGTCACTTCGCTTTATCCCGCAACAATGTGTAAACGAGGCATGCCTGTGAATGTACCTAAAGTACACAATGGCCCCAATTTCCCCAATGTGCGAAACATTCATGGACTTGTAAAATGCAGTGTTCTTCCACCCTCCGATTTATATTTTCCAATCCTCCCTTATGTTACGGGAGGAAGATTAATCTTTGGATTGTGTAAATCGTGCATGGATGAACAAAATGATGATGAATGTACGCACATAGATCTTGAACGTATCATTACCGGTACGTTTTGTACCCCCGAACTGCACAAAGCATTAGACAATGGGTATGAGCTAATTGAAATTCATGAAATATGGGAGTTTGATTTATTAGTCCCGGAAAAAGATGTTTGTGAAGGATTATTTGGGTCATATGTGAAATCCTTTTTACAAATGAAACAAGAAGCTTCAGGCTTTCCTGCAGAATGCACTACAAAAGAAGAGCAGGAAAAGTACATTCAAGAATATTTCAGGCATGAGGGAATACAGTTAAATTATGAGAACATAGAATATAATCCAGGCCTGCGCAGTACAGCGAAACTGTTTTTGAATTCACTGTACGGGAAATGGGGACAAAGAACAGACCTTTCACAGTGCACAATGGTTGATACAGCAGAGGATTTTTTAAACAATTTAACAGATCCTAAATATGAAATTCAAGCTGTAACACCAGTTGGTGAGACTCATTTAATTGTTCAATATAAAGACTGTGAGAGTGAAAATATCCCATTAGCATTTTCAAATGTTGTGCTGGCATCATTTATAACATCATGGGCACGACTGTGGCTGTATGATCTACTAATAAGTGTTGGAGAACAGAATGTAATCTATTGCGATACGGACAGTATCATGTTTATACAAAGAAAAGATGAGCAACTCCCATTAAAATTAAGTTCGTATTTGGGTGGGTTAACAAATGAAGTTCCCGAAGGTTGGGAAATACGTAAAGTAATAGCATTAGGTGCAAAGAATTACGCCTACGCTTTATGCAATGCTAGTGGGGAAATGAAATATGTCTATAAAATACGTGGAATAACATTAAATCACAGAACAAGTGATAAAATTAATTTTGATAGTTTTTATGATTTAGTGACGGGGAATTGGGAGGCAACTGTAATCGAAATGCCATCCAAAATTGTTCGGAAACCAGATTTGCGCATCTTTTCTCGAAGAGAACTAAAGACACATCGAATGGTGACCAGTAAACGCAGACGAATAGACGGTGACATTGTGACTGACGTACCAAGAAGTGTTACTGTTCCGTATGGCTATAGATCTCATAAATGATTGGCCAGAGACTCGTGTTTTGGGGAATAAAAAGCAGAGTTTCTATCACATTCTGTCATTTGCAACGAAGATGTTACGTTTTAAACATCCGTGCACTATTCTCATAGCTGGTCCTTCCCGTGCTGGTAAAACTCACTTTGTGAATCGATTAATCAAAGAAAGAAATGATATGTTTAATGTTTCCTTTAAAGAAATTGTATGGTGTTATGGCGCAGTTATACCAAACTTGGACGTTGATGCAAAAATACGTTTTCTGGAAGGAATCCCCGATATAAATACTTTTGATATAAGTGAAAATTCATTACTCATATTAGATGATTTAATGTCAGAAACAAATGACGATGTGGCCAAATTATTTACCAAGTACGCTCACCACAAGAAATTAACCGTAATATTTATTGTTCAAAATTTATTTCCAAAAAACCGGCATGCTCGAGATATTAGTTTAAATGCACATTATATAGTGGTATTTAAGAATCCACGTGATAAGTTACAAATTGAATATTTAGCAAGACAAATTATGCCTCGTGAAAGCAAACAACTCGTAAATGTCTTTGAGGAAATTACACAAAAACCACACACGTATTTATTGTTTGATCTTACACAACAAACACATGATGCCCTACGACTGAGAACAAATATATTTCCCGGAGAAATAATGCATGTGTACAGTAGTGTTAAAAACGCGGCCACACCGTTTTATGTTTAGTTGGCATCAAGATGTTGAAGGTAAAACATCATTATAATACGCTCTGCACGCTTGCGAAATGCAAGCCATCCGATCGGAAAGTTATTCTTCAAAACGCACCGGGTGATTTGATTCGTACCATATCACAAGTAGCAAAAAATACTATAAAAGGAAATATCCCCATATCATTAATTCAGAAGCAAAGGCTCCGTAGACATAAGAAGATCTTACGTGCTCTCTCCTCAAAACTTTCTCTTAAAAAGAAAAAGAAATTATTACTACAGAAAGGTGGTGCATTACTTCCATTAATTCTCGGGCCACTCATTGGTGCCTTAGCCTCAACAATTTTTGGAAGATAACATGTCGGAATTACGTAAAATGCTATTAGTTCCAGAAAATGCACTTCATAGAATACAATCTAATGCATGAAGCACATCAATCAAGACTAGATAAAGATATGAGCGAAATCTTACATCGTACAGATTTGAGTAGAGAACAAAAATGGAAATTGTATCAGCAAGTATTACATCAATATTTACATTATAAATCGGGTCCCACACCGGAAAATCCTATTGCCCTACCCATTGTTGACTCAGAAAATGCAAGTAGTCGTACAGATAGTGGTATTTTAACTCTTGTACCCGATATATTACAATCAGTACCAAAAACACTTCGAAGGAAAACGGATTTATTACTTAAACAACTCATTAATTCACAGAAAATCTCGTGGGATCAAACAGGTACAGTAGCTATCGATGGAAATATCATTCCCGGTTCCAATATTATCGATTTAGTAAATGATGTTCGTACACGGAAATATTCAACACAACCAGTAGGATTACAGCCATTTGAAACGTTATTGGATGATATTAATGTTCCTCGGGAATTTATTAGTTCACGTACACCAGGACCGCCTTCACCTGCTTTTACAATCCCGAAAGTGACTGGCAGTAAAATTCGAAAACGGCATTCTTCTTCGACTGCAGTATCTCCCGCAATTGCAGCTAACGTATTTCGGTATTGGAAAGAATATAAAATGTAAATAAGAAATGACAAAATTATCAAAAATCTATTACAAGTATTCAGATCCTGCATCTTTATCCAGTGTTAGTACATTAGAACGTAAAACAAAATTATCCCGAGAGAAAATTAAAAAATGGTTAGCATCACAAGATGCATATACAATGCACGCTCCAATACGAAAAACATTTCCACGGAAACAATATTATGTTAGTGGTCCTAATGAAACATTACAATGCGATTTGGCGGACATGCAAAATATTGCAAAGTATAATGACGGATATCGCTATATTTTATGTGCAATTGACATTTTTTCACGGTACTTGTATTGCATTCCTGTGAAAACAAAGAAAGGGCCTGAAATGGCTAATGCAATAACTTCAATTTTAAACCAAATGCCATTACTGATTCACGTTCAAACTGATTTAGGGTCAGAATTTTATAATCGCCATGTAAAGAAAGTGTTTAAAGATTTTGGGATTAATCATTATAGTGTACATTCGGAAATGAAATGTGCGTTAGTAGAAAGAGTAATTCGTACCATTAAAAGTAAAATATATCGTTATTTTACTGCAGAAAATACGTATCGGTACATTGATGTGTTGGATCAAATTGTACACAATTATAATCATAGTTATCATTCAACTATTAAAATGGCACCCGCAGAAGTAAATGATTCAAATATCAATCAAGTGTGGAATACGCTGTACGGAAAGACTGTACATAAGAAGAAATTAACTTGTAAATTTCAAGCAGGAGATTATGTTCGTATTACTAAATATAAACATAAGCTTGAAAAAGGATATTTGCCAAATTGGTCTCGAGAAATATTTCTCGTTGATAAATGTAAAAAATCAAATCCTGTAACTTATAAATTAAAAGACTGGAATGGTGATGAAATTAAAGGAATATTTTATGCTGAAGAATTACAAAAAATATTTCTAAGCTCAAACAAAACCTATTTAATTGAAAAAGTTCTTCAACGTAAGAAGGGGTGGGTTTTCGTAAAATGGTTAGGCTACCCAGAAAGTATGAATTCGTGGATTCGAGTATCTAGTATTCAGTCTGCATAATGAATTCGTCATTGAAATACGGTTTTTACGTGACGTTACCTTCCAATGCAAGTAGTACACTTTTTGATAATACAACATCCTCATTTCGAGTAAAACTTGCAAGGGCCATAGATTTAACGGACGGAGAGTGGGTTGTGGGCTTAACACAAATTAATATACCGTGGAGTTTTTATAATGTTGGTCCGGGTGAACAAATTACAATCGATACATTTATTGATGGTGAATATATTCGATATCCTGTTAAAGTAACGGAGGGATATTATGCATCCATTAAAGCCATCTTAAATCTAATTCCCGAAAAAGTACGTATAATAAAATATAATTATTTTAAGAATCAAGTGTATATTCAACATTCCTTCCGGTCACGTGATCGGTGTATTCTAGACATAACAAAAGGTTTACAACATATACTCGGTTTTATGAATGAAAATTCAAAATTTTATAATTCAGTGGTGTATATAAAAGATCAACATAGGGAACAATTTCTGGCTCCTCAGGGAAAATATCCCTGTAACCTTGATTATAATATTCCAACAGAAGTTAACGTATGTGTGGATATTGTAAAACAACAAGAAGAAATTGGACCTTTACTTCGTAAAATTAGTATATTTTACGAGCGGTATGGACGAATCAAAAATATTTTATTTCATAACCCGCAGTACGTGAAAGTTGAAAAGAAATATTTTGATACGATAGAAGTAAACTTAAAAGATGAACTCGGTATAAACTTACCATTTCGTTTTGGAACTTCGAACTTGACACTTCACTTTAAACGAAAATGATTTCTGAAAGCATCGAAGACAGTTTCTACATTACACTGGTTTCAAATGCAAGTACAGACGTTTATCCTAAAAATAGTCCAACCCATTTCATTAATAATTTAAAAAATACTGTACGTTTAACAGATACGGATTGGTGTGTCGGATTAAGTGAAATACATATTCCTTTAACGTGTCATAATGTCACCGAAGATGAAAATATCGTTTGGTACAAATTAGAAGGTCATGAAATTATGAAAAGTAAAATTACTCCTGGATATTATGCAAACATTGAACACATACTGGAAGAATTAAATAAAGTTTCAGAATTTATACGATTTAACGCTTCCAATATTATTCATGTTACTTCTGAACCAAACGTTGAATTTATAACACTTTCACCTACTTTGGCTATACAACTAGGTTTTCATGAAAAAAATGACCTCGTTATTCAAAAACAGGGATTTAAACAACCATACTTAGATATTGGATATCCTTTTCAAACTTTTGTGTATACTGATCTTATTGAATATCAATTGGTGGGAGATACGCAAGCTCCCTTACTACGTATTGCAACTGTTGGCAATATGACTTATGGAAAAGTTCAAACGTTACGATATCAAGATATTCACTATATACCACTCTCTAAATTTTGCTTTAACAGTGTTGAAATACTACTAAAGGACCACGCAGGACGAAATTTACCATTTCGTTCCGGGACATTGAAAGTGACACTTCATTTTAAACGTTCTCCTGGAAAATGAAAAAGCAACATACGTATTATCAGCGGGGACGTGGCCTTCCCTTCTTTTCAGGTCCAGTTTATCAACGGGGTCATGGGATTGGTAGTTTCTTTAAAGGTTTATTTCGTTTTGCATTGCCTTTATTAAAACAAGGTGCCAAAGCTGTAGGCCGGCAGGCGTTACAAACAGGAATACAAGTTGCAGGTGATGTACTAGAAGACCGTCCATTTAAAGAATCCCTTCGTGCTCGCGTAGAAGAAGCTGGAGAAACATTAAAAACTAAAGCTGCAAATAAACTTAGTCAGTTGTTAACCGGTAGTGGTAAGAGACGTCCACGAAAACGTAAGGCTCCTGCTATTGTACAATTCGGTCCTCCGGTCAAACGTAATCGAAAATATTCGGGTGATATATTTAGTTAATCATGGCTTTACTCAGTGGAAGTAGTCCTGAATGTTGTACAAGTGAACTTGATTTGTTTACTATTCCAATGACTCAAACTGCTATTGAGTCATCTTCCACTGTTGAATATCGTCCGGTTTCTACTTTATCGTCAGAAGGACCAATTGAATTTGTTGTACCTGGTGAAACTGGTGATTTTATTCACACTGCATACTTGTATCTCTATGTAAAATGTAAAATTACAAAAAACGATAATACAAATTTAGTTGCGGCGGATATTGTTGCAGCTGTAAAAATTTTCTTCATTCGTTATTTAGTCAAGTTGATGTTTTATTAAACGATAAATTAATTAGTTCATCATCTGGTTCATATCCGTACCGTGCTTATATCGAAACATTATTAAATTATGGTAGTGATGCCGCTCGAACCCATTTAACTGGGGGATTATGGTATAAAGATACTGCAAACCAATTTAATGTATTAGGTAATGCAAATACTGGATTTACAAATCGTGCCCAGTATGTTAGAAATAGTGCATCATTCGATATGTATGGCCGTATCCATGCTGATATTGCCGGTGTGGGATGTATGTTTCCTAATAAAGTAAGCTTACGTGTAAAATTACATCGTACAAAAGATACGTTTTGTTTAATGTCTGCTGAAAATACAGCATATAAAGTCAAACTTGAAGACGTAACACTTCACGTGCGGCGTCTAGATATTGCTGCCGACTTAGCTATGCAAATCAATGCTGGCATGGAACACATTCCGGCCAGCATACCTCTTACTCGTGTTGAAACTCGTACCTATACCATTCCCGCAGAAGTAAGTTCATATAATCTCGATAATTTATTTTTGGGTAAAGTACCAAAAGGTGTTGTTATAGGTTTTGTATCAAACGCTGCATTTAATGGTCAACCACATGTAAATCCTTTTGAATTTCAACATTTTAACGTTAACAAACTGCAATTACAAGTTGGTTCAAAATCATTTCCACCGACACCCCTCACTCCTAATTTTGAAAATGGATTATATGTTCAAACATATTCCACTCTGTTTTCCGGTACCGGTATATATTATCAAGATCATTCACATACAATTTCCCGTGAAGAATTTCGACATGGATACACTTTGTACCCGTTCATTCTATCTCCAACAGGAACATTAGATGATTCTACGTGGGATGTCATACGTGATTCCCCTGTCAATTTAAAATTATCATTTTCTCAACCTCTACAAAATTCCATTACATGTATTGTGTACGCTCAATTTGACTCTCTCATTCAAATCGATAAAGACAGGAATGTATATACTGATCATACAATGTAAAATTTCGTCATTTGAGTGCCATGAGGGTTATTGTTCACTTCTCCGCGTTCAACGATAATGATGATTATATTATTATTAAGGAACTTGCAATTGTAAATCCTGATATCCCCTTTGTACAAAGCTGGATTTTTAAACCACCATATCCATTACATGAATTACGTGTGCCGCTCATACTTTCGAATAAACATCTAGTACAACATGATTATGGTATTGACTGGTACAATGGCGATGTAGATTACTCATTGTTACCTACTATATTGAAACAATATTGTGCTAATACCTGTACCTTGTATACTTATGGTAAAACACGTCAGGACTATCTGCAGCAACTATTGGAACGGACTGTTGTGAATTTAGATTTACAGTGCCCAAAAGCGTCTTCCTTGGGATTTCATGTTTACTCTTGTGCTTATTTAAAACATAGATTTGGACAATTTAAGTGTTGTGTGCGTGAAGCTTTATTATATGCCGAATACTTAAAAGTCTATGGTTATGTTTTATACGTAAATCCAAATTGTGCAACGTATGTTCCATCCAAAATAAAACAAGAGGAGGAAAGTAAGGATGAAATAGACTAATAAACATGTATAGTGATCAATTATTACAAGTGTTACTAAAAGACTGCATTACCGGTGCAAATGTGACTGGAATTTATCCCATTGATCGTTTACCTATACTTGTTCAACACCCTGTAGGACTGATTATTAATTTGGACAAGTCTGATTTACCTGGTAGCCATTGGGTAGCGATCTATATCAATAACAATAAACATGGATACTATTTTGATTCTCTGGCACAGGGTGTGCCTAAACTAATTCAACAGTTCCTACAAAGGAATTGTAAACTCTATTTTGTAAATACTGTACAAGTTCAAGATAATCATTCTATCATGTGTGGATATTTTGTATTATATTTTCTGTATTATATGATACGTGGTGTTTCATTTGACAAATGTATTGCAATGTTTAATCATAAAAAATTAAAAAATAATGATAAGCTTGTCAAAAAACATGTAGAAAACATAATGAAAAAGAAAAAAAGTAGATGTTTGTAGATTTTTAGAAATAAATAAATACCAATTTTTTAAACTTTTATATTTTTATTTCTCCATAAAATATATCTTCCTTACAATAATTTTAAGATTACAATGAAAATATTAAACTTGCTATGCCCTTAGTAAGGGTTGTGGATCGCTCATTTTTCCACCAATAATTCAATTGTTGTGCATTTCGATATGCACATGCCGATTTTGATTCTACTTGCTTATGAAATGAACAAATTTCATTACAAACGGTACCTTGTAATTCTGTTAATGGTGGACAACCTTTTCTTTCCAGATCCACAACGTTTGCTAACGCAAAGATTTTCTTTATCCAAATGGATTTTTCCCCACCTTTACAAAGGAAAGTTGCATCTGGTGCACAAAAATCATACATAATATTCCGAATATGTGATACGAGATAGCCAGTCTTACTAGACCATGACAAGCCATGCAAGTGGTTTGTAAGCCAATCGATTTGTTTTTGGCAACCTATTGGTAAATCGTTAAATTCACATGGTACTTTTACTAAACAATGAAAATTTAAAGTATCATCACACGCAGTAAGACAAAATTCACGTATCACAAATTCATTCGGGGAAATCTTAAATCCCTGTGTGTCTACAATATACATTTTATGGCAAACTGAAATTTCACACGAACGTTCCATGACAACTGGAATAAGTTGTCCAATAAATTCAGTATTTTTTAAACATTCACCAGTTTTTAACATAAAGTTTGTGATTGAAATTTCACGATGCCGTTCATGAAAAATTTCAAAGAGTTCTACTAAAGTCTTATCATTCAACAAGTGCTTTTCAAGAAAAGTTCCAGGATTATGCTGCATACCACTTATTCCATTTGAGCGTAAGTATACAGTTATCGTTTCTAACACACAATTTTCACTAATGTTTTGTCCACAATTCTCACTATCACAATACATGATTACTAATAAAAGGAAATCAAACAATACACAATTTACCATATGTCCACGTATTTCCCATAATCTTTTCCCAGTAAAATTTTTAATAGAATGGGTCTATATTCAAAGTCCCACACAAGATCTCGGAAACGTTCAATGAAATTCCATATCATCGCAAAAGGCTGTCCATGCTTTTTTCTGTAAATTGATAATAATTCTTCACGAACTTCAAATTTCGTTACAGCATCTATAGCTTTCCGTTCAAGAGATTCCGTATCCAACACCAAACAATCGTGTGTCCATTGACTGCCGTCTCCGAACCCGCAAGCAAAACAAATACATATATCGTCTGGTTTCCAGTATATTATACAGTCTTTTATACAATCCAATGATGTACGTTCCACAGTACACTCACATGGCAAATTCAAAAATTCTTCCAACTCCCAATTCTCCACCGGGGAATTACTCACTGTTGGTGAAGGTGTAGGGGGATATTCTTCTATTTCATGATCCACATCAAGTAACGGGAAAACTTCTGTTTCCAGTGGCGGAGGTTGCGGGCTTACCACCGGTTGGGATGTCCCCGATAAAGACGTCAATACATCCGAGTTGACCGGAGTAACTTCTGTTTCCAGTGGCGGAGATTGCGGGCTCACCACCGGTTGGGATGAAACTTCTGTTCCCGGTAATACATCCGAGTTGGCCGGGATAAATTCTGTTTCCAGTGGCGGAGGTTGCGGGCTCACCACCGGTTGGGATAAAACCTCTGTCCCCGGCAAAGATGACGATTCTGCGACATCACTTTCACCTCTTGTACTAAAATTCAAAGAGTTCGGTAAATCCATGCTTTAAAACCAATCTATAACTCCTTTTCACTAAAAAACACTGGGTATTTAATATGCTTCGTCCATCACGTGATATCCCATTCCGACGATCACAATTTCTAGAAAATTCTCCAGCAGCTGCCGCGTTACATGTGCTGCATATTAATGAATTACCTTGTTCTACGTGTGTGATCTGCATATTTTATTTCCGAAAGGTCTTTTCTGTATTCTGCTTGTCCAATTAACATTTCTTTTCACCGGAAACATTTATTATATGTCATGTTACCTCCGGCTGCACCTGCATACATTATGTGTCATTAATATGCGGGAAAAAAGGGTGTATCCATTTTTTCAAACGTGCATTAGGAAGTGCTAAAATGTCAAAAAAGTCCTCACTCATGAATATTTATGAATGTCGATAACTGTATACGAATCTACTTACGCAATGTTATTCACAGCAACGTGTTCATGTCGTGTGTGTGGCGGCTGTGTTCAAATTCTTCATAAGAATGTGGATTTTATTTACTCCAGAAATAAAGGTTTCCGGGTTTTCCACTGCGATATATTGCACACTTGTCCGAGAAAAAACATTTTTTTTTTAAAAGTAAGAGTTGTAAAGATATCGAGCATTTGGCCACAAGCCTGTTGACGTTTTAGCATGTCACAATCACTCAATTTGTTTACAAAGCAGGGGTTTAAATATCTTTAACTGCAAAGCCTTCGTTCGTTCGACGTGCTTTTTGAAATATCGAGTATAGAACACCCAATTCCTACGACTGCTTACGAATGGACATTTTTGGCGAAAGTTTGACAGATGCTACAGCCTCCCCACAAGTTTCCAGACGTGTTGGTGATTGTTCTGTGCGGGGCTTATCTTTTAAGCAACCAGTTGCAAAGAGCATTTTCTCCCAGCGTAAAATTGTTGGTTTTGACGTGGAAGGTTTCTGATACCTTACAGTAAAATCATGCTGAGTATCTCTCATTGATTTCCCTGTATGAAATCGTTCGTGAGCCCATGTACTCATTACGATTTGTTCCTCCATGGTGTAAGTGGACTCATCAGAAATGATTTAGATGTATATCAGCACCTGCAACAATAAGAAACCACAATTCATTAACATCTATCCAATACATAGGGGAATGGGACTTTGTGATCACCCTGTACATAAATTCTTGATCAAAACATTGATTGCATTTTTGTTGTAAAATCCTCTTAAAATAAATTTTCATTGTTGCCTACTTTGCGTATCTAAAAGAATGTTAATTGTTAGGAATCATCCAATACAAATTCAATAAGAATTTTGGTAATCAACTACCACCTTTTATGATAATAAGCTAGAAATAAAATAGTAATAGTAAAAAAAAAAAAAAAAAAAAGTCTCCCCGAGCGTGAGATCTGAGTTTAGTTTAAAAACGAAGGCGTCAAAATTTGTTCTCGTGACGAAAGAGCAGGTGCTGTGACGTTTTATATCCGTTGCAAATAAAAGTACTAAACCGCGTAAGATTGTTTTAAAAAAATAATTCCTTACCAAAAATGAACCGCCTGGTAAACAACCTTGATATGGTTCTTATTTCTTCTCGCTTTTACGACTGTACCACGCAACAACTTTGTCATCACCTTAAAGATATGTATATATTTTTACCTTTTATAGCGCAGAATAAAATATATATTTTGTTAGAATTTTAGTCTCTGTTATGTGACCTTTTCTGGTAAGACATTTTTATTGTTGTAAACGTCTTAGAGAGACAGGAGAATATCATCTGCTCAGGAAAAGAGAAACCTAAATGGAAAGATAGGAAAAATAACTCTGGCTTGTATTCTGTTTATATATATTGGTTTCGTCAAGTCAATTCGAATAGCCCATAAGTTAGTTTTATTTTTTTGAGGGAATTTTTTTTTTTTTTTTTTTAGTTCTTTAGCGGCTAATACCGCTTACACAACCTGTTCGTGACCTGAAAATTTAATCGTTTTTTTTTTTTTCACGTTGGTCACTTCTTCTTGGCTTGTATCTGTTTTCTTCTGTCCATTTGTCCCTCTGGTTCTGCGTGAACTATTCCCATCATTGGATTGTCCTTATAATTCTTCGTATCATGTGGTCGTAACGTTGTACGCTGTCACTTCGGATATTTAATACAGAGATCAGCTTATTTCTGTATCACACTTCACTTTTTTTTCTCATTTGTTTACCGAAAGAGTATCAAGAAAGAGTGAAAGATATCTAGTCAAAAAAAAAAAAAAAGCAGAATTTAAGGTCACAAAAAGGACAATCCAACTCTGGCCTTCAGCTGAAAGCAGAATGCGCATTTGAAAAAAATAGCAAAATAGTCAATTGACTCCGTAAAACAGTGGTTCTCAACCGATGTGTCGCGACACACTGATGCATCACGCAATTCTCTGAGATGTGTCCCGAAATTTTAGAATTTAAAAAAAAATCATGTAAAATTTAATAATAATTAATTAAAATCGAGACATACTGTACCAACACTTCCAGCGGTACCAATAATGCTCAGTGTTATATAAAGTTATTACAAAAACTAACAGGTTTCACTATTATAATAGATATTATTATTATTATTTATATAAAAAAATATCAAACAAATGTCACGATGTCCTGGATTTTAAGTAGTGTGTCATCAGTCAGAAAGGGTTGAGAACCACTGCCCTAAACTAAGAATTATCACTTTAGTTCAAAGCAAAATTTCTATTTTAAAACTTTGAAAAAAACATTTTTTAACGTCTTTTGGTCTTGATATCAACTTCCTATTTGAATGCCGTCCATCAATTCAGGAATTTTATGTAATAAGGGCGTAAGTGAGTTTACGCCCTTTCGCATCAAACACATTTGTGGCTTTTGCCATGCTTGTTTAGACTCCTGGTAACTTTTTCAACTCAATATCGGAATAAAATGCTTCATATTACATTGTTTTATGTAAGAAGAAGAAAAAAACACTACTTAAATTTTCAATATCGTTTTTCTCCAACTGCATGGTTCAGACTTACGCCCTTATTGCATTAAACTTCTGAATTCAGGAGTCTGGTTGAAAAAGTTGATAATCAGCAAGAATCAAATTGTCGGATAAAAGAGCTTGAAGTTGTAAATTAGTGTGCAAAATCGCATCTCCCAACTACCTGCTCGATTTTTTCAAAAAAAATTTTATACAAAAATTTTCGATGTTTAAAGTGTTAATAATTATTGTCATGATAAGTTATTTTGAATAAAATACACCAGGTATTTATAGGATTACAAAAACCTTTCAGTTGAACATCCGACGATGATTAAGGCAAGTAAATGATTATATAAGAAATTGTGGAAGGAAACGGGAGTACTACGAAAAAAATCCATTGATATGACTCTGTCAGCCACAAACTTACTTCGCCATATCGGTCGGGAATCGAACCAGGGGCTCATCGCATACAAGATTGCAATGAGAGTTATCAAGTGTTTGAACTACACCCTTCAATTGAATCGTTGAGTTCGAAAACCGGTCATCTCCATCGAACCTAATTTGAGAGGGGTGAAAAACAAAATTAAATTAGTCAGTCGCATGCATCTGACATATAGGGCTGTTTTCATTTTCGGACCGTAGAACTGTCATTTTTCTACTTTAACAAAAATGAAAATAACCCTATATGTCAGATGCATATTGAAAATGAAATGAAATCTTCAAGTTTTACGTCCCACGGTTATGCCACTTAGGCTAAAGGAGACGGTGAGAGATGAGTGAAACGGTGGAATGAAGAAAGTGGGAGGAAACGGGAGAACCCCGAGAAAACCCACGAGCACGGTGTTTGTCCACCACAAAGTCCACACTGCACGAGCTGGGATCGAACCCGGGACCCCAAGCACCAGAGGTGAACGCTCTACCACTGAGCCACCGCGGCCTCACTATAAGTATATATACACACCTCTATTAGTACTGCAATATCTTATTGAGCTTGCTTTTTCCACGCTATTTTCTCTCGCGATAATGGTGTGTTTGTTTCTGTAGTAATGTTTGCACGTTTGAATCTGTGTTATATTACAAAAACTCTATAAGAAGAACGTCTTGTCTACTTCCACAACAGACTTTCAGAAGGGAAGTTGGAAGAATTCTCCGAAGAATAGTCCGGCGGTTAAGGGGTTCAACTCTGCACTTTATGACTAAAAGGTCACACTTCACACAGATATTCTTTGGGTTCTAATCAACAATTTAAGAAGGGGAGCCAAGCTGAAATTCTTGGGGGGCGGCTTTGCCAGGCATGGTTGTCTACCTACAGAAGTAGATCACCATTTGCAGCGTTTGATTCGGTATTTAACATTCAAACGTATCTCCTACGACACAAAATGTGTAAAAATGGTACGAATCAATCATTAACTAAATCTACAAACAATGTCGATACTGTTCAGTTAAAAGAGGTCAGTCTTTATGGCGGATTATCTACATCTCTTCAAATTTTAGCCCTAAAAGTGTTCGATCCATTCATGGTTTGTCGAATTGTGTATCTGAGTAGGTAATCAGAAATCAATTAAACTGAAAATAATGGCTACTAATGTCAGATTTCAAGAGTTGTTTAATTATAGCATAAGAGTACCTTTAAAATGAGCACAAATATAAGTATAATACCATCATTTTTGCTTTAGAGAAACAATCCATAGTTAACTGTCATTAACAACACTGTACGCTGTCACAACGTTACTTACACTATAAAGTAACTGCTGAAAGGGAATACAGAAGCCAAAGGTGTAAAACAAAAAGTACTCGAAACAGTTCATTCACAGTAGCAAAGTGGTGTACAGATCAATGAAGACTTCCGGCATGTGCATCGATTCTCGGAGCATATCCTCTTGCAACCACATTTAACGAACTCCAAACAGGTCTCCTCAGTAATGGAGGTAGTGGTAGTTTGCCTTCATTTTCTTTCCAACCCCACAAAGTTAGTTGGGAAACGTCATGGAGTGGTTTCAAACATTGAGCCCAAATCATAGACTGATAAGATGTTCTGCGAACATGTTGAATCTTGTGTAGGTGGGATTGGTTGAATCGTTCTTCTTTTCTTTGTAAATGAATGCTTCCTTGCTTCATTTACAGAATCTATAATCGATGACTTATCACATTAATTCAGTCAGTATATGATTTGACCCCCAACAAATTGCAAGAAAAGTTTGCACAACGTAGTTTTCTAATGATAGAATCGCCTCATCCATATTCTCGTTGGCAGTAAAAACTCCAGTCTCTTCTGATACTGCGTTTTCTTGCCGTATTCTTACCTCTTCCACAAAATGATGTGGTATCACATCCCATAAATGCATGAACATCGGAAGTATTTCCGTCTTTGATGATCCCAATGATTCTGACATTGCTCTCACGTTTATATATCTGGAATACAGAAATAGCACATGCCTTAGGCGTTTGCAAAGCTTAAGTAAGCATCGCGTACAGTGTCACTCGATTAGCAGTAAATAAAAAGATATTTCACGAAGGTGTATGTGAGTGCATTTAAGCAAACACTTTCTCGCACTGAGTGAAATGCTGGCTCGCCGGGAACAACAGCATGAACATTTCCATCGACAGACATTATGTATATTTGTTTTGAAGGCCAAGCGATTATTTTTGGATAGTCTATATTTGTAGCAGTTATGGTACTCCATACCTAATCTTAATTACACAGTAAGGAAGAAATTATCCATGTGGATAGTATGAAATGTGTATGCCGACAACTAATGCCGAGTTCAATACCAACTGAATACGGTTTCAGCGATTCCATCCTTCTCGAATCAACCTTTATAAAATTAAGTCCTTCATTAAATTACATTGCGTACCTACCGAAAGGATTCTCCAACTCCAAAGGTAAAGAACATGTCCTCCATGTCCCAGTTTGTCGAAAACGTTAACAGTCAAAACCACAACATCTGTGTTCACAGTTAGAAGGAGCACTTTTCGATATCCCAGGACAGCGTCCGCAAGATGAAGCATTATCCGTGTGTCCGCTTCCTCGTAGTTGTGGGAGCTTAAAGAATTAATGTAAGATCAGGTAGTCGTAGTCAGTGCAAACTTCCTTTTAGTGGTATAAACTTCTTTGTTCATTTGTCCGATCTCCATCAACTTTGGGGTGATTAAACGAATACGTTGTCGCTTATTGCCATTTGATCGCTGGAACTGAAGGAAGTTCTTGGGAATTGGAGCGTTAGGTGTGACTAGTTCCCCTTGATTCCCGTGTCATTTCCTTTATGGAGTTGAGGAAATATTCGTCCCATACCACACCGATTTGTTTCACTGTTGCAAGCTGTTTTCGATATATTCTTCAAAAGTTTTGGCTGCTCCTCGTGGAATCATATGAATAACAGCGGCGGCTGGTACTATGTGTTGCATGGTTGTGCAACCAGATATTTTTTAATACTAAAGATATTTGTAAGTATTAAAGTAGTGTATCAGTAAAAAAAAAAAAAAAAAAAAAAAAAAAAAAAAAAAAAAAAACCTTTGCTCTTGAGCGCAAAACAGTATTGATATATTTCTAAAAATTAAATTTAAAGAAAACTGAAAGAAAGAGAGTGATATACAAATCCAGTGGCAACGAGTGTTGCCACTTGGAAGCAGTAACATTGAGCATATGGCAGCGAGCTCCTACCTCTTAACATGACGAAGTGGATTTATTCTCTTGTATTGCTGCTATCCTCCCGTATTGTGCTCTTGCAGTTGCTACTTCGTTCGAAACTGGTATATAGTCATCTTCTGTAGTAGTTACGAATTCCTCCGCTTGGCAGCGCTTGACTCAATGGATAGGTTGAGTGAGATATAGACGCTTGGAAGAAAGAAGTTATTCACCAAACAGAAACTCGCAAAGAACAAATACGCATCTGGTGGTAGCAAGGGTGGATCCAGGTTGAATGTTTGGAGGAAGGCGGTCGTTCAAAGTCAATAGATTTTATTTTACACTTATAATAAAAAGGTAAAAATTCTTGGGATAGATTTTATTTTTAAAATAAAAAAATATCCTATTCTTGGGGGAGGGGGGCGATTTAGACCAGAAGAAGAGAATGTCTTACCACTGGTGTAATTCCTAGCTGGGTGTCGCTCATGCACATGATCCCGTGTTCGATTTCCGGCGGAGAGCATACAAAATTAATCTCAAATCATTCACTTTCAATACTCATCTGTCTTCTTTAGCCTAAATTGCTGGAAAGTTAAACTATTTTTTTTTTTTTTTTCATTTTCGAAGGAAAAATCTTATATTTCATGCTTCTTTATAATAAAAGAGTAGACAAAAATACGTAGTTACTGAAAATGAACTTTTTGTCCCTTATATTCATGCAAAGAAATGCTAACAAAATGCATATTGTCGGAGGAGAGAGGTGTTTCTGTGCCTTAAAGAAAATAAAGCGTAAAATTTTTGCAGTAACGATGCTTTCTATTCAGAAAAACTTGGCGAGCAGCATTTTAGATTTCAATGAAGTCATAGACAAATTTGAAGCTCGAAAAGAACGAAGAGAGACTTTCCATTTTAAAATAATGCATAGTTTACTTAATGAAATAATTTTGTTTAACTGTGTGCATGAATATATGCAATTTTCTTGCATTTTTTCTTCTTTTTGGGTTAACGATATCATTTATGGTTTACAGCACATGCTATATATGCAATAACATGAACGTAGAAACTTTGTATATAAATAGTGTATAAACGAACATTGATAGTGGTTGTTTGAAAAAAAAAAAGGAAATAACTTATATATTAAATCAATATTAGAAAATACACTTTAATCAATAAATATACAAATGGAGCTTATAAGGACTTTCCTCTTCATATTTCCTGAATATTTTTTGGATAAGACTCAGGAATGCTGGGGGAGGGGAACACTTGTGCGTAACTACATACCTTTGATATTGCAACATTGCAACCGGTGCTTCTACAGACCACGAACCGCTACGGATGAATAATAGCTGCTCCAACAATAATCTTCACGTGTACTTCAGGTTCTTGAGCAAATTCACCATTTTGGGGAGGTTCAAGATATTTGAACAAATTAAATTTGTGAGTCAGCTAGCAAAGAATTACCAACATACTCTAAAGTCATTACTAATGAATGAACACGTTTCTAAAATTTTTCAGTAAATGTTTTAGATGTTTCCTAATATTTAGTATCATCTTCTTCGCCTGGTAATCTTTCGTCCGGAATGCTAAAAGAAATCTCCGGATTTTCCGTCAGTCCAATAATTTCCCCGTCACCTTTGAGCGTGGCATTCATTTGCTCGTGAGCTTGGTCGAGAGCCATTGCTGTAAAAGATCGCCGCCTTTTTCGTGCAACAAAGGCACCTAGTTTGAAAGCTGCCATCACGTCAGGATGCAAGGTATCAAGTGAGGGCAGGTCACAAGTACGCAACCATGCCAGGGGATTTATATTGGGGGTTTAGGAGCACTTGCCCTCTGATTTTGAGGAACACTTCTACTTTAATCGCTTGTCTACTGATATACTAATAAAAACGTTAAACTCTTGTGTCGGTAAGGGTCTTTCCACTCCTCAGCCAAATCTGAAATGACGACGACCTTGAGCTGTGCATTTAAGAAACACCAAACAAGAATTCTTTTTCAGCTTTGCGCCCCCACATATGGATGAGTATAATGAACAAAAATATGAGAAGTATAACTTTTTGGCAACAAAATGCAAAATTCATCAAAATTTTGGCTCTCCAAAATTTTCATATTACTTATGTTTGTGCTATTTTTAAAGATATTCTTTTGGTTTAATTAAACAACACTTGAAATGTAACAATAATAGCATTATTTTACCTTAATTCTTTTCTGATTACCTACTTATAATTCGATAAAACATGTGATAAATCAAACATTTTTAGGACTGAAATTTGAAAAGCTATCCTCGAATGTAGGCAATCCGCCATATACACTGCCCTCTTTAAACCGAACAATGCCGATACTATTTGTAGATTCAGTTAATGACTAACTCGTACTATTGTTACATATTCTGAGTCGTAGCGGGAGCGGATACGTGAGAATGTCAAATAGCGAATCAAATGCAGCAAATAGTAATCCACTCCTATAGGTATGCAACCATGCCTGTCAAAGCCACCTTCCAAAAATTTCAGCCAGGCTCACCTTCGCAAATAGTTGAGTATAGTCTGAAGAACTTTTGGGCGAGGTGTGATCTTTTAGTCACATAATGCAGAGTTCACTAAAACTACTGAGAAAACGACTACAAAAATGTAACAGTGGAAAATTTCAAGTTTAAAGAAGAACAACAAAAATCAAACGAGAAAACCATAGAAACATTGAACTTGAAAACACTTTAGCAGAATCTGTCAAAGTGGAGAAGATTTACATCATGAATGCCTCCTTTAAGAAATGTGCAATAATGCCTCTTAAATGAAAGAACAAATGAAATTGACTACATAAAGTTAGGGAGAAGATATGTGATTGAAGACAGCAGTGTTCTGTACAGGAATGGAAATGCCAATCGAATTGTAAGATGAAAACTATATTTGAAGATCAAAGTGGAAAAAATTTAAATATAAAATATGTTATCCTACAGCAAGCAGTACAACGTATTTCAACTCGAAATAAGGAACCATTTCACAAAACTCATTGCGAGGAGACTATAAACATTTCATAAAGCCAATAAGAAGATAAAAGAAATAGTTATAGGAACAGCTATAAAGGTAAGAAGTATTAGTATTAAGAAGAATAAAAAGAATTCGAAAAAAATCGGTGTCTGACAAAAATAATAACTTAAGCTTGATTATGCGGCATCTAAATTAGAGTACGTGAAACTTAACTCACATGGGGGGGGGGAGGATATTACAGAAGATAAAAGGAAATTGAACTGTGATTTAATGAGAGAAATAATCTAAGAAAACACAGCCCTTTTGAAGGCAAAGCAGAGTCTAGACAGTTGATACATGCAGATCATAATACTGAAAATGAAAGGATAGAATAAATGCTAGTATAATTGCTCAGAAATAATGCAGAAAGCTCAGCAGTATGATACGACTATTCGAGGGATCAACCAGAAGTGAAAGGAAATCAAATCGAAAGTGTTCCAGTGCATATCCGACTAGGAAAATAAATCAAAGGATACCACTAGAAGAAGTTGATGTTACATTAGAAATACTAAAGAAACTTAATATAAAAAAGACAATATTGTTATATATTGCACGTGATCCGTATTTATAAACAAAGTCATGTACTTTCTATTTGTAAACAAAACCACGGGCTCTCTTATCACAAGCAAGCAGACGACAAGCATAATGATCATCATTGTCAGGTCATGTGACAGAAGAGGAATATTAGCGCCACCGCTATCCAGAAGAGGCAATAAAACACCACGTAACGTCTCAGTCAATATCAGTTACTCCTGGTGAAATCCACTCCCTTAGCTTGCGTGGAGCTCTGAAAGATCTTACCTAATCTAAGCCTCTTAGCTTGGCTAGAGCTCTGAGAGACCTTACCTAATCTAAGCCTCTTAGCTTGGCTAGAGCTCTGAGAGGTCTAACATAACCCACACCTCTCTTTCATTGCCTGAAGCATTGAGAATTTCTAACCATAACCACTTAGCTTGCCTGTATCTCTGTGGTATTCTTTCCTTGGCTGCTTAGGCTTTGGGACACCTATTTTACCTAGAGAAAAAAGTACATAGAGCACATTGTATTGGTCTTTAGTTCACAATTAGAGTGATGTTATATTTGTATATAACTAAGTAACCAACTAACTCTATAGCCTATGGAACCCGGAGGTTCAATGCCGTGCTCACAAAAAGCTCTCCATTGACTTCTATTCGCCAACTGGATCCAGTTTCTACTTTCTACTCCTATTTGTCCGAGATCTGTCTTAATATTGTCCTCTCATCTCCACCTAGGTCCTCCTAATGGTCGTTTTCCGATTAGTCTTTCAGTTAAAATTTTAAAAGGTTCCTACTGCTTCCATTCTGGCTACATGACCTGCCCACCTGAGCCTCTTAGATTTGATGACCCCAACAATGTTTTGTAAACCGTATAAATTATGCAGTCCTTCGTTATGAAGTTTCTGCTATTCCCCATTCTCGTTCGTCTTGGGTCTGAATATTCGTCTCAGGATCTTATTCTACAATATTTTCAGTCTATATTCTTTCCTCAGAGTAAGCGACCATGTTTCGCAACCATGTAGAACAGCAGGCATGATTATCGTTTTATATATTTTAAGCTTCAAATTCCTCGACAGAATTCTCGACGACAAAAGATTTTCAATAGAATAATAACACGAATTCCCTACGTTTAGTCGACATTTAATTTCTACGTGGATATGGTTTTCGTCTGTTAATTGTACTTAACAAGACTTTTATAATAAATGGTTATGGGAGTAAACCAAATCCTATGTGCTGTACCTACTAGCTTATCAAAGTAAATTACAATATGTTCTAAACGTATTCGACAAAAAAAAAAAAAAAAAAAAAAATCTGAAGAGTACAGAAGTTCCGAGAGGAAGATATCGCAGAAAGAAAGAAAGAAAATACCTCTAAATAATTACTGGCCTACAGGTCTTCTTCATGTATCTACAAGGAATTTAAGAAAGTACTTAGGTGTTTATTAAAAAACAACAGTTGGACCAGTGGCGGATCCAGGGGAAGCGATCGGGGCAATCGCCCCCCAGAAGGGGAAACTTTCTTATTTTATATATATAAATAAAACCCATCCCGGAGTTCGATGCTGTTAAAAGTAGCTCTACGGTTATTAGCAGTATGACAACCCATCGCCCCCCCAGAAGTCGGTCCTGGATCCGCCCCTGAGTTGGACTAACGAAAAGAATAAACTCGATGTGGAAGTGGCACAATTGATGATATTCAACTAAGTGGAAAACAGATAGAAGAGTCAAAGGAGTATAAATGAATCCTGATGAGTTCGTAGTCGACTTTGAAAAAGCATTTGATTTGATAGAAACCTCGGTTATTATCAGAGTTCTGTAATGTAACGATGTCGAAAACGATACATCAGAGATATTTACTATCATGTTAAAGAAGCCAATACGAATATCTGAGAATGTTTTGGTGTACAACAGCAGTGAGGAATGAGGTACAATAGGGTGATGCCTCATTTGTATTTATGACCTTTCATCAAAGGTTATCTACCAATGGTAACTTACAGTTAATAGAAATGAAATCTTAGCGCTGTAATACGTTCAATGTTCTTGAGTTGATTTTGAGTTTAACGCCCCTTTGAGCAGCGAGGCTATACGAGACGGCACCTACTGATTAACATGGAATCCGAACCACATGGGCTCCCGTCGGAAATCGAACCCTGGTCTCCCATATCAGTTCAATGCTCTTGTACGGGAAGTCGAACCCAGAAGCTAGTGCAACAAAGACACACATGCTAAAACCTACATGAGCGAAAACGGCAACACGATGCTTGTTTCCTCGAATAACATCAACTTACAAACGTTCTTTAATTTATGCCTCTCTCGATTTCTGAAATTTGAAAAAAAAAAAAAAAAAAACTGAAAAATATAAATACCCGTCTTCATTTTCTTGTATTTTCGTCAATCTATATATTAAAATATTAGGTTTACATATTTGTGGTCAAGAAAAGTTTATATATTTGTGGCCAATTCTGTTGACAATAATATCTCAAAAACCACAAATTCTAGAATGATGCCGTTTTCTCTGATCGATTGCAAAATTTTGTATAGATTGTTCAGTTCTAATTGGATATTTTTTTTTTTTAAATGGCCGTTATTTCTTTATTACAGTTTTTAGGGTTACACTGGAAGTATATTGAAATTTTAAAAAGTAAAACATCATATCCTACAAGTTATACATTCCAACACCACGCATTTGTATACGGTTTAGTAAATCTCTCTGGTGTTTGTTTTATGGCCAAATGATGATGAAAAACGAAATATAAGTATTTCTCCAGTCTAAGATAAATCTTTATTGTTTGGAGTGTTTTGTCCAATGAACGCCATATATCACTAACGTTATAATTAATTGTATGTGTAATGTATTTGCTTATTACATACTGCATGCAAGAAAAAATAAAACATTAATCATACTTGAATTAGAAACCCGAAGCGGAAGTAAGCTCAAATCTTGCAAAAAGTAATTGAAAAAAAATATCCTCTTTATGGTACACCTTGCCGATTTTTATTAAGACGTCCTTCACTTGTGTCTGTAAAGGGACATGTACAAATGTTGTGGAGAATGACAAGGAGACTCATGCTCATATGTGAATGATGCGCTGTGTAGAGAGCGCAGGTTCAGCTAGTAATACAGAAAATGAAATGATTTTCTTTTAATTTAACTTCTTCCGTTATGCCCCTTAGCGTATGGCTAATTGGGGATGCGTTTTTGATGCGTTAACCCCCGCAGCGAACGCAACCTAGGTCCCACCTCAGTAATTTTACTTTCGCCACAATTATAAATACCGCATTGTGATTAGCCATCTACATTTAAATACATGGTCAGTGTATTCCAAGCGTACGCATGAACAATAACAACGCTTTGCGAATGCTATGAATAGCCACGGTGTTAAGTGTTTGATTACTTGGTGATGCTAAGACGGTGACGATGATGGTGACGTTGATGACACGATAAGGGATGATTAATGAAAGTGAATAATAGCAATATCATAATTTTTGGTCCTCTTCCATTGGGAATCGAACTTGGGACTACATGCACAAAAGGCACCGACGCTGTACAGTACTGCCACCGAAATTAATTTGACTGTCTTAAAAATAAAACTTTCCATTAAAAAAAGGAAAGAAAATGGTGTTCAAGTTGTCAAAAGTTAAAAGGATAAAAAAAATGGAAAATATACAATTACAGTAAATGGTAAAATATCAATGTGCTGCATTCATTGCCATATGACTTGAATGCAAGTCACGCTAGTTTTAAGTCTGGCACCTCGTGACACAAATATAACTCACATTTCTTTAATTTGGGAGACGCGTGGTGTGCAGGAAATTCCTGCTCCACGTTGTAACATTTGGAGCGTTCACTGCACAATAGATTCAATTCCAATTTTTGGTCTAGCTTCCTCGTCTAGCTAAGCGGTTAGCGTAGACGCCTTTTCGAGTGGAAAGCACTAAACTCACAAATCAAATCAAATCAAATCAAAATCCAATTTTTGGTTATTTCGAGTATACTAATTCATATTTAAGATCTCTACTTGAAGCTCGCGGAGCACAGTGGCTGACTGATACACAGTGCTTACCTCAGATGTGTAGGGTTTCTGGTTCGAGTCCGACCAAGTAAGTTTGTGGTAGACAATATCGTACTATTATTTTCTCATTCCACCAATTCTTCTATCATTCACTTGCCTTTATCATAGTCTCCTTTAGCCTAAAGAGCATAAACGTGAGACGTTAAACTAAAATATTTCGTTACTTCCTTTGCAATAACGATACACCATGGCCTTCAGTATTTTTTTCTAATATGACAATGAATGTGTTAGAGAAGGTTTCCGTAAGTTCACACAAAGAGAAGATATGCTCAATGTCACAGTCCGCCAATGTACCCATGGAGATGGTGCGTCCCATTTGCTGATTTCTAGATGAGCTCATGAGCCGCATTTGGATGAGGGCAGACAAAGTGAAAGAATACATCTTGCACTCACCTGGAATCGAAGTCAGATTGCCCTATATCTAGTAACTATGTACAGGGTGTTAATGAACTATACCGATAAATTGTAAGAGTGATTCCTCACATCAAAATGAGAGAAAAAGTTCATAATGGACCTGTGGCGAAAAGTGCATAGTTTCAGAGCTAGGGCTGTCCAAAATCGCGAAAACGATAAAATTTCAATAGACAATATTTCAAATTCCATGGGGGTTCTTATCAGCGTAAAGGAAGCCACGCATACACAATCCAAAAGTGCATATTTCATCAGTTGTCAATAGGTGTAGAAGGTATTCCGTACAGGGTGTAATTCTCAAATATGTTTTCAATTGAGTTTTCAGATATACCCAGATTTTAAGAAGGGTCCAAAGTAGGCAGGAGGTAAACCTTGACAGCAATAGACATCCAATGTTTCGGAGGGAAGGCAGAAGTGTTAGAAACCGGCAACTCCATGTTTCTTTGTGTTCGGAGTAACGTGTGATGATATGTATTTCGTCACGGTATATTTCATTTCTTCTTCACTTATAAGCATGAAAGAAAACATCGCAGAATGCGTTTCTCCGAATACGAGAAACCGTGCTGCTGATGATCCTTAATACTTTCGACAATGCGCCAAAGGATTCCATGTTCACCACTATCAAGGATACCGTTTGCCTACTTTCGACTAGTCATAAAGTCAGAGCATATTTCAAAATTCGGTTGATGGCATGTCTGGGAATTTCACCCTGCAGGAAATAATCTGTATATCCGTTGAAGATTAATGAAATACGCATTTTTGGATTACGTATGCGTGACTTCCTTTACGCTGATAAGGACCACCATCCACAGTCGCTCGAATTCGAAATAGGGCCTCTTAAAATTTGGCTTTTTCGCGATTTTGGAGAGCCCTAGCTGTGAATCTATGCACTTTTCGCCATAGGTCCATATGAACTTTTTCTCTTATTTTGATGTGAGGAATCACCTCTTAAAGTTTGTCGGTATAGTTAATTAACACCCTGTGTATAGTAACTTTCTTTGATTCTATCATTGCTTTATCGCTTTTGACAAAGTCTTCACTTGAGGAAAGAAACTCTATCACAAAATAGTAAACTTTAAAAGAAAAGTTTATTTCTGCGATGACGGTAGCTTGAAGCCATGAACACAGCCCACTAATGAGTGTGATAATGAGCCTTATATCTTCATGAACACACCCTTGGTAATGGCGTCGTAAAACTGTTTGTACTTCGGCAGTCCACGCTATAAAACTGAAGAAACCGGCTCTTTCTCGTCTGTCTTAACACGCCGAAGGAAAGAATGCTGAAGACATCAAAAAGTGGATGGACGGTAAACCTTTCTTTGCAACTTCTGTTGATTTTACTCCAGTGCTTTGAGTGAAAAAGACTTGGTACTTGATTTTACATAGTGATAAAAGCAAGTAACTAACTCAGTCATTATCGTGAACATTATCATTAAATAATCATTTTCACCTCCACGTATGCATATGGGGCGTTCAGAGCACAAGGGATTCAACTCCAATTATTCTGGTTGTGAGGAAAAGAAAGTTTGTACGCTTGCTTAAATACATGGAAAAGGAAACACTATTTTTTTACATTATAAAAGCAATTTACAATATTTAAACATACCGTTACCGATTGGAGCTTCAGGCGGAGATTTTAAATATATGAAATACGTTGGAAACGACCAAAAATTGGAGTTGAATCCTTTGTGCACTGAGCACCCCATGTGCACCGCACATAACGGGCGGCATAATGGTTCATTACAGTTTTCGGGTGAAGTACAAAGAACGTAGAACACCTTTCTCAATTAGAGGCGTGTGGTATCTTTGCTATTTCGCTTAATCGCATGTGTTCGACAATATTGTTAGCACTTAATAGTGAAAAGATGTCAAAAGATGGGACATACGAAATGTTCAATAACAAACCGAACTTTTGCTATAACATCTTTATTGCTCATTATAATACATTTCAAGTACTGTACCCCTCAAAGTAGTCCCCTCTGCTGGCAATGCACTGTTCCCAACATTTCTTGCATTTTTGTAAAGCCTTCTGGAAAACACTTTCTGGAGTTGTGCTCAGGTCTCGTATCGCATTGTTGTGAATCTCTTACATTTTGGTACCAAATAGTAACCGGTGGCAACCGGCCAACTGGCCACAGTCCCCCAGATATTGGCCAAAAAAGTTCCAGTTTCGGGAGATTTAAGGAGTCATATGTCGGGAACAGTAAATCTTAGTAGATTATATTGGTGTTGGTCAATACCTTAGAGCAGTGATTTTCAAACTTTCCGATAGCGGGGACCCCCTGTGCATTCGGAAAGTGATCCGCAGACCCCATGTTCATTCGGAAAGTGATCCGCGAACCCCCTTGCAGTGCTATCTGAAATTTCACATGGTATTGAAAACTATACAAATTAGAATTACCACTGACAAGAAGATCAAGAAAAATATTGCCATAAGTAATTCATTCTAAAGATACATAATTGTTTCCTAGTGAACGAAATTTCAATTGAAAATACAGTAACTTTCAAGACTGAAAATCACTTTTTTTTTTTTTAGAAAAAGAAAAGAAAAGAAAGAAAGAAAGAAATTCACTTGATAAATAATGGTCTCAAATGTGGGATCACTAACATGAGGAATGAAATTCTTTCTATTTTTCCGTAATTGCACTGAATTCTGGAATAAGATTTGTCACCATTAATCTTATGTCCGATTCCACATGAAGACGATTTCGCTTTCAGGCTTTAATAGTGCAAAAGAGCAGAAAAGGTCTGTTCACATAAGTAAGTGGTAGGGAAAGGCATCAAATGTTGCAATACCCTTTTAGGCAACTCTTCATACTCAAAGGGCAGAAATTTAGTAAAGTAGGAAAACGTTTAAACTTATAAACATAAGTATAATTTCTAATTGCTTTCTTTTGAGTAACTAAAAAAAAATGCTTCTTGCATAACAGCTGTGAGTTCCATTTTATTATAACACATTTCAATTTTTAGGTGTCGCGGGCCCTTTAGCTACGTCCCACGGGCCCCCAGGGGTCCGAGTACCCCACTTTGAGAACCACTGCCTTAGAGGATAGTGAACATTTTGGTACAAAATAGTAACCGGTGGCCACTGGTTATACCTGCATTTTCAGAGTATATACTGTGATAAAAAAAAAAGTGACAGGTAAATAAAGCTAATTTAATAGATCCCCCTAATACGCAAGTTGCAAATATGTAAGTGCATTATCTATTGAATTTAATCAAATAAATTTAATATATTTTTTTTAAAAAAAAGAATTCTTTTTATGTTGGTTCTGGCAATGCTCTTCAAGTATTTTCAACTAGTTTTGTATGTCTTATCTAAGTTAACTTCTAAAATTGTTGATATTCTTTATTTATTTACAAAAATTCAAGAAAGTGCTGAGATAATAGTCTGTTAAGACGCCTTTGAATAACCCAAGAATAATTTTCGTAGTGATAAGTTTAGCGTTTCTCCCATCACCTTCTATCTTACATTTTCTGACATTGACGAATTACAATGTGAACACACCTCTTTAATTCGGTACATTTTGCAAAAGAACAAAAAACGAGGATGAACAAAAGCGTAGATTAACACTGCACCTGCCAACCTTAGGCGCACAATACGTTTGTCTGCATTAAACATTATATATACACAACCAAGTGCATAATATATTGTTTTGCACGGTATTATTATTATTACGAAACTATGATTTCACGAACATTTTAAGGGGATAATTATCTTGTTAATTAGCACCATCTTTTGTAAGAGAAATAAATAATAGTTTGTGTTCTTGTTTTGTTTAATATCTGGTAGAAGAACTACAAAGCTGATAGTACTTTTTGGCATTGGTAGATGGATATTTTTTTAAAAAAGCAAAACAAAAAAACATACTAATTATAATTACAATGTATGATTGCTCTGTTGTTGTTGTAAATTTGTATAATTATTACACAGTTATATCACTTAAACGATATATACAACAATTGTAATAAGGGGGTAAACTTTCGTCTAGTTGTTTTAATGTATATACATTGTACTGCAATATTCGTTCAAAACTTATAGCAGAAAATACGTTACTCATTAACAATCACTAATGAATCTTCTTGATGACATTTACTAAAATTAAAATAAAACAAGCAAAGAAAATTATATACCTTTGTTATAACGTAACACCTCCCCCTGCTTTTTTTTTCATTTAAGATAAGTCATAATTGTTTCTTGAGTATCTTTGAATGTTACATTGTTCTAATTAAAGTAGTAGTTCGGATACTGATCTACCCCTGCAAGCATAATTAGGTACACTCATGTCCAAAATGATTGTCGCATATCTATAACTGTCTTCTTGTAAGAATATAATTTGATAATGATTTTGCAGGGTACTTTTAATACTGATCCTATGTGTATAATTGGGAAATGTATATTTGTGGTAAATTTCATAGGAAAAGAATTATAAATACGAAAATTAGAATGAGTAAAACAAAATGTTGTTAAATGGACAAGAAAGTTTTATTTTCGTTTAATTGTTTTCATTTACTGCTCTTTTGACATGAAATTTTTCACAAACATGCCTTTGCCGATTATAGGCTATACATACTAACATTATAAAACATACCGGGCGAATTCGTTATCAAGTTATGTTCCTACAACAGCATATTTATAGACATGCGACAATAATTTTGAACATGAGTGTACTTACGGCAAGGGCGTACCCACAGGGGGTCCGCCAGGTCCGGACACTGCCTAGTTTAGTAACTCGACTAACATTTATGGACGTTTTTTTATCAGAATTATACTTATTTAACAGAAAAATGATTGATATACGCTTAAGATTTGATTTTATGCCTTATCTTTACGGATTCTGTACTCTTTCTTTTCTTAAAAAAATAATCTAATTCTATATTTTTTTTTCTAAAAATATACGTGGTAGTAATTAACAAATACTTATCGACTTTTCGGGTGCAGAATAAGACAGGTTTAATATTACAGAGACTTATTTTACCCCCCAAATACTTTGGACTCCTCCCAGGAAACATTTTTGGGTGCGTACCTGCTGCACAGTAATGTGTAAACAGAAACTTCTTACGATTATTACATTTGAATAAGGGCCAAATACGTACACAGAAAAAAGAAATGTAGTTTAATTCTCTAATATCAATGTATAATCATTTACCCTTCATTTTGAAGGCCTATACATTTCCTTAGATTAAATAACAGAATTTGCTCTTCCTTTTTTATACAAATTTACAGTAAATTTACAAGAAAAAAATCATTTTTTATTGGCAAAAATGTAATTTTACACAATTTCATATCAGTAATTTTACTTTATAGGTGTTAGTTGATTTACGTAGGGGATTGGGAGATTGGCAGTTATTTTTTATTATATTATTATTATTATTATTATTATTATTATTGGTAAATTTACCTATGAAATTTTTTACAGTGTAGGTACAATTCACCTAATTTTATCACAGAAAAGTGCAATTACTTTTTCATTAACCAGTGCAAAAACAAAAAACAAACAAAAAACTTACTTATGCACAGAGACGCTCGCAAGATTTTATCAAGGGGGGAAAGACCAATTGCAAGGGGTGCAAAAGACTGATTCCAAGGAGGGGCAGATGACCAACATGCAAACACAGCGGAAATTCACATACTGATGCGCACGTGCACATAAGAGCCACATAATATAAAACAACACGTATTTATGCAAATATTCTTAGTAACTACAGTAAATTTGAAAAAAAAAATGAAAGGAAATCTTTGAGTTTTACTTCCCACGGTTATACCGGTTAGGCTAAAGGAGACGGTGATTATGAGAAATGAATGAAAATGGTGGAATGAAGAAAGTGGGAGGAAACGGGAGAACCCCGAGAAAACCCACGCATACGGTGTTTGTCCACCACAAAGTTCACTTGGCGGGAGCAGGGTTTGAACCCGGGACTCCATGTACCAGAGGTGAACGCTCTAACCAGCTGAGCCACCGCGGCTCCCCACAGTAAATTTGAATATTAACAAATTAAGTAACGTGAGATCAAATAGTATGTATTTCCAACAATTAAACATCCTTCCAGATGCAGCTTACAAGGCCAGTTGGATCCGTTTTGCAGAGCTCAGGAAGATTATGAAGAACCTGGGTCAGTTTTCGAATCCGAGTCTCTCTGATTGTGATGCAAAAACAGTACCCATTAGTTGACTGATACTGTTGATTGACATGATTGACTTCTATCCTTAGCCAACTGGATCCAGTTTCTATTTTGTATTCCTATTTCTGCAAGATCCAGATCCATCTTAATATTGACCTTTCATCTGTGCCTAGGTCTTCCTGATAGTCGCTTTCTGATTGGATTTTCAGTCTATCCACCTGAGTCCAGGCCCGCAACTAGAGGGGGGGCCTGGCCCCCTAAACTTTTCTGGCTCCTCCAGACCTCAATACAAAATCCTGTTATTAATACGAAAATTACAATTTAGATATTTGTAAGAGAATTTTTAATGATTTGCCCCCCCTTCCCATCTTATTCATGGCCCCTCTAAACCTCTGTGGCTGATTGCGGGTCTGCCTGAGTCTCTTAAACTTAAAAATGTTCGGTAAACCGTATAAATTATGTAGTTCCTCGTCAAGAATTTTCCACTATTTCCCATTCCCGTTCCTCTTGGGTACGAGTCTTTGCCTCAGGATTCCATTCCCAAATACTTTCAGTCTGTGTTCTTTCTCCAGAGTAAGCGACCATGTTCCGCAATCATACAGAGCAAGAGACATGATTATCCTTTTATATATTTTAAGCTTCAAATTCCTCGACAGAAATTCGTGACGACAAGAAATTTTTAACTGAAAAATAACACAAATTCCCTGCTTTTAATCGACACTTAATTTCTTCGTGGATATAATTTTGATCTGTTAATATTGATCCTAGATATTCGAAAGTATCCACTTTATCGAAACTATTATTCGATATTGTAACGCATCCATAATTGTAGTATTACGATTCCGTTGAATCTCCATTTATTTAGTTTTCTCTGCATTTACTTCTAAACCTATGTCCCTGCAAGCATTTAATAAGAGTTCTGCATTTCTTTCTATTGTTCTTCTATCATCCCCTATTATATTTACATCATCAACATACGCCATAACCTGGGGAATATCATTCAGCTCTAGCTGTGAATATCATTGATAACCTGGTTGCTGTATTTTATTTTTTCTTATAGCGTACTCTAGAACAAACTTGAATAATAATGTCGAACAAAGCATCTTCTTGTTTCAGGCCATCTCGACATGAAATCTCGTGGACAACAATTTTGTACTCGGACTTCACTTTGGGATTTATTTAAACATATTTTCATTAATGTAACTAGTTTTTTTCGGTATTCTGTAAGAATGTTGTACAATGTTGCCTTCCTACCGAATCGTATTCCTTTCTCAAACCAATAATATGATAATTGATATACTAGAGTATTTTATTCCCAGTTCTTTTCGAGTATTTGTTGAATGGTAAGTATCTCATTGATAGCTGATCAATTTCGCCTAAATCCGCACTGATAATCTCCAATAACTTCATCTGCGTATGGAGAGTCTATTGTAAGAAACTATTCAAGAATTCACTGTCGTTTAAGATTGTCGTATGAAGTAACGGAAGAACGGATGTACTAATATATCTAGAATATTATAAATCCCTGTTATGTGATCTTAATAAATGGCAAATGGAGTTTGTCTATCCTTAGTTCTGTGCTTAATTAGGGGCTATATGGGCCTATAACTTAACGTGAGATTCCAATTAAATGACTTTCCATCGGGAATCGAAACCAGGTTTGCCACACTGAAGACGCTAACATTAGTCAATTCATCACAAGGGCATCCTTCTTTTGCTTTTCTTAATCAGTGCATTTTGTTTTTTCAGTGTACAAGCGACCTTTTGCTATTTAAGGGTTTTCACTACAGTGAAATTAAACTACCGCTATTTTAGAGTTTTTCTGTAATATCTTCAAAACAAATAAAAAATATTCGAAAAGCAAAAACCTAGTGGACTAGACAATACGATTTTGGATGTGATACGTTATCACAACTCACCTATCTGCTTTCGATTTGCAACTATATAGAGAGATTGAGCAATTTTTGCGGGTTCTGTAATTAGCGGCATACCAAAAGCAGATAGGTGAATTATGGGAAAGGTATCACATGCAAAATCGTATTGTCTAGTTCACTACGTTTCTGTTTTTCGAATATTTTTATTTGATTGTAAGATATTACAGAAACACTCTAAAATTAGCGGTACTTAAATTTCGCTGTAGTGAAGACCCTTAATACATCTGGCTATAACGTCTATCTAAATAAGAACAGTGTCTCTATATTTAATCTATATCTATAGCGCTTATAAAAAAGAAAGCAAAATGAAAAGTACTTGGTAATGATTAAGTACTGATTATGGATAACAAATCATTTGAAACATTGTTTCTTTCGGCCATAATGAACTCTCGCACGAGCGCCAAAGTATTTCATTTGCTGCATTGTATTCTCTAAATATAACCAAGACTTAACTCTTTGACGAACGATTGTTTCGCGTGAGATGCAATCATTTTGGAGATGTTTATGAAATTTTGCCTACAGAGATGAACTGCAGGGAATCAAGTGAAAGATGAAGACTCAATTGTACCCTGTCACATAAAGCATTGAAATGGCCGAAGTGTCCAACGGCAAACAAATGAATACTTATTCTGTGTAAGGAGAGAGAGTGTAATGCAAAGAAACTACTTTGAATGATTTAGATTTACTTTCAACCTCACCACCTAGGGAGGAAATAATAAAATGTAAAATAAGTTTATCACCAATTCACGTTATGGGTCTACTTCTTCTAAGATGTATAATCTTACCTTCACGTATGATTCTTTATATTTCATGTACTGAGCATGTACATACTTTGTTGACTTGGCATGAATAGCATACAGAGTGTATATAAAAATTATGGTATATGATCAAATTTCCAAATGTTTGACTGTTGAAAATATTGAACAGAGGATTTTCACATCAAAAAGTTAAGTTTAGTTTTACTTTAGAAGAAAATTTGAGGTGTCTTGATACTTTGTTGTCTCATGGGATATGCTACGATCCCTAACACTTCTTTATTTCATCAAATGACTTTAAGACAACAAAGAATATAAAAAAGTCAACAATTTACTATTTAATCTGAATGACTTAAAGAAAATAAAAATTACCAAACATTTAGAAGTCAACATTAGGAAATGAATCATTTAGTATCTACAATGAATAACTTAAAGATAGCAAAGACTATCAAATATTTAGATCTTAAAATTAGAAATTAGTCATTTACTATTTACAATGCATAGCCCCTAAGTTAAAAGTGATGATCAATACCAAACATTTAGAAATCAAGATTAGGAAATGAATCATTTAGTATCTACAATGAATAACTTAAAGATAGCAAAGAATATCAAATATTTAGATCTTAAAATTAGAAATTAGTCATTTACTATTTACAATGCATAGCCCCTAAGTTAAAAGTAATGATCAATACCAAACATTTAGAATTCAAGATTAGGAAATGAATTATTTAGTATCTACAATGAATAACTTAAAGATAGCAAAGAATATCAAATATTTAGATCTTAAAATTAGAAATTAGTCATTTACTTTTTACAATGCATAGCCCCTAAGTTAAAAGTAATGATCAATACCAAACATTTAGAAATCAAGATTAGGAAATGAATTATTTAGTATCTACAATGAATAACTTAAAGATAGCAAAGAATATCAAATATTTAGATCTTAAAATTAGAAATTAGTCATTTACTTTTTACAATGCATAGCCCCTAAGTTAAAAGTAATAATCAATACCAAACATTTAGAAATCAAGATTAGGAAATGAATCATTTAGTATCTACAATGAATAACTTAAAGATAGCAAAGAATATCAAATATTTAGATCTTAAAATTAGAAATTAGTCATTTACTATTTACAATGCATAGCCCCTAAGTTAAAAGTAATAATCAATACCAAACATTTAGAATTCGAGATTAGGAAATGAATCATTTAGTATCTACAATGAATAACTTAAAGATAGCAAAGAATATCAAATATTTAGATCTTAAAATTAGAAATTAGTCATTTACTATTTACAATGCATAGCCCCTAAGTTAAAAGTAATGATCAATACCAAACATTTAGAAATCAAGATTAGGAAATGAATCATTTAGTATCTACAATGAATAACTTAAAGATAGCAAAGAATATCAAATATTTAGATCTTAAAATTAGAAATTAGTCATTTACTTTTTACAATGCATAGCCCCTAAGTTAAAAGTAATAATCAATACCAAACATTTAGAAATCAAGATTAGGAAATGAATCATTTAGTATCTACAATGAATAACTTAAAGATAGCAAAGAATATCAAATATTTAGATCTTAAAATTAGAAATTAGTCATTTACTATTTACAATGCATAGCCCCTAAGTTAAAAGTAATAATCAATACCAAACATTTAGAATTCGAGATTAGGAAATGAATCATTTAGTATCTACAATGAATAACTTAAAGATAGCAAAGAATATCAAATATTTAGATTTTAAAATTAGAAATTAGTCATTTACTATTTACAATGCATAGCCCCTAAGTTAAAAGTAATAATCAATACCAAACATTTAGAATTCAAGATTAGGAAATGAATCATTTAGTCTCTACAATGAATAACTTAAAGATAGCAAAGAATATCAAATATTTAGATCTTAAAATTAGAAATTAGTCATTTACTATTTACAATGCATAGCCCCTAAGTTAAAAGTAATGATCAATACCAAACATTTAGAAATCAAGATTAGGAAATGAATCATTTAGTATCTACAATGAATAACTTAAAGATAGCAAAGAATATCAAATATTTAGATCTTAAAATTAGAAATTAGTCATTTACTATTTACAATGCATAGCCCCTAAGTTAAAAGTAATGATCAATACCAAACATTTAGAAATCAAGATTAGGAAATGAATCATTTAGTATCTACAATGAACAACTTAAAAATAGGAGAAAATTAGTCTTTTACTATTTACAATGCATAGCCCCTAAGTTAAAAGTAATAATCAATACTAAACATTTAGAAATCAAGATTAGGAAATGATTCATTTAGTATGTACAATGAATAAGTTAAAGCCATGAGTCATTTAGTATTTATGAAAACAAAAATTTATGAAAACAAAAATTCTACTTTTTTTTAAAAAAAACAGAATTTTTCAAAAAAAGGGAAAATTTGGAAAAACGGTAAAATTTTCGAAAAAATGAAAAACGAAAACTCGAAAAGGAGATTTTTCAAAAAATGCCATACTTAGTTTTGATAATTTCTAGTGATCTTTTTTAAATCAGGGCACAAATTTTGTACATAAATTTTCAAAGTGAGACTAAAAATTTCGATACGAGACAAGAAAACTTTTCTTCGAGATTCGAGACGAGAAAATGTTGTTCCTCATCTCATTTCGTCTCGTGGGCAACGATATTTCTCAATATTTGCCGTTAGCAAGTGACTAATAAAGTTATATCAACAAAATTATCACACTAAAATCAAAACACTGGATCCTCCAGTGCCGTGATAAGTAGGAAAAAGCACTACTTCTTATACCAACCGTCCGGTGTTATACCGGACAGTTCGATTTCTGACTTTGTTGTCCCGTGTCGGGTACGACCTCAAAACTGGACGTCAAATGTCCAGTAATTTTTCATATTACTTGTCCTATTCTCTGTTCTATTCAGATTTTTTTTTTATTTCGTGAGTGTAAATTTAGTTGTAGCTGGATTCTAAAATGAAACGCATTTGACAACCGGCTGATCACAGCCATAGTGCAATTCAATTCCGCAATGAATTTATTGTTCCGTCTCGGTGATGTTATCGTTTCTGATTTTCTTTGATGTCAACCTGTCGTGCGCGAAATTTGCTGAAGAATTAAAAGCAGGAAAATTTACTGAACTTATCAAAACTGCTAAAGGTCAACAAAAGTACATTTTCAAGAGCGCAGCTAGCAGAATCCAGATTCATTAAAAGTATGTAGGCATTATGAGACATTTGCCAGCCCCAGGGAAGCTGGTAAGACTTACTTTTCAAATATATTTTGTGCATATAATTTGCTTCTCTGTTTTAAATACGATGTACACTAATGTCCAAAATGATTGTCGCATATCTATAACTGTCTTCTTGTAAGAATATAACTTGTTAATGATTTTGCAGGGTACTTTTAATTCTGATGCTATGTGTATAATCGGGAAATGTATATTTGTGATAAATTTCATAGGAAAAGAATTATAAATACGAAAATTAGAATGAGTAAAAACAAAATGTTGCTAAATGGAAAAGAAAGTTTTATTTTCGTTTTATTGTTCTTATTAAGACCTGTTATAGTCTATGCTAGGATAGCCATTGGACAGGTAGTATAGAGCTAGTAACTAGGCATTAAGGGCATGACATAAAGAAAAAACTGATTTATTGGAATTATGCGTAACAAAAGTGTACATAAATTTTAAGCATCACCAAGGTGCCTATCAAATGAATAATAGTATCATGATTCTTATGAGGTTCGCATTCTCGCTTTCATGTTAAGACTCTCTTGTGTGAATTTCACTATGGTAACCAACAGAGTTCTTATCAGCGTACTTACAATATGATGGTGTCCATTGCAAACAGAATCTGCACAGCACTTTCCGAAACCACTAATCTCCGTTTCGAGTAAACGCGAGTAGTCACTGAGAGGCGTATGGTTGATAGACATTTGATGATTTAACTAAATTGTCTAAGGTTTATATAGTTGTTTCCTTGCACTTTCATCTCTACTATTCGCGGAACTGAAAGTTGAAACTAGGATTGTTTATGAAGTGGTTTCGACTTCACTTTTCTAAAACCTTCCGCGTTTTCAAACAAAACATGTTGTCATTTCTATTTTAAAATGATTTCACTTTCCTATATTGTCTTTGATATTTGGAGGTGACCTGTTTAATATATACTTTAGTTTAAAATCTCAAAATGAGAAATGTCTTATTATTTACTGCTCTTTTGACATGAAATTTGCCCCACACATGTCTTTGCCGATTATACACGTACTAACATTGTAAGAAATACCGGGCGAATTAATTATCAAATTATATTCCTACAACTGCTTATTTATAGACATGCGACAATAATTTTGGACATGAGTGTATTATTCATGGTAGGCTATAATTACATCTGTCAACTCAACCAAAATTGAAATAAGTAAGTTTAATAAAATCTTCAAAAGTAACTAAAGTTATTAAATTCGAACTCTGAATCATTCAATTTTATTTGAAGTAACCACTTTCAGATTGTTTACATTTTTGACGAGCGAGGATGTCACAGTCTTAAGAGTATAAGTACTCCAGGGGGGTGGTCCAGGGGGGTATTTACATTTTCAAAAGTTAATCTTAGTGATACCGAATTTCATCGACTGTCCCTCAAATTGTGAGTCATACTATATAATGCCGTTGAAGATATCAACCAGGATCTGTAAGACAAAAAGAAAACAATATAATACTATTAAAATAACTCAATATAGAAAACATGTGTTATTAAAAAAAATAACAATAATAATATACGGGTATAACAAACTACAAGCAAAAAATAAATAAATAAAACGTAATAAACTAGAGTATTGGAATTGTACAACAGAATATTATAAGATTTTTTGTTTTGTTCTTAAGTAAATATAAATAAAGTGACAATAGACAAGAAAAGAAACTGGTATTTGAAATTGATGTTGTGTCTAAAACCAGAATATCCTGTATAAATTCTTATTGTCATATCACATGAACAAATAAAGGATATATTAATATATAAAAGTAAACGTTCTGTTTACAAAAACTTAAAAACATCGAACTGTATTATAAGAAACAAGTTTTAATGCAACTGATAACTGAAAGAAAGTATTCAATTAATTTAAAGTTCTTTCTTCTGTTATAGTAGGACATGTCAGTGAAGATTATATACGTAAAATACAGGTTTTTACTTGTTTCTATAACCTGGTAAATATTTAATCAAATGTGATATTAATAGTAATCTGTACAAAAGAGAGATATTTTCATTTGTTATGCTGGAGGTTTTCACTATTTCGTCTCATTTTTGACTAATTGCAATCCCAGTCCATAAATACTCTTATTTGTCTCAAGTAGACGTACTCCACCTTTAAAGAAAATTGCTGTTTTTAGGCTTAGGGGAGAGAGGGGACATTGGTCCACGGGGCACATAGGTACGAGGTAGATATTTTTCCACTGTGAAGAGGTAAATGTACAAAAGTTTGGTGTTGGCAACATTGGTGACAAACGAACTTCATAAAGCACAGTTAATGGATGGATGCAGTGTTCTTTTCTCTGTGCAGAAAAAAAAAACTTGATTTCTTAGTGCAAGAGTAAGTTTTCATTTATGTCTTTGTAAGCTTATATTTGTAATAAGCACTGAATTTTTGAAAACTTATGTATGTTACATGAAAGTGTATTTCCTCACAAATAATTTCATTTATGTTCAATTGTCCTGCGTGGAGTAATTTTTCAGTTATAGGAATTAATGATTCTGAAGTTCGGTTGGGGCACATTAATACACATGCATGTGGGGTAGATTGGTACGGACCAATGTGCCCCCACTGCTCTGTACCAATCTACCCCTTCCATTTGTAATTATAAGGGTAGACTACTCTTTGTGCATTTCCCATGTATCACAGTTTTCGTTGTGATTAACATCAAGTAGAAAAAGTTACTAATAATATAGGCTATCTCATGTGTGATCGCTTGAATTCCGTAATCAAAACATAAAAATAAATTATCCAAAATAATATGGAAAACTTTCCTATTATTATATTCCCGACTTTCCGGAACTATAGGTATAGCCTATAAGTACACAAAAACTTTCAAAAGGAAAATTGTTCAACCATTTAGGAGCCTTGATATCCAAAATGTGAAGATTCTTTCCCCCGGGTTATAACATGCGAGTGATTTTAATATTCACATGTCTAACAAAATCAACCTCAAATATATATTTGTACTGTACATGGCCGCTAAAAGCCAGCGTGTAGTAAGCGTCATATTTATTCGACTTTCAGCAACCTATTTGAAAGTTATTCGGCGAAGTTCTTGAAATTTTAATATTATAAAGTTGTTCAGTTGAGTTGATTTTGAGTTTAACGTCCCTTTTCAGCAATGAGACTATATGAGACGTGGACCTACTGATTAACGTAGAATCCGAATCACATGAGCTCCCGCCGGGAATCGAAACCGGGTCTCCCGCGCGAAAGGCGCCTACGCTAACAACTTAGCCACGGAGGAGCTATAATATTATAAAGGTAACCAAGAAAGTTCTGTCGCTTTTTGTGGAGGTCTGTGTTCAATTGGCCCTCACACCGTGAATTGAATTCGAGTGGAGATAAGACGAAGGTCAGTTGTTGGTGTGGGTATACCCAACATACTAACTGATTGTGGCAGTTCAGATGCACAGTGAACTTGCGTAAGGATAGAGTAAGCATGGGACCTCCACAGAGAATCCTAAGGGCGAGTATGGTGTACGAGTTCAAACTGGAGTCAAACGCCGCTGTAGCAAGGAAGAAGATATCCAGGCCTTTTGTGAGAGTATCGTGACTACGTGGACAGTGCAACGGTTGATTAACAAGTTTAAAAACGGTGACGAAACACTGGAAAACGCACCACGTGCCAGAAGATTAACACAGTTACAAAATGAAGATTTTCAGGCAGCAATTTAGGCGAACAGTGGCCAGAATGTGAGGAACTGAAACTACAATTCAGTGTGAATGAAGAAACCGTTCGGGAGCACCTCCATCAACTTGGGAAGTACTATAAATTGGGTCGATAGGTTCCACATGATTGGATCCGAGCCAGAATGCAACGTACCTGTATTTCTTTGCAGTAGATACCTGTATTTCTTTGCCATCTTGTCTGAGGAAGGAGAAATTTCTGGAAGGGTGTTGACATATGATGAGAAGTAGGTCCTGTACGAAGCTCCAAGGCGCCGTCATCATTGGTTAACATCCCATGAACCGGTTCAAAAACAGCCAAAACCAGCACTGCACCAAAAGAAGTCCTCTTGTGTGTTTGGTGGAATGCTCATTGCATCGTGTATCGGGAACTGCTACAGTTTGTTAGAGCATCAATGCAACTGTGTACTGTAAACAGTTTGTTTGTTTTCAAGAACAACTCAAAATTCTAGAACCAGCACATCTGAATCGCAAGTGGGGTCCTCCTGTTACAAGACAACGCTAAGGTAGGATGACCCGGAACACCATTTTATGCCTTTTATGAGAAACGCTACTGCATCCGCCTTACTCCCCGGACATTTCACCATCTGATTACCACCTGTTCTACCGCGATGGGATCCATGACCTTCCAGAGCGTTGGCAGAAGGTCGTCAATGCTGATGGGACTATTTTTGATCTTGCAGGTACGTCTTAGGTGACATATCGATGTTCGAAGGTTGTGGGTGAAAAAGGGACAGAACTTTCTTGGTTGCCTTTATAATAACAAAGCTCCGCCTCCTTTTGAGACAAGGGGACGCTCGAACCAAAATTATAACATCTTTTCCAGTTAGTAGTTGAAGTATGACAGATTTCAATATTTTGTTAACTGTAGGTAGCTCTTGTATTATTTACTTCTATTTTTCCTTATAGAGACAGAACCTCATTTATAATACGTTTTTATCTTTGTAAATAGCTTGCGGAACTTTCAAATTTTGATGAGAACACAAGCAAACATTGGACTTTTTATTTTATTTTTTATTTTTATGTAACAGATTGAACTAGATCTATTGAATTACTAAAGATTCTGACAAATCTTCACATTCTTTTTATGAAACATGTTTTTATTTTCTATTTTTACTGCTGTAGGTCCTTAAATCTATTGTTAAAACATTTGAGTTTGTGAAAGTTTAATAGAATATTATATTTCAATATATTTCATGGAAAAATAAAACAAAAAAATTACGTTTTCTCTATTATCAAAAAGTCTGTGTGATATTTCACTTTGCTCGTACCAATCTGCCCCTACATGGGAAGATAGGTACAGATTGCAGACCTTTCGTAAAATGTAATTTACTCCAGGTAGGACATTAGTAGAAACAATATTGTACACTGTAAATGTAGCTAAAGAATCAGTGTTTAAGGCTGCAGACTACTAAATATTTTTGAAAACTAACATTTTTTCTTTTGCCCGTTTCTCGTAAGTGGAAAGAGGTAATAAAATGCAACTTACCACAATCATAGATAATATTATTCTTCACCCGAAAATGTGAATCGGAAGAATTTTCAGTGTTGCCAACCATAGAAATTACAGTGTGCCCAGAATTTGAATTACTCAAAAATCTAGGTAAAGGCAACGACTAGAAAAAGGAAATCAACGGTAATTGATGACTTATCATGCTGTCTATGTTCCTTGTTTACTACTTTTTAAATAACGCTTCTATTTATTTTGTAATAACTCATTTATTTTGTAATAATTTATGTAAGGTTTATAAAATAAATAGAAATATTATTTAAAAAGTAGTAAACAAGGAGCATATACAGCATGATAAGTCATCAATTACCGTTGAGTTCATTTTTCTAGTCGCTGCCTTTACCTAGATTTTTGAGTAATTCAAATTTTGGTCACACTGTAATTTCTATGGTTGGCAACACTGAAAATTCTTCCGATTCACATTTTCGGGTGTAGAACAATATTATCTATGATTGTGGTAAGTTACATTTTATTACCTCTTTCCACTTACGAGAAACGGGCAAAAGAAAAAATGTTAGTTTTTCAAAAATATTTAGTAGTCTGCCCCCTTAAGTAGGAAAGAAAAACATGTTTATCAAGCTGACGATATGTTCTAAAAACTCAGGTAAGTAAAAATCGTACCAATGTACCCCTTTCTCCCCTATAGACCCGCTAGGTCCATCCGTCAGTCTGTCTGCTAAGAGGTATGAGAGCGAAACCGATAAAAATAGCTTTAAATGGTTCCTTAATATGGATTTAGTTTCCAAATATAGATATAGTTCCATCTGCTTTGTTAAACTTCTATTCCAACTGGAAATGGTATGAATCCCGGTTTGAATGTTGATCATCACACAACAAAAACAGTCATAAATAGCATCACCAAAATGAGTATTCTGCCATTATTGGCAGATCATTTGCTACAACCGAGAAGTTTCTATGGTCCACGTTCTTCTGCTAACCTCTTCGTCTTCACGAACAACTTTTCTATTTTGAATCGTCCCCAGCACTTCCCACACGATATAATTTCTTCTTAGCCAATGCCCTAACCAGTTTCTCTTCCTCTTTTTAATAATATCTAAAATTGTTCTTTTCTCTCACATCAGTTCTAAAACCTTCTTATTCGTTTACAGCTAATTCTCTCCATTCATTTCCATATCCACATTTCGAAAGCTTCGAGTCGTTTTTTAGTAATGTCCATGTTTCTGACCCATACAGTACAACACTCCATACGAAGCATTTTATGAGTCTTTTTTTCTCAACTCTTTATTCAAGATTCCACAAATTAGTATTTTCTTCCTCACAAAGGCTTGTAGCCATACAAACAGTTGTATGCGAAGTCGTCGGTGCATATGTCAGTATCACTACTAGATCCTTTTTAACTTTAAGTCTTAACATTGTGACTCTATCATCAACAAATTCAAATTCTACTTTCACTGCCTTCTCTTTTAAGAATTATTCCTACACCATTGTGACCTCCCTTTTCATTACCTGAGTAAGACGTTCTATATCCTTTGCTGTTCAAGTTATTTTGTTTCATTGTTTCTTTCAGATTTTCTAATTTCCCTACCCTAAACTTTTGCTCTTGCACATCTTTCTTTTGCTATCTTCCTCACGTTGTTACTTTCTCGTTCAATAGTACTTCCCAAGGCATCTCCCTCCCGGAGATCAGAATGGGGATATATTTTACCTCCGGAATTATAAGATGTTTTATCCTGCTAAAGAACATTGTTCTCTTTCTGTTGCCAGCTGCAAAAAAGCTTTTGATAATGTTGTCTTTTCTTTGTTTTTAAAAAAGTAACTTATATTGCGCCGCCTTAAGAGGATATTTCATCTCTACTTTTATCTCTATGGCAAAATTGAGAGGAGTCCATTTCCAAAACACACCTTGTCCTTCAATATTCTATTTTGAGATATTGACACCTTTCGATCAACCATACTCACAGCTTTCGTATAACATAACTTCATTTTCGTAAATTTACAGGAAAGAGAAAAGTAAGTTTTTTTCTTTTCTTAAATATTTTTAATACGATGGTAAAACACTATTGAATAACAGTCCAAGCATAGCAAAGTGAGTTTCAATAACACTCAAATAACACCAAGTAGAACTTTCAGAATTATATACATACACTCAAGAAAACGAATATCCCATTCTTGGAGTTACATTCCTATGGTTCTTATACGACCTATATATGCACCATATAGTTTCAGAAAGTCAGAAATATGGCGTAAATTATTTATTTTATTTATTTATTTATAATAGGTTTCAAATACAGCACTAGGCCATTTTACACTGAAACATTTTAACAATTATGTAACATAACAATAGAATAACAATTTGAAATCAAGATAGTACAGTACAATGACAACATTACAAAGATAGTTTATTTATAGATGATCTGAAGGTATGCTCATTTGAAAAAAAAAAGTCTACAGTTTCTGGTAACTGATTATACTGTTAACAATTCGGTTTAGAACGGACCTTTGGACAATATTAACTCTCGCAGCTCGAGTGTAAAAGAGATCACTAGACCATGTTGTTCTAGCGGGTACGGGAAAATTGATCTGACTTAATAACTGTTCACATGATATATGGCCATTTAAATGTAGGAAATTTCGTTTTACAATTACAAATTGACTCTTGTTCATATCCTAGAAACTAAAATGGAGGGCAAAAATTGACTTATAATTACAGAAACAAACGGTTTCTTGTCTTTTTGATATCTGCAGTATGTAAATGAAAACAGATTCAAAGCTACTCTTGTTCACGAGTCACAGCTAGATTGCAATAAGTAAAAACAGGCATTCTTTTCTCCAAAGAAAGTAGCTTCCAAGGCGGTTTTGAAATGTGTTGATATTTTCAAAATATTTTTAGCCGTTGTTGCATTATGCACACTCATAGAGAACTATTATTAATAGAGAACTATTATTTTATTCAATCATATTTCAGTCACTGTATTTCTTTTATGTTATTTTTTTTTATCTCATTTCTATCTTGTTAAGATTAACAATAATTGCGTAATTAATATCACTTTTGTCTCACTTTCATTTAAAACACTATAAAATCCTCAAGTTTATGACAATATGTTTCCTACAGTTTCAAATGAAATCTTGTCCTGCAAACAATTCTAAAAGGACTCTTATCTAAACTGATTTTCAATATTTCCAGCCTTTGTTCAAAACTGCAGCAAATATTTCTTCAGTTTTGATAAATAAATCTGAGAAACAACCTACACATTCAAACAAAATTTAGCGTCGTGGCACTTTTTTTTTTCGATTTTTGTGAAAAATATGTGATGTGGACAAGAAGAAGCAGTTCGAAAATTGTTGCAAATTGTGTTCTATATTGATTTATGTACGTACATAGAGTAATGACAACTGCGTTAGACTCGTGAATTTTGCAACATCCAGAAACGTAATCGTGAAGAGTACAAAATTGCCACATCGCAACGTTCATAAATACACTTGGACATCACCAGACGGAAAAACACATAATCAAATTGATCACGTTTTAGTAGATAGAAGAAGGCAATCTAGCATAATTGATGTCCGGTCGTTTAGAGGGGCTGATTGTGACACTGACCACTACCTGGTAGCAGCGATAATACGAGAGAGATTATCGTTGAATAAAGGTAATATTCAATATCCGAAAACGGAGAGATTCCATTTAAAGAAATTAGAAGAGAGCCAGGTAAGAGAGGAATACAAGATTGAAGTTTCGAATAGATTCTCGGCTTTAGAAGTTTCGGTGTGCACTAGTGTTGAGGATACCTGGATTGAAATTAGAGATAGCATTAAAATTTCAGCAAAAGAAAAGTTGGGACAAGAGGAAATACGTAGGAACAAACCGTGGTTCGACCAGGAATGCATTACACAAGCAGAGAAGAGAAACCAAGCAAAATTACGCTGGCTACAAAATCCGAATGAAATAACTACACAAAATTTCGAAGATATCAGGCGGGAAACTTCCAAAACTTTTAGAACAAAGAAACGAGATTTTTTTAAAGCTAAAATTAAGGAACTTGAAGATCATAGTAAAAATAAAAACATTCGAAACATGTATAAGCGAATCAGTGAATTTAAGAAAGGCTATCAACCTCTTGCTTATATATTAAAGAAATCTGACGGTACAGTTCTCACTGATACGGATAGCATCTTAAATAGATGGAAAGATTTCTTTGACAATTTGCTTAACACGCAACCAAAAACTAGTGTGCGTAGAGAAAAGGAGATACACACCGCAGAACCGTATATTCCAGAAGCCAACCGAATAGAAGTAGAAACCGCTATAAAGAAATTAAAGAAACACAAATCTCCGGGTGTAGATGAAATTCCGGCTGAGTTAATTTTAGCTGGAGGCGAAAAATTGTGGAACAAGATACACAAACTCATTCTCCTTATTTGGAACAAGTAAGAATTGCCACAAGAGTGGAAAGAGTCAATCATTGTTTCAATTCACAAAAAAGGTGACAAAACTGACTGTAATAATTATCAAGGAATTTCACTTCTGTCAACATCCTATAAAATCCTTTCAAATATTCTATTGTCAAGATTGACCCAATACGCAGATGAAATTATTGGAGATTATCAGTGCGGATTTAGTCGAAATCGATCAACTATCGACCAAATATTTACCATTCGCCAAATACTCGAAAAAAAAGTGGGAATACAATACCACGGTACATCAACTATTTACTGATTTTAGAAAGGCGTACAACTCGGTTAGGAGAGAAACATTATACAACGTTCTTACAGAACTTGGAATACCGAGAAAGCTAATTAAATTAATTAAGATATACTATGTTTAAATGAGTCCTAAAGTAAAGTCTGGGTAGGAAAATTTTTGTCCACGAAGTTTCACGTCGAAAATGGCCTGAAACAAGGAGATGCGTTGTCGCCATTATTATTTAACTTTGTGTTGAAATACGCTATGAGTAAAATCAAAGATAGCAACCAGGGTCTAGAGTTGAACGGTATTCACCAAGTTATGGCATACGCAGATGATGTAACTTTAATAGGGGATGATAGGAGAACAATAGAAAGAAATGCAGAGATCTTATTAAACGCTTGCAGGGACATGGGTTTAGAAGTAAATGCAGAGAAAACTAAATACATGGAAGTGCGTCGGGGCCGGAACATAGCAAATTATGGATGCGTTAAAATATTAAATAATACTTTTGATAAAGTGGATAGTTTCAAATATCTAGGATCAATGTTAAGTCGACTAAAAGCTGGGAATTCGTGTTAAAATTCGGTTCAAAATCTCTTGTCGTCGCGAATTCTGCCGAGGAATTTGAAGCTTAAAATATACTGTGAAGTAGCTGTGCATTAAATGTAAAGTAACCATGTAATAATTGTCTAAACTCTTAACTTAATTCGGTAAATTCAATTATTTTATTACATTACATTATTAACAACAAAATCATAAACTCTTAAAAATCCAAAGGAATAAAAGCTTTGATCAAAATTGTACATTTTCAAAGAGCTTTTCTAAACGCATATTTGTTAATAAACACGACTAGTTTCCTCATTGCCTTTCCGTATACCTTCAAGCATAGCCTGATACTTCTCGATTCGTTGAACTCCAAAGTCATCATTCTTCAGCGACACAAAACCACGGAGGACACATCAACAAGAGGTATTAGCCACAAAGTTGAGGAAGGTGCAAAATCATCGGAAACAAGCAGATCTCACCATTGAAGGACAACCAACTCCATGTCTAAAAACCACCATTCTGCCGGTTCATCGCCACAGACACTTTTAAGTTTGTTAGTTAAAACTAGTGGAATAAAGGTGTAAAAGAACAGCCCAAAGACGCATTATCGCAAAAACGTGTCATAAAAAAATTCAACACCCCTAGCAGTCCAACAGGATTGAGTTCCAGTTGTTGGCTGATACCAAAACATCCAGGTTCCTCCAGGGCAAACCCTTCATCATTCCAAATAAGCAGGACAACGCCAGCCTCGTTAAAATTATCAGGTTAGTGCTCATTCCTATTTCTTATTTACATCCTTTCTCTTTCTCACCTGTTTCGACAACTAGTCATTTTTCAAATTAAAAACATTTGAATTTTATTTAGATTCAACCACAATTTTACAGTTAGTACCGTGTTGTACATTAATTTCATCCCCATTTAGTTGCATTCATTTAATAAATATTCTAAGCTACAACTAATGGCACAGCACCAGCACAATACAAAATGATAATCATGCCTGTTGTTCTGTATGGTTGCGAAACATGGTCGCTTACTTGAGGGAAGAATGCAGACTGGAAGTATTTGAGAACAAGATCCTGAGACGAATATTCGGACCCAAGAGAAACGAAAATGGGGAATGGCGGAAACTTCATAACGAGGAACTACATAATTTATACGGTTTACAGAACATTGTTAGGGTCGTCAAGTCTAGGAGGCTTAGGTGGGCAGGTCATGTAGCTAGAATGGAAGAAAGTAGAAACGCTTTCAAAGTCTTGACTGGAAGACCAATCGGAAAACGACCATTAGGAAGACCTAGGCGCAGATGGGAGGACAATATTAAGATGGATCTCGCAGAGATAGGAATACAAAGTAGAAACTGAATGCAGTTAGCTAAGGATAGAAGTCAGTGGAGAGCTTTTGTGAACGCGGCGTTGAATCTCCGGGTTCCATAGGCCATAGAGTGAGTTAGTACGTACATAGAGACAAACAGTAAGAGATAGATTAAAAAAAATATATATGGATGCGCCATTCCAAGAATAATATTCTTTTCAACCCTTATCCATCTATTCAAAGCGAAAGTATTAGAAATATTCGATCTTGGGTTTCAACAATAATCACCACAAACAAGAAATTGTAATATCAAGAAATTGAAACAAGAAATTGAAATTGTAATATTGTAATATATCATCAACACAACAGGCATAAGCCCAATTATAGCGTCGGTGTTGTGTTCTACACATATTTTGTTATAAGAAGAGCATATTCTTCAGATTGGTGACCAATAATACGTTGCTTGTTTTTTTTCTTTCTTTTCTTTTCTTTTTTTTTAATAGAACAGGCTAGAGTTATCAGCATGAGTTTTAAATGTCGGGACATGAAAATTTAATTTCGATATGATATCCTTACAATTAAACTCGTTTTGTACTATTTTATTGAGAAAAATGAGATCTATTATGCTTCGCCTTTGTTCAAGTGTAGGGATACAGAAGTTGTCTATTAATTAATGTTAGATAGTTTTCATAAAATGGATAGATTCCAGTTGTCCTGTATGCCAATTATTTGATAAATTTAGATTGGACTTTTCCCAGTTGATCGGTATTTCTGTTGCAATGGGTTCCAGATCACAGCAACATATTCCAGTTTTGATCGGATATAGGAATAATACATTTTTGTTAGTGTAGTAATATTGTTCAACTCCTTTCCAGTTCTAATTATGAACCCTAACATCTTAAGAGATTCGTTTATTATGTTAACTATTGGTTATTAAATGTTAGTCTCGTATCAAATGCAGCTCCGAGATCTTGAACTGATTTTAATCTATTTATATAGTAAGATCTTATCAATTGAATAATTACACTCCATTTGATTTTTGTTACTAGTAAACAATAAAATATGTAACTGCCACTGGTTCTTAATAAATATTTCTTGAGCCACAATATTAATTAACAGGACATTGAAACGTAAATATCGTTTATTTATACCTTCGTTTAAATATACCTATTACAAACTATTAACTTCTTAAATATCAATTCTCCTGATAACCCTGCAATCTATAACTCAACAAACTTACTTATTTATATATATTATTTCAATTTTTTTCGTAACCAAGGAGCACTAATAATTAATAATCTTTACAATACAATTTTTCTTCTTCTTTACAAAATATGCTCCGTTGTCACACCTCTGATCATCTTTCAAAGACTGGTACAGGTAAATAATAGTACAACATACCGTTATTAATACAACATACCGTTGTATCTGGCGTCACGAACATGGATTTCATTTATTCATTAACAATAAATGAAAAGAATCCTGGACCGTACAAGTATACACATTTTGAACAGCCCTTGTATATAAATATACCTATTACAAACTATTAACTTCTTAAATATCAATTCTCCTGATAACCCTGCAATCTATAACTCAACAAACTTACTTATTTATATATATTATTTCAAATTTTTTGGTAACCAAGGAGCACTAATAATTAATAATCTTTACAATACAATTTTTCTTCTTCTTTACAAAATATGCTCCGTTGTCACACCTCTGATCATCTCTCAAAGACTGGTACAGGTAAATAATAGTACAACATACCGTTGTTAATACAACATACCGTTGTTAATACAACATACCGTTGTATCTGGCGTCACGAACATGGATTTCATTTATTCATTAACAATAAATGAAAAGAATCCTGGACCGTACAAGTATACACATTTTGAACAGCCCTTGTATATACATAAAATTATATTTTACATCTGTATCATAAAATCAATCACATAATTAAGCATATTCTTTAACCTTACATTATAATATAAATAACAAGGTGCATCAACAGAAAAATAACAATAATCTTTACAATACAATTTTTCTTCTTCTTTAAAAAATATGCTCCGTTGTCACACCTCTGATCATCTTTCAAAGACTGGTACAGGTAAATAATAGTACAACATACCGTTGTTAATACAACATACCGTTGTAAATGTTACATTTGTTTATGGTTAAACTAAGTTTGTTAAGAGAACACCACTTAGCAATAGTTTCCATGTCGTATTGTAAATAGAAGCAGTCGTGGATAGTCTTTATCCTACCGTATATTTTGAAGTCATCCGCAAAAAAACAATTTATCATATAATAATATATGATCAGGGAGATCGTTAATGAATAAAAGGAATTGATATAGATAGATAAAATCAGTGTCGAAATAATAGGTTCTATCCAAGCTTTTTGTCTGTCTATTAAGCCAGAAGTGGTACAGACTTAACACTCTTCAGGTTTCAATATTTCTTCTCAATCAGCGGGCAACAATAACAGAATTCTAAAAGCAGTTTTCTAATATGGATTTAGAACTCCATCAGAAGGAATAAATTTTTGGAGTTCTGAAAGAGAAGTTTTAATTTATGATGAGTTTACAAAAATAAATCATGAGCCAAAAAGGTAAAAACATAAACACTTTTTTAAAACGCAAAGTTACTGTATACTAAGATAAAATTACTACTCCGTTATTCTTCTTCCCCTTCCCTTCGAAAGTTGGTCACTTTAATAATAATAAAAAAAACAATAACCACAATCATAGGTTTCTGGGGTCGTCCACATATTACGTAACGCTGCACAACGGGAGGAGGAGGTTTACGTCTTCGTTACGTAACAAAGTTTTTGCTGTAACTTTTATTTTTATTCTCAGGTTTATATGCAATATTTTAAATAAATAATTTTATTCAGTTCTTTTCTTTTCTATAAATAAATAAACATTTCTATTGTTTTGGGAAATTGTAAACTTATGTCCTTTATAAAATGAATCATGCAGAAGGGATTCAAAGACGCTAATAGACATTAGCATGACTGGTAACGATCCCTGCGTATTTTACAATACAATAAAACTCCGTTTTGTGGCTATCGTCGCATTGCATTTACGGCACACGAAGCTTTTCTGGAGTTAGTTGTTAGCGATTGCAACCATCGCTTAAAAATGCCCTCGCGTTCCCACTTGTATCACTATTTGTGAGAATCCGATTAAAAACTTGATTTGAATGATCACCCACTCTATTCTGTTAAGAAATTTCGCATGTGAAACAGAATAAACTCTTTATCCTGACAATATTTTCAGCGACGGAACGATCCATGATTTGCAGAGCAACGGATATTCATCTCGAAGTGAATTTTTTGCTCCTTGGATTTGAATTTTCCTGGAAAAATTGAGTTTATTCGCATTCTAGCACTGATTTAGGACAAGAAGAATTTGAAAATAGACAAGCTGAAGTGCAAAATCCAAAAGATGTTCAAAAGGTGTTGACAAACGAGATGAGCCTGCTCCTCCACATGTGCAGTCACGTCGAATCTGTGGTCGATGGGGAAGAATACTGCTTTGCATTGTGGACACTGGCGAACATCAAATTCAAGAAGCAACCTGGATTCCGGAAGAAGAAGTCGATATCAGTTCTTTGGATCCTGTTTTACCTGCATCTTCCGAAAGTACTTCCTGCTTACCAATCATTCATGACCTAAAAGAATGGGTACGATTTCCTTGGGAAAACGACAGTATGCAACTTCAAATAATTAGATCTGGTTAATTAAACGACTTTATAGAGATAAAATATGGTTACGACACTATACTACTATTTTCTAATACTTTGATTCATTGGCGAAAAAACGTTACAAATTTATTCAGAATTCAAACATTTTGTAATAGAAAGTTTTGGCATTAAAATTAGTTTTTTTTTTATTGCAATAACTCACAAAATAAGCAAAATTGATGCAAAAAAAAAAAAAATAATCAAAAGGCGTTACGTGACCAAGGGGAAGAAGGGACTAAGCCTTGCGTTACAAAGTGTGACAAGCGGGAGGGAGGGGGTAAAATTTGGGTAAAATAGCGTTACGGAATATAGTGAACGGCCCAGTGAAGGAGGGTGAACTAGAACAAGAATTGTCAAATTTATGAAACTTTATTGTGCTTGCTTGCGACAGTATGCTTCGATTACCCTATAATTCTACTTTTGTCTTTTTCACATGAAAAGGCGTTTTCCGCACTATTAGAAACAAGAAAAGAATATTTTTTCCCTCAACCTAGTGAAAATACTTTGAAAAATTTCTAAGTTAGCATCTTTATTATTATTATTATTATTATTATTATTATTATTATTATTATTATTATTATTATTATTATTATTATTATTATTATTATTATTAGCCATGAACTAAGACGCTAAGGGTTTAAGGACGTTAATACTTTTTAAATTTATTTCTTACCTCGTTACAACATCAACTCTACAGTCAGCTTCACTTGCAGTTATGACTTATGTGAAGGTCACGTGCAACTTTGGTTGTAAAAAAAAAAAAAAAAAATTGCAATCTTTCTGTCAATATTAACTACATTGTACAGAACTGAAAGTAAGTTGTCCTCGTTCCATGACCTCATAATGCATTTTTTTTTTTCAATATGTAACGCACACGTGTATGATTGATTGACTAGATTTGGATCTGGTAATTCCTAATTATGAAAGAATACGTCCCTCGGTGTAGTTCTATGGAAAGATAGCAGACAGAAACGCATGCAAAAAGACATCAATAATAATTCGATTCGTATGTTTCCTTGTTAGAATGGAAGAAGTTCCAGCAAAGTGTTGGAAATTCCAATAAAACTGGGGGCCGCGGTGGCTCAGTGGTAGAGCGTTCACCTCTGGTGCACGGGGTCCCGGGCTCAAACCCTGCTCCCGCCAAGTGAACTTTGTGGTGGACAAACACCGTGTGCGTGGGTTTTCTCGGGGTTCTCCCGTTTCCTCCCACTTTCTTCATTCCACCATTTCATTCATTTCTCATAATCACCGTCTCCTTTAGCCTAACCGGCATAACCGTGGGACGTAAAACTCAAAGATTTCATTTCATTTCATTTTTCCAATAAAACTGGCCTCTTCTCTTATTAATTTGGTTGTGCATGTATACATGAATCATACGTAATCTTAACTGCTACGCTAGACGCTTAAATATATTGAACCTAGCCAGCTTACTTTAGTAACGAAATTACATATTTGTTTATTTAGGATTTAGGATTTAGGATTTAGGAATTAGATTTCCGGGCTCTTGGCATCTATGCCCATGTTAGAACGTCGCGTGATGAGGAATGACGTCACTTGGTGATCACACTATTCGAGGAAAGGGAAGGAAAGAAGCAGCCCATGACCTATATATTAGGTACACACGGAAAAGAAAGTATTTGACAATTTACATTTTTTTTTTTTTTTTTTTGCCAATAACTCGGGAACAAATTAATTAATTTCGATCTTTTTGTTGTTATTCATAGGATAGTTATAATTTGATAACTTGCCAAAATCGGAACTGTAATAGGTTAATTTATTTTTGAGTTATTAGGGAAAGATAATTTCTCACACGCTACGTATAACCTCACTGCTAAATACTAAAAATCAGCAAATCAGCCAGACAGCTACTTCCACTCCAAAATTTCAAATATGAGAATCGAATTCAAGGGTAAACGGAAATATAGGCGACAACAGTAGGAGGAAAATTAGGACATACAAAATCTCGGAAAATTAGGGGACGGAAAATTAGGTGATATAGTAAACAGTGGAAGAATAAGCGACGGAAAAATAGTTAAAACACGGTCTTCTGATAAAACTTAGTTTAGCTGACAAAGAACGATATATTAGGCGACGAGAAAGTTAGGTTAACATACAAAAACTCCGAAAGTTAGACGACGAAAAATTAGATGACATACAAAATCTTGGAAATTAGGTGACATATCAAACAGTGGAAAATTAGGCGATGGAAAAACAGCTAAAACACGGTCATCTGATAAAACTTGATTCTTCCCAGTAACTTTGTTGTGGGGTTCAAGTTAAAATTGTGATGCAATAACATTTTAATTGCATTGATAAATATAATGATGAAATAATAGTATCTTGCTTATATAAAGGAGTGTAATTTGACGCAGTGCCGTACCCCGGGGGGAAGAGCGGGACGACGGCTCCGAGCGCCGAAGTAAGGGGACCAAAATTCGGGAGGAAAAAAAAAGAAGGAAAGAAAAAGTTACTTGCAATATTACTAGTATGTACTTAAATTCTCTTCTTGTTTTAGGAAGTGGTCCTATAATGTTACTCATGTTAAGAAAATATTTTTTTTTTTTGGGTACGGTTGGTGTCAACCATAGTCGTGACTGATCTGTTGACCTATTGTCTATAGAACCCAGTAATTATACTTGAACTACTTGAAGTTTGAACTTTGAATTCGCATAGTTTGCAAGTGTAAAGTAGTTTCACACTGTAAAGCGAAACTCATTTTTTAATACTATGAATCATGGAACACTGAAATACAGCGCCGTAACTTAGATTTTTTTCTGGGGGGGGGGGGGTAAACATTAATACGCGTATTAGGGCCCAATAGCAAAGTCGTTTTTCCAATTCTTGGGCCCCTTTTTCCATCTTTCTCTTACTCTTTATGGGCCCCCGGGGCCTGTGGGCCCTCCCGTACGACAAAGTCTGCGGGGTCGTTAGTTATGCATCTGTGCCCGTTTTAGACATGACAAATTATATTAAGGGGACAATATTGACAAATCTCAAATCCATACGAATAAATATTATTTCTAGGGCCCTTAATAGTAGACATATTTTACTGAAATGGGTCCAAGAGTCATTTTTCTTTTATTTACTGTGTGTTGTTTTGTTTATGTAATGTAGTGAACCTATTTGATGCTTCATTTACAATTTCATGTTCGTATCGTGTATGGTGTAAAAAAAGTTTTAAAATGCCCCCCCCCCCTCGAACGGTAGGGAGCTTTCCTTGGGGCAATTGCTGCCTGCCACCCAAAAGTTACGGCCTTGCTAAAACAGTGTCTGAGATCTAAGACTTACGTGAAGTAGCGTTGTCCAAGAGATTTCAGAAATTTCTCATGTCGAAAATTGTAATGTTTCTCGTCTCGCCCCGAATTTCAAAATTCACTTTTCGCCTTATGAGCTGCACTATTTCCAGGGGGTCTTTGCTTCCGCCAGCATAGGAGCTAAAATTAGCTGCTATTACGTTTCACTCTCTAGTGCAGTACACATCTTTCAGCAAATTGTGTCACAGTGCACCCCTCATATTGATTTTACACCCCCCACACACACATGAACAAAATTTTCTAGAAAATGGCTAGATAGGGTAAAACAGGAGATCCTCTAGAAACCCACACACACGATAATGCCCAAATAGAAATTTGCATTGCCTGGAACCAAATCAAGAATCTCTGACCGTTTGAAATGAAATAAAATGAAATCTTTGAGTTTAACGTCCCACGATTATGCCTTTTAGGCTAAGGGAGACTATGATTAAAGCAAGTGAATGATAATGGAAGAATTGGTGAAATACGAATGTGAAAACGAATCTAAGTACCCCGAAAAAACCTACGGACACGATTTTGTTGACCACAAACTTCCTTAGCAAGTGATCGAACCATGAATTTCACACATCAAAGATGAACGGTTTATCACTGTCACCGTGACCTCCCCCCCAGCCTATAACTTTTGAAAATTCGTACGAAACCAAAGAATCGGTCTTTAAAAAAGTGAACTAAGCCGTGCAATTTTCAACGAACTTATCTATCAATGTGTGTGTGTGTGTGTGTTTTATATGCGAATTTCTCAATTTTGAGCCCTCTATTCGATTGAGGATGAAAAACTATCTCAAAGAAGTGATTAAATTTTTCGCGTCACTCTTACCGTTCCCGTGATATTGGCCAAATTTGTTCCCATTTCGGGAGATTTAAGGAACTAGATCTCGGGAGCCGTAAGTCTTAGAGGCATGATATTTGTGTTAGTCAATATCTAAGAAGATGGTGAACATTTTGGTACCAAATGGTAACCGGTTAACTGGCCACCGTCCCCCAGATATTGGCCCAAAAGTTCGAATTCCGGAAAATTTAAGGAGCCATATCTCGGAAACCATAAGTCATAGAGAGATTATATTTTGCGAATTTTTCAATTTTGAGCCCTCCATTTTGTGCATGTGTCTTCGTAAAACAACATATCGTAGAACGTTTTAACAGAACTCTTAAACAAAACATGTTGTAAAAATTTAGTATTGAAGGAAATTGTAAATGGATAGATATATTACAAGAATTGTTTCATGAGTATAATAATAAAGTACATAGAACAATTGGCATAAAGCCTGTAGAAGTTAATAAGAAAAATTAATTCTTTTTAAGTTTGTTCTAGCAATGCTCTTGGAGCATTCTAAATTGCTTTATTGTGAAATATATCCAAGATTTGAATCTGCAACACAACCAAACACAAGAGAAACAAATGAAAAACGAAAAGAAAAGTGCAAATTGTGTATCAATAGCTATTGGAGAGAGTTCAGGTGATCCACAGGGGGTACATATTGTGGCCGAACTTGTTCATACAGATATACACATGACTGTATAAATGTCCCCAAAAAAAAAAGAAAAAAGAAAGAAAAGAAAAGAAAAGAAAAGAAAAGAAAAGAAAAGAAAAGAAAAGAAAAGAAAAGAAAAGAAAAGGGACTTTTGAAAAGTTGTTATGAAACCTGAAACGGCACTTGACACAAAATAACTAAAAATTCACATCTGCTCATCCTGCACATGGACACCGTAAACCATACGTCAATTCCTAATACCTACTCTCTGTACGTAAACAATTTTTTGTGGTTGTTCGTGTTGATTCGCCACCATTCCGGCAACAAGGTCAAACCAGAGATAAAGGCAGAAAGTAGGAAATATATAGTTTGAATAACATGTCAAGTGTTTTGACCTTCATAATATATATACATTAAAAAAAATGAACGTATGATAAAGAAAACACGTTTAGTGCACACCGGCATATACAAAATGGCTATATCCAGTGAGTGATTGAGATGGTTTTTCCTATAGTACTGTTCATTTATGCAGCAATCGGCAACCCGCATCAGTTAAAAAGAAATCGTTTTAATTAGAGCACCTGCGCTGAATTAGAATGTAATATTAAGAAGAGAAAATATTTTTATCTTACAGATCAAAATAATTTCTATTAAAAACCATAAAAATAAGTGTCATAAAACAGCTGGATTGTATATATCAATCAGTTTTTATTTAATTGCCCGGTGAGCAGGACAAATGCCTTGCGCCATCTGTGGACATTTTTTCCCCTCTTTTTTCAATATATAATCGTATAAAGTTCGAAAGAACTATGCCAATTAAGAAATATTCTATGCTAATGTTCGTCTTGTAATTAAGTGTATGAAACTATAAAAGTGCATTTATATCGTGTTTAGGTATTGTAACATAACCATGGCTAAACTTCCTGTAATGGTGATTAGGGCCTAAAGAAAATACTTCAAAGAACTTTATTGTTGGTAGTAAAACCGGTTGTTTCCTATATTTCATTATTTTCTTAATGTTTGCAGATGTTCGTAAAGTTGCCCATAAGCATTGGGTAGTAACGATGCACCCGTATTATTATTATTATTATTATTATTATTATTATTATTATTATTATTATTATTATTATTATTATTATTATTATTATTATTATTATTATTAAATATTACCCATAGATGTAGCTGTTAATATTTAACTCAAGGACTTAAGAAAACCGGAGTTTATCGCCGCAGAAACAGAAAAACTCCATTCGATACTATTCCGTTGCGAAAGCATCAAAGTTGCGGTCGTCACGCCCTATGTCAAGTGACGATGCCAGCTTTGCATTCTTGGAAGTGTCAGACCCTTAGCCGGGGGACTGACACAATTTCAGGGAGGTTAAGTAGATTTATGTATGCATACCAACAAATAGGGATTTGCACGAATCGAGCTAAAACCCGACTCGAAACAAGAAGCGAATTCGAGTCGAGTTTTGAGTCGAGTCAAAGGAAATTTTGTGGAGTCGAGTTTCGAGCCGAGTCACTGTTTTGAGATCGAGTTTCGAGTCGAGTCGAGTTTGATAAATGGCTCAGTCGTTTAGTTCGTTTTAACTCGTTTTAAACTCATTCCTTATTAAACTGGAAAGCGAAAGCTATAAGAAATGTAAGCAGTAATGTGGAATACTTTTAGTGTTGCTCAGGAGAGGGGACACTGCTCGCATCTCGTCTCGTCTCGATCAGCAAGACGACAATGGACTTTTATAACGAGACAGCCTCAAATGTCGTGAGCACCAATATAAGTATATACTGTAGTTCTCACCACCAAAGCTGAAACTTGCACGGTCGTAGTCTTCAGCCGAAGCAGAAATCCAACCTGGATTATGATGTTAACCGGCTCAGCTCGGTTGAACTGAGTGAACAGCTCGAGCCAGCTCGATTAAGATCACGCACCAACTCGGCTCGAACCGGCTTGGTTGGGGTGAGCCATCAGCCTGGTTTGTTTCAACTCAAGCCGGCTTGGTTGAGTGAGCTGTTGGCTCGGCTCGAAAGTGAATGAGCAGTAAGCCGAACCGTTGAGAACCCTAAGCCCGGGCCGAGCAGTTTTAAATATGTTTGTCCGGCGCCCTCTAACTTCTAAAGATTTTTGGTTCGAGCCCGGTACTTGATCCTCCGGAAATCAAACCCAGAACCTCGTGAGCGATGTCCTTGCCTCCTAGATTTCACGACTACCGAGGTCAGCAGTCAACTAGCTTTTAGTATTCAGATACAAACCGCCTATCTTTCATATTTATACACGGTGGTGTTGTTATAATAATAATAATAATAATAATAATAATAATAATAATAATAATAATAATAATAATAATAATAATAATAATAATAATAATAATAATAATAACAATAATAAAGTTGTAGTGGTAGTAAGTATCATGGATAATAATTATATTGTCTATGTAGGATGCTTGAAGAAACCACTTGAAACTACACACGGTATTTGGCTCGTTTTGGATCGACTCAACTCGAAGCTCGAGTCAAATTTGAGTCTTACTTCCGAGTCGAGTTGGAGGAAATTTTTCGAGCCGGGTTCTCGAGTCGAGCTCAAAGATGTCTCTTTCGAGTCGAGTCGAGTTTCAATGAAAACTCGCTCGAACTCGCTCGTGCCCATTCCTACCAACGAAGAAGTGAAAGTTTCGGGGGGGGGGGGAGAAGTGCAGTTGGTCGCAGGAGGTTGAGTTCCCTAGCTACGGGAGCAGACAGAGAGGAAAATAAATCTTTGAAATCATTGGAGCAACAGCTATTCTTTTGTAAAAAGATAATTTTGTGTTACTAAACCTTTCATTAAAATACACCATGTCTGGGGGGAGGGCAAGTCGAAGGAGGAGAAGAAGTACCAACCGGAGTCCATGCTCGCATTCCTTGTCCCCTTCTAACGTCGCCACTGACACTATATTACAAAGATATTGTTTTACATTTCTTCTAATATTCTTCTGAAACTAGTTACATGTAGGCCTTGATCAAAAGCGGAGGCGGATGTTGTGACGTAGTGATAGAGCTAGAGGTAGCTTGTCTGATCCCAATTCGAATTTCTGATCAGTGTTGTCAACCAATTTTCCGAAAAATCAGGAAAATTTTTATCCAAAATCCAGGGGACACAACTTACTATATAAAGATGTTAATTAGGAAGATTTTTTTTTTTTTTACAAGGCAAACAATTAACTAATCAATGATTAAACCTACCAATAAAAGGCCAATCCTTTTCATTTGCGTACATGCCAACATTGACTCTACTGGTGAAACAGCGATCAACACAGAATCCATAGCATTAGGCGATGGAAGTGAACCTTTTTGTGTGTAGCAATCCTTGCAAAGTTTGAATACCCAGTATGTTTGTTTCTTTTCTCATCAAGTTTACGGTAGAAAACACTCTCTACAGCGGCACTTGAGTGACGAAGACAGAGCAGAGACATAACAAATGAGGATAAATTCGGAAACATTAACTGGTTAGCTACATATTTTTATTTTTTATTATTATTTATTTTCTACTGACAAGCATCCAAAAATCTTGAACAGAAACATAATTTTCAGTTAGCAAATCTGTGTTTCACAATAACCGCCTCTCTGTGTCCAGGACCGGATTTAAGGGGTTGCACCAATGCACGTGCACTGTTCTCCCCCCCCCCCCTCCTTCGTTGTAAATATACACTATCTAAAATGAGAAGCTAGCAGTGAAAATAGCAACGCTTTCCGAATTTTTTTTTCATCATGTTTCCGTTTGGGGCTTAAAAGAAAGAGGATTTTTGCAAAAGTAATAGTTTAAGTCGATTTTCTGAAGGTTGAAGGAAAAGGATTTACCAAGCTAAGCAATATAGCATTTGTCAAGTAGAGAAGAAAACAGAAGCCAGGAAGAGAGAAAAACAATTTTTCCTGCATATCACATGCTACCGTCTTTAAAATCCCCCCTCCCATTCCCTGAACGTTCTATGTATCAGCGTTGTCAGATGTAAAGAATATTGTCACATGTCACTTTGAAGAGTTTTAATGAGACTGTTCTTTTTTTCGTAGTTATGGTGCACCCTCCTCAGAAAATCCTGGATCCGGCCCTGTCTGTGTCTACTTGTTGCAATTTACTCTGTTGTATAATATTAGGGAAGTCAGCTACGAGAGAAGCAATTGATTGTAGCGATTTGTTTATAACATTCAATAGGCTAACCATCTCTAAATGTTTCATGACAGGATCATGAAGCGCATATGTTATTGTGAGACATACATTTCGAATAGAGATGGTCACATTTTTTTCGAAAAATGGCTTTTTTGAAAACGAAAAACGATTTTTTTTTCGAAAAACAAAACACGAAAAATTTTTCGAAAAACGAGACGAACAATTTTTCGAAAAACGAAATTTTTTTCGAAAAAACGAAAAACGAAAATTTATTTTGAAAAACGGAAAACGAAAAACTTTTCGAAAAAACGAAAAACGAAAATTTTTTCGAAAAAGCGAAAAACGAAAAATGAAATTTCCGAAAATCGAAAAACAGATTTTTCGAAAAAGGCCATCCCTAGTTTCGAAAGGTTAACTTTCAAAAGTTTAGTTTCCACGCAGTGTTTCGATTTTCTACCGCTAAGAGTCAGCAGTGGGCAGTTAAGGAAAATGCCATTGACTGGAGAACGGATCTTTCTGTGTGGCGCTTGATTACCATGTAAACAAGTCTGTGCTTAGTGTGCAACTACATTTTGGTACTAAATATTGGAGAGACCTACCTACGGGGAAGGCCATTCGTAAGTACTATGAATATTTCAGTGATATGGACTGCATCTGTAAACTAAAGCCTGTGACAAACATCTTGGCATTTCAGCTATAAGATTCAAAATTAGTCAATTTTGCCCCTGAGAAGATGGAATGGTGCTCTTGCAGAGTAACTTTTACTATATTAATATTCTCTGTAGCCTATATTAATTATGGTGGTTTAGTAGAAAAGTTAGGAACCACTGTGATAACCATTTCTGAAACTTGAAACTCGAATTTAAAATGTTAGTAATTTTACGCCTAAAAAATTAAAAAGTAAGCACATACCATACATAGTAGGATTTTTCAAAAATAAGAATGACACAATATCTCTATTATCCCCTAGATTCCGACTCCTGTCCAACACATCCCTGACCCGTAAGTTTAAGACGATCATGGTTAAGTGTTCGAGATCTTTTTTTTAAACGTGACTTTACTCCGAACTTCAATAGTTGGTTATTGAAAGTAGGGTAACGTCTTTCACTGTCAATAAAGATAACCTAAGTAAGAATGTCTTTATAATATTTGCAATGCTCTTTTTCTTTCTTTCTTTCTTTCTTTTTTTCTTTTTAAATTAAGTGTACTTTGGTTGTCAGATAAGTCCAGTACATTAGAAGCAATAGAAAAAAGTTGACATCATCTCTTCTGACGGCCTACTTTGAAAGTTATTGGCGATAGCATCTTAAAGATTAATCTGACAGCTTGGAGACGGATGCGTTATATTTCTTTAGACAACCGGATGAAGTAGACGAAGCATCTCCAACAGTTTTTGAACGCTCTTCAACATTGTAATCATGTTTTCTGTCGTTCGGCTTGGATCTTCATCACTTGACAATTTTTGAAAGTTGAAGTTTTATTATTATTATTATTATTATTGCCCCTTTGTTTGCTATTATTGTTTCAGTCTAACGGTTTCCAATATTTCATTATGTTTACAAGACAGGTTGTTTATATACGGAAATAACAAGAAAAGTTCATTATATAGAAAGCGATTGCCAATCCACCAAAAAAAAAAAAAAAAAAAAAAAAAAAAACTGAGCCATTTTGGACGTGTTTAGCGTCCTTGCTTTACAAGTAGGATTCCGAAACTAAGGATAGTTTCCACAAAACTAACGTAAATTAACGATCTCAGCTGGAAACAGTGGTGGATCTAGGAAGTAAAAACTTGGGGGCAGCCAAAACTCAGACCAAGGGCGCCGATTTCTCTGTACATTCAAATTATGTTAAATATTGTATATTCATAAATATAATGCTGGGACCCACATGAGTTTTGAGGGGGCCCGGGCCCCCTGCAGATAGATATAAACCGGGTTCGACGTTGACATTCTAGACCTCAAATAAGGTCTTGTTTTCCACATTGCATAACAGGAAAATTGCAACCGAAACTATAACGTAAAGTTCTGCTTGTGCAGGAGTAAATACAGTATAGGTATAGTAAAATTATAGTCGGGAATCGTTTTCCACTACAGGTTTTTATTATAAAATTCTCTATAAACAGTATTTTACAGAAATGCTACAATGATGTGAATTCTCTAAAATAAGGTAGGAATAGGTGTCCCTTCAACCTGACAATCTCGGGAAGGATTCCTCAGTAGCGAACTACGTGAGGAGGTGTAGGACACTTGCTGCTCCACTGCAAGCAGAGAAGGGCTAGAGATCCCGACAAAGCTCTACTGCAAGCTAGGCCGGGTTGTGATTAGGAATCTCTCGCTGCCCCACTGGAAACAGAAAGAGAGGTAAAGTTTCCCACAAGACTCCACTGCAAGCTAGGAGAAAAAGAAACCGTTAGCTTCAATGCAAGCCAAGGCTTTGGGTTTGGGTGAGGTACTTCCTGGGCTCCATTGTAAGCCAAGAAAGAGAATTTGACTAGTCGAAACATATGGCTATCCATAGAGTCCTCTCAGTTATAAGACGCTCTAGTTAAGGAGATGGCTCTGCTGTTCTCTGTCGTCATGTGCCCAGTGGTGCCATCTACGTCGTCTGCAGCTGTACTACTCCATAATAAGGTGCACGTATATGTTGTTTATAAATAGGAATACATGTTGGGTGTTTGTAAACATAAGCACGAGTGACATTACAATATCTAATGTTTAAAAAAAATCCATTAAGGTTAGTTTAAAGGGACAAGTTTTACTGATAGATGTCACTACAGTCTTCGTATCTCTCTCATGTATTTTTTACCTTTCACAAAAATTCACGATTTCTCTTACAAATTTCAACCTAAAGATTTCAAATTCTTAGAAAAGGAACTTGATAACCTATCGAAGACAACAAACCGTGCCGATTTTTTATTTAGAATATTCTTCGTTGTTGAAATGGCTTAATTGTTGAAAGGGATATCCAAACCTTTAACAATATAACTCTTTCAACAATGAAGAAAATTCTAAATAAGAAATCGGCACAGATTGTTGCCTTCGATATTTTATGAACTTCCTTCTCCAAAAATTTGAAGTCTCTAGGTTGAAATTTGTAAGAGAAATTCTACCTTTTCGTGAAACGTAAAAAATACATGAGAGAGATACGAAGACTGTAGTGACATCTATTGGCAAAACTTGTCCCTTTACACCAACCTTAAAGAATAAAAGGCAACGCTTAGCTTACTATAAACTTTCAATAATATATAAATAAAAGCTTCAATTATATTTGCCGCTCAAAAACTAGGGGCCTGGGTCCCTCGGCCCCCGGGCTACATCCGCACTGGATGGAAAATTATGAAAATTTGTTTATTGACCAATTAATTTCACAGTTGGTGGGAAACTTTATTTCTGGAATGAAAGGTGTACTTTCGCGAAACCAACAATAGGTTTAGAAAACTAATGTAAACTAACGATAAGCTAACAATGCGATGTGGAAAATTATAAAAATTGTTTATGGGCGGGCTAATTTCCGATTTGGTGGGCAATTTTATTTCTCGAATAACAAGTTTAATTTGCGAAACTAACGATAGTTGTCAACATAGCGTCCCTTTCAGCAACGAGGCTGTATGAGACGTAGATGAAGAGTTTAATTCGAATTCGAACCACATGAGCTCCCGCCGGGAATTAAACTCGGGTCTCCCACACCAAAGGCGGTTTTAGCAAAACTAAGTAAAACGATAAAGTAATCATGTAGATATGAAAAAGATTATTTTTTGCATGGCGAGGTAACTTCACAGACGTGATATTCTGTGTTCAAATCTACTGGTCAAGTATCCTGACTGAGATCTTCTCCAGCTTTTCCGTCAGTTACACCATGAATCACAAGAAATCTTGATTTCTGTTTATGTTATTAATTTTATTAATGCGTTTTAGTGCAAATGTACTTGCAGGCTGTATTTGTAGGTTTATTGAACAAATAAAAACCGTTAGCAGCACAGTCAGTTGACCCAATAATGAAAAATACGTTATAATTGGTCGCTTTGTTGAACATTGTCAGCCAACTCAGTTGTCATAATTGGAAAGAATGATGAAGAAAGTCAATTGAATGAAACTTAATATTAAGGTAAAGAAAAAAATTATTAAATTTTAAAGATGTCAGAAGAAAGTAAGAGTTAAAATTAACTTCAAAATTAATGAATTTAAATTTAAAATATTAATTTACTTTATCTTGCAATGAGAACTATTTTGAGTTGTGATACATTATCATCATGGTATTCTCTCATTAACGCCAGTACACCCAACATCTGTGACCTCTCTGGTCATCCCACAGGTGTCATTATGACACCGGGTGCTTTTGTATGAGAAAACTAGATTTTACGAGGGAGGCTGGAAAGTTGATGAAATCACCAAGAAAAAAATTATCTGGAAGAACCATTTTAATACACTATTCAACGTTTCCCTCACGAAGCTCAATACACTTTCCACAACGATGTTGCATCATTTCTAACCCTTGCAAAATAGAAGGTCTTGTGCTGCTGTGCAAACCATCCCTCGACCTCCACAATGAGTGCCTCATTGGATGGAAAATGTTTGCTTTTGAGATGTGGGAAGATGTGATAGTCGGGGAAGGGGGGGGGCAGATCAGGTGAGTAGGGTGGTTGAGATGCACAGGTGAAGCCCAGATCCACCAGCAGTTGCATGGTTCGATTATCCTTGTGGGGGAGTGCATTGTCCTGGAGAAACTTAACACCACTGCTCACTTTTCCCCGACGTTTTTACTTCAGAGCCTCCTTCAGCTCAATCAAATAGTTGGAATAAACCCCAGCATTGATGGTTTCACCCTTTTAAAGATATTAGATAAGGATGACACCGTCCTTATCCCAAAACACCGATGCAAGCACCTTCCCAGTTGATCTTTGGCTTCGGAACTTCTTCGGTCGAGGAGATCCACTGTGGCGCCACTCCATGGATTGCTGTTTAGTCTCTGGATCATTGTAGTGCAGCCATATTTCATTTTCTGTCACCAGACTGCACAAGAATTCACCAGGGTTTTGAAACTTTTGCAAAACTTCCTGTGACATTTGCACCCGTGTTCTCTTCTGGTCAGCATTCAAACATTTTGGGATCCATTTACCACTGACCTTCCGCATGTCCAAATATTCTGCTATTATGACACTAACACGCTCACGCGATATCTCCACACACGCAGCAATGTTTTTGATCGATATGCGCCTATCCTCCATGATCATGTCATGCACTTGATGTTTTCCGTGATCACTGCACTTGAAGGCCTGCCTGAGTGAGGTTCTTCTTCAGTCTCACGATGACCAGTCTTAAAACGCCTCACCCACTTCGCTACTGTTGTATATCCAGGAGCATGTTCCCCCAAAGTATACTGCAAGTTTTACGAATTTCCATAGAGGATTTGTCTTGCAGCACAAAAAGCTTGATGGCACTGCGAAGCTCATTCTCCTCGAATTTCCTTAGATCCTCCGCCATATCTTCTTACAGAACCTGTAATAAAGGAAATGGCAATGATGAAATGATCATATACGGGATGGGAGGTTCACACCTTTCTAATGACTACAATGATATGTTTAAATTTTTATTTCTTCTTGGTGATTTCATGAATTTTCCAGCCCCCCTCGTATATACATGTTGAATTGTATTCGAATACACTCTCTTAACACTGCAAGTTTTCATATGTGCTCCCAACACAACTTGCTGACTGTAAACGAATTACAGACGATGACAGCTAAGAAGGCATCGTCAACGATCGGCAAGTGACGAACGAAACTGAACTCAGCAACTTTTCTGGTTAAGCCAATGCATCACAGAAGGCATCAATCTCCACCGATTAACCATTTCCTCACACTGGCTTGGTCACTGAGAGCTTCTTTAACCTTACCACTCTTTAGGACGCCTGGTCTCTGAGAGCTCCTTTATCCTTACCACTCTTTAGGACGCCTGGTCTCTGAGAGCTCCTTTTTCCTTATCGCTATCTAGGACGCCTGGTCTCTGGGAATTCCTTTACCCTTATCACTCTCTAGGACGCCTGGTCTCTGAGAGCTCCTTCATCCTTACCACTCTTTAGGACACCTGGTCTCTGAGAGCTCCTTTACCCTTAACACTCTCTAGGACGCCTGGTCTCTGAGAGCTCCTTCATCCTTACCACTCTTTAGGACACCTGGTCTCTGAGAGCTCCTTTACCCTTAACACTCTCTAGGACCCCTGGTCTCTGAGAGCTCCTTCATCCTTACCACTCTTTAGGACGCATGGTCTCTGAGAGCTCCTTCATCCTTACCACACTTTAGGACGCCTGGTCTCTGAGAGCTCCTTTATCCTTACCACTCTTTAGGATGCCTGGTCTCTGAGAGCTCCTTCATCCTTACCACTCTCTAGGATCCCTGGTCTCTGAGAATTCCTTTACCCTTAACACTCTCTAGGACCCCTGGTCTCTGAGAGCTCCTTCATCCTTACCACTCTTTAGGACGCATGGTCTCTGAGAGCTCCTTCATCCTTACCACACTTTAGGACGCATGGTCTCTGAGAGCTCCTTTACCCTTAACACTCTCTAGGACGCCTGGTCTCTGAGAGCTCCTTCATCCTTACCACTCTCTAGGATCCCTGGTCTCTGAGAATTCCTTTACCCTTAACACTCTCTAGGACCCCTGGTCTCTAAGAGCTCCTTCATCCTTACCACTCTTTAGGACGCATGGTCTCTGAGAGCTCCTTCATCCTTACCACACTTTAGGACGCCTGGTCTCTGAGAGCTCCTTTATCCTTACCACTCTTTAGGATGCCTGGTCTCTGAGAGCTCCTTTACCCGCAACACTCTCTAGGACGCCTGGTCTCTGAGAGCTCCTTCATCCTTACCACTCTTTAGGACGCCTGGTCTCTGAGAGCTCCTTTACCCTTAACACTCTTTAGGACGCCTGGTCTCTGAGAGCTCCTTTATCCTTACCACTCTTTAGGATGCCTGGTCTCTGAGAGCTCCTTCATCCTTACCACTCTCTAGGATCCCTGGTCTCTGAGAATTCCTTTACCCTTAACACTCTCTAGGACCCCTGGTCTCTGAGAGCTCCTTCATCCTTACCACTCTTTAGGACGCATGGTCTCTGAGAGCTCCTTCATCCTTACCACACTTTAGGACGCATGGTCTCTGAGAGCTCCTTTACCCTTAACACTCTCTAGGACGCCTGGTCTCTGAGAGCTCCTTCATCCTTACCAATCTCTAGGATCCCTGGTCTCTGAGAATTCCTTTACCCTTAACACTCTCTAGGACCCCTGGTCTCTAAGAGCTCCTTCATCCTTACCACTCTTTAGGACGCATGGTCTCTGAGAGCTCCTTCATCCTTACCACACTTTAGGACGCCTGGTCTCTGAGAGCTCCTTTATCCTTACCACTCTTTAGGATGCCTGGTCTCTGAGAGCTCCTTTACCCGCAACACTCTCTAGGACGCCTGGTCTCTGAGAGCTCCTTCATCCTTACCACTCTCTAGGATCCCTGGTCTCTGAGAATTCCTTTACCCTTAACACTCTCTAGGACCCCTGGTCTCTGAGAGCTCCTTCATCCTTACCACTCTTTAGGACGCATGGTCTCTGAGAGCTCCTTCATCCTTACCACACTTTAGGACGCATGGTCTCTGAGAGCTCCTTTACCCTTAACACTCTCTAGGACGCCTGGTCTCTGAGAGCTCCTTCATCCTTACCACTCTTTAGGACACCTGGTCTCTGAGAGCTCCTTTACCCTTAACACTCTCTAGGACGCCTGGTCTCTGAGAGCTCCTTCATCCTTACCACTCTCTAGGATCCCTGGTCTCTGAGAATTCCTTTACCCTTAACACTCTCTAGGACCCCTGGTCTCTGAGAGCTCCTTCATCCTTACCACTCTTTAGGACGCATGGTCTCTGAGAGCTCCTTCATCCTTACCACACTTTAGGACGCCTGGTCTCTGAGAGCTCCTTTATCCTTACCACTCTTTAGGATGCCTGGTCTCTGAGAGCTCCTTTACCCGCAACACTCTCTAGGACGCCTGGTCTCTGAGAGCTCCTTCATCCTTACCACTCTTTAGGACGCCTGGTCTCTGAGAGCTCCTTCATCCTTACCACTCTTTAGGACGCCTGGTCTCTGAGAGCTCCTTCATCCTTACCACTCTTTAGGAGGCCTGGTCTCTGAGAGCCCCTTTATCCCTACCACTCTCTAGGACGCCTGGTCTCTGAGAGGTCCTTCATCCTTACCACTCTGTAGGACTCCTGGTCTCTGAGAGCTCCTTCATCCTTACCACTCTCTAGGATGCCTGGTCTCTGAGAATTCCTTTACCCTTATCACTCTCTAGGACGCCTGGTCTCTGAGAGCTCCTTCATCCTTACCACTCTTTAGGACGCCTGGTCTCTAAGAGCTCCTTTATCCTTACCACTCTTTAGGATGCCTGGTCTCAGAGAATTCCTTTATCCTTACCACTATCTAGGACGCCTGGTCTCTGAGAGTTCCTTCATCCTTACCACTCTTTAGGACGCCTGGTCTCTAAGAGCTCCTTTATCCTTACCACTCTTTAGGACGCCTGGTCTCTAAGAGCTCCTTTATCCTTACCACTCTTTAGGATGCCTGGTCTCAGAGAATTCCTTTATCCTTACCACTATCTAGGACGCCTGGTCTCTGAGAGTTCCTTCATCCTTACCACTCTTTAGGATGCCTGGTCTCTGAGAGCTCCTTTACCCGCAACACTCTCTAGGACGCCTGGTCTCTGAGAGCTCCTTCATCCTTACCACTCTTTAGGAGGCCTGGTCTCTGAGAGCCCCTTTATCCCTACCACTCTCTAGGACGCCTGGTCTCTGAGAGGTCCTTCATCCTTACCACTCTCTAGGACTCCTGGTCTCTGAGAGCTCCTTCATCCTTACCATTCTCTAGGATGCCTGGTCTCTGAGAATTCCTTTACCCTTATCACTCTCTAGGACGCCTGGTCTCTGAGAGCTCCTTCATCCTTACCACTCTTTAGGACGCCTGGTCTCTAAGAGCTCCTTTATCCTTACCACTCTTTAGGATGCCTGGTCTCAGAGAATTCCTTTATCCTTACCACTATCTAGGACGCCTGGTCTCTGAGAGTTCCTTCATCCTTACCACTCTTTAGGATGCCTGGTCTCAGAGAATTCCTTTATCCTTACCACTATCTAGGACGCCTGGTCTCTGAGAGTTCCTTCATCCTTACCACTCTTTAGGATGCCTGGTCTCTGAGAGCTCCTTTACCCGCAACACTCTCTAGGACGCCTGGTCTCTGAGAGCTCCTTCATCCTTACCACTCTCTAGGATCCCTGGTCTCTGAGAATTCCTTTACCCTTAACACTCTCTAGGACCCCTGGTCTCTGAGAGCTCCTTCATCCTTACCACTCTTTAGGACGCATGGTCTCTGAGAGCTCCTTCATCCTTACCACACTTTAGGACGCATGGTCTCTGAGAGCTCCTTTACCCTTAACACTCTCTAGGATGCCTGGTCTCTGAGAGCTCCTTCATCCTTACCACTCTTTAGGACACCTGGTCTCTGAGAGCTCCTTTACCCTTAACACTCTCTAGGACGCCTGGTCTCTGAGAGCTCCTTCATCCTTACCACTCTCTAGGATCCCTGGTCTCTGAGAATTCCTTTACCCTTAACACTCTCTAGGACCCCTGGTCTCTGAGAGCTCCTTCATCCTTACCACTCTTTAGGACGCATGGTCTCTGAGAGCTCCTTCATCCTTACCACACTTTAGGACGCCTGGTCTCTGAGAGCTCCTTTATCCTTACCACTCTTTAGGATGCCTGGTCTCTGAGAGCTCCTTTACCCGCAACACTCTCTAGAACGCCTGGTCTCTGAGAGCTCCTTCATCCTTACCACTCTTTAGGACGCCTGGTCTCTGAGAGCTCCTTCATCCTTACCACTCTTTAGGACGCCTGGTCTCTGAGAGCTCCTTCATCCTTACCACTCTTTAGAAGGCCTGGTCTCTGAGAGCCCCTTTATCCCTACCACTCTCTAGGACGCCTGGTCTCTGAGAGGTCCTTCATCCTTACCACTCTCTAGGACTCCTGGTCTCTGAGAGCTCCTTCATCCTTACCACTCTCTAGGATGCCTGGTCTCTGAGAATTCCTTTACCCTTATCACTCTCTAGGACGCCTGGTCTCTGAGAGCTCCTTCATCCTTACCACTCTTTAGGACGCCTGGTCTCTAAGAGCTCCTTTATCCTTACCACTCTTTAGGATGCCTGGTCTCAGAGAATTCCTTTATCCTTACCACTATCTAGGACGCCTGGTCTCTGAGAGTTCCTTCATCCTTACCACTCTTTAGGACGCCTGGTCTCTAAGAGCTCCTTTATCCTTACCACTCTTTAGGACGCCTGGTCTCTAAGAGCTCCTTTATCCTTACCACTCTTTAGGATGCCTGGTCTCAGAGAATTCCTTCATCCTTACCACTCTCTAGGATGCCTGGTCTCTGAGAATTCCTTTACCCTTATCACTCTCTAGGACGCCTGGTCTCTGAGAGCTCCTTCATCCTTACCACTCTTTAGGACGCCTGGTCTCTAAGAGCTCCTTTATCCTTACCACTCTTTAGGATGCCTGGTCTCAGAGAATTCCTTTATCCTTACCACTATCTAGGACGCCTGGTCTCTGAGAGTTCCTTCATCCTTACCACTCTTTAGGACGCCTGGTCTCTAAGAGCTCCTTTATCCTTACCACTCTTTAGGATGCCTGGTCTCAGAGAATTCCTTTATCCTTACCACTATCTAGGACGCCTGGTCTCTGAGAATTCCTTTACCCTTATCACTCTCTAGGACGCCTGGTCTCTGAGAGCTCCTTCATCCTTACCACTCTTTAGGACGCCTGGTCTCTAAGAGCTCCTTTATCCTTACCACTCTTTAGGATGCCTGGTCTCAGAGAATTCCTTTATCCTTACCACTATCTAGGACGCCTGGTCTCTGAGAGTTCCTTCATCCTTATTACTCTTTAGGACGCCTGGTCTCTGAGAGCCCCTTTATCCTTACCACTCTCTAGGACGCGTGGCCTCTGAGAGCTTCTTTAACCTTACTACACTCTAGGACGCCTGGTTTCTGAGAGTTCATTTTGTTAAGACGCCTGTTCTCTGCAAACAACTCACCACTGCCTATGACCTGGTTTCTGAATTATCTCAATGTCTAGAACGGCTGGTTTCTGAGAGGTACATACCTACATCTTGGTATCAAGATCCTTGAATCCTGTTGCCCTAAGACGCTTGGTCATAGATTCCTAGAAATTCACCAGCTACCCACTATCAGTAAGATATCTAGAGGAATTTATATTTTATCTACAGTAGTTATTATTACTAAGAATTTTTTATAATAAAAAGTGATTGGGAAAAGTTTAAATTCCCGTGTACCACTTTTCTACCTCTACCCTAAAAAGACAGTATTTTCAATACATATATTTGAAAATAAAAATTAATATTCAATATTCATGTTGTAGTATCTGTTTTAAATCCCAGGAGTTTCTTTGTTATTGATGCTAATTTGAACGCTACCAGAATGGAGCGAGGACCGAAGCAGAACGTTCTTTCTTTCTTTCTTTCTTTGCACTGGTAAAACGTAAGAATTATTCTCTCGTGATCGTAAATTTTCGAAAGGTTCTAAGGACATCAGGTACTTTTCTTCTCACCGTGTCCAAGGTGCTGGCAATACTTATTTTCTTCTCATGGTTTCTTTTCCTTTTTTTTTTTTTTTTTTTTTTTAGTTTCAACTGAGGTAAAAAAAAAAAAAAGTCGCAGTTTACGTTTAGTCTTAAAGAGAGACTGTACTAGTTTCATAACAACATAATCTGGAAGCCGTTAATTTTGTGGTCCCTCCTTTTCCTTGTCCAAGTATGGAGATGCATTTACCTTAAATTTTGACTTCACATCCACAAGCATCCAAATGAAGCATCCAAGCATACTTCTCTGGCTTCAATGATATGAATTAGGTAAAAGGACATTTAACTTTTGTGAGAAATAATTGTTCACGTTTAAAAGATATTCTCCTAGTTTGTAACGCGCGAGGCAGTTATCTCGAAATAGGTTCCATACGGAAGAAGAAAAGAAAGAGTATAGCGATTACTTGTGAGACAGTTAGACCGGGTCTCTTTGAAGTTGCACCTGAGGAATGGAATTATGCTATAGAAGCGGTTTCTCACCATGGTGTAGTTAGGAAATTCTAATCCCCACTTCTCTTCTCAAAGAGAATGCACGTCACAAACTTTGCTTCCACTTACTCTTCGAGCGTAAAAAATGGAAATATATTCAAGAACTTCATCCCTTGTCACGGAACAACTATTAAGACTCTATTAGCCTCAGTTTCCAATAATGAATATGATCCAAAACTGGTTTATTCAGAAAGAGAAATCACGCACTGGCAGGACTTCAGTCCACAACATTTCTCTTGGGGTAATTTGTTGGTCCAGTACTTGTGTGAGCACTTTTTGTGCTGATCACCTTCCACGATTATTGGATCCTACTTTTATCGCCTTCCAATGGGTGCCGTCATAACCTATAAGTGTATCTGTAGACTGTCTGTACGAGGACGTTTCGGTGTGTCCCGATTCCTGGCATAGCCCCTTCAGGAATCCTGGCACAGTCCAGCCACAGTGTCCCTTTACTTTCATTACTACCCACACAGGTACTTGAAACAGTAGCTGACTAATTGGTTCCATCACTATAATCATTTTCACTAGAGGAAATACTATCATCACTCATAACAGTATCATCACTGCATAGATTTGGGAATTCCAAGTCACCCTTCTCTGAATCCTCTATTTGTTCACGTAATTTAGCATCTCTGATTCTTCTGAGGGAACATCTTGCATAATCGCAAGTATTTTGTCTGCAGGAAGTTTCTTTCTCTGAAACATTGCCTTCAAACAAAGCTTATTCAATAAAAATCGCTCTCGTGGTGACAAAAAATTCTTGTCTTGTTGACACAATAGTGAAACTAAACTGCTCTGGGCACATGGCAGCAAAATTCTATAATAACTAATGGAATCAAACTTCAACAATTGTTATAGTACAAACTACCTCACAACATAAAATTTGATCGAAGAATGCACACCAACATTTTTTTTTTTTTTTTTTTTTTTTTTTTTTGTGCTAGCCTTTGGCCAATCATTTTTGAAGTAAGATATGCTTCGTTGAGCATGAAAGCAATGTTTCTTCTTTCAGCAGTAATTGTTCAAATAGTATTTTATGAGACCAGAGAGAGCGTATGTTAACAAGTAGAAAAATGATACCCATAATGTCCACAGCGTGATGAAATTTGGATGACTTGTAAGGATGGAAATGTATAAAAATAAGCAGTTGGACCATTGTAAGTAGCTTGGAACTGAAGATGAAAGATTGATTGAGCTGTATATTGGACGTGTTGTAAAACTAGAATACATGCAAATGGGTGTATTTATTTTGGAGAATAAGAGTAATGAAACGTTAGAAGCTGCTTAATAGTTAGAGGTTAATCAGACATGCTGGGATCGGGAGTTTGATTTTGTGCGTCATATATGCTAACTGGAGCTACTAGTTCTGGTATTGCTTCTACTGGAGTAGCTTTGAATTTGCATTTATAGCTATAGGCAGGATGAAGTTGATGACAACTGAAACATTCAGATGGCTGTTGGATATTTGAACATGAGTGAGTGTTATGAGGACCATCGCAGTAACCGCATTTAAATGGATTAATGCATTCCAGTGCGAGATGAGTGAATTCCTGGCAACACCATATTCGGAGAGGAGATGATGTTTTAGATGGTTCCACTCTACATCTTCTGTTATAGTTGTATGACCCATGATCAAGCAGATCATCAATAGCGTTTTGATTCAATCAAAACCCAGATCATATAGGTGAGTCCTTGGTTGTTTTGAATTCGAAGACATTTTTTTGAAGGTGTATTCCTCTTGGTCTAAACTGTCCTCTATTTCTTCGTCGCTGTAAGATGGAACAACTCCTCGGATAACTAAATAGAAGATCGTCTAGGTGGCAGCATTTGTTTCCTGTGTTGCTTTTCTAGTTTTACGGGTTTAGCTGTTTTGCTGAACATCTCAAAATTATGTTTCTCGAACTGTTGTGGCAAACTTCTGTATTTAATGATGTATCGGTTTGGAGTTTGGACAATCTGTGATATTTCAGACCGTGGTCTGTATTTAAATACGCATTTGCTGAAGTAGAAATTGATGTTTCGGAATTCGGGATCATAATCTTGGATAGGGATGCGCACGAGACAAGAATTGTGGCTGTCTCGACTCGAAAATATGCTGTAAGAGTATTGTCTCGACTCGAAAAATGTATATTTCTCTATTGGAAGAGCCGTGTCTCGGCTCGAATTTTGTCAGGAAAATCCTGTCTCGACTCGTCTCGTGCGCATCCCTAATCTTGGAGTAGAAAGTTGATACTTCAATCCGTGATTTGTTGTAAATTTATTGAATTCCATCAATTGTCATGAGTCGAGACTGTACTTGAGATACTGATGTTATCATCATTATGATATTTATAATATGGAGATTTCGAAGTAAATGCTAGGTCACCGCCAGTGGTGTTTTCATATAATCACTGATCGTTGTCTGATGTTGCAAATGCGTCTTTATAACCCTTGCACTTCTCTACCTTCGTACAGAGAGTGGAAGATGTAGCGACTGTAGTTGGAAGACCGAAATGTCCACTGGCCAAAATGGCCTAGTTGAGACGGTTGTTAGCAGTGTTGCCAATTTAGCGACTTTGTCGCTAGAACTAACGACTTTCGGAAGTGTCTAACGAGAAAATTTTTTATTTAGCGCCTAGCGACAAATCTAGCGACATTTAGAAATTCAGCTATTTTGTTCTATATTTATATTAAAGGTTCCAAAAGTTTGCAGTTTGTGATACTAATAATTACTTTTACACACTCGGTTGCACTACTACTATGAGAGACTTACTTTGTTGCATTCATCGCTGCTATGAGGAGTATGGCCTTCTTCTCTCCGGGTTCGGAAATCCGGGAATTTTCCGTATCTAACTAGTTGCGCCATAGCTGGTAACTTATTGCATTGTACAGTGCGTGTAGTGACAGTGGCACTGGAGAACATTGTGCTTTTCTGGTCCAGTGTAGTGCGTGTGATTTATATATTAATATAACTGCGGTTGTCCTTAATATAAATTATACATAAATTTTCGTGGGGTGAGTTGGGTGAAGTGTTCTAATACGGAAGCAGTATGAATTTCCCTCTCAAAAAAAAAAAAAAAGTATAGTCAACATTGTAGGAAGGAATGAGAACACCATCAACATTTGTAGATGAATCTTCAGAAGAAATTGAGGAAGAGGATTTGGATTCGTTTTTCGATGACTCTGATAACGAGTAAATGGGTGAGTATTTGCAAACTTTTAATGCTCAAAGTGCGTAGTGCAGTGATTCGTCAAGATTATAATTTGTTTTCAAAGAAAAAATACTCGAGTCCCCCATTGTACATGGAAAACTTTTAAATTATTTTAATTGCTTTGTAAAATTATATAGCGACTTGGCAGGAGGCGCTTAGCGACTTCTAGCAACTTTAGAGTACTAAACTAGCGACATTTCACACTCGCGAGTTGGCAACAGTGGTTGTTAGAACCATGGTGGGAAGACTACACCCACCATGGTTAGAACGCTGTGTATGGTATAGTAGAGATGATGACATGAATGATGAAATAAAAGCTTCCAAAGACTCGTACATTTATATATACACTTATGCAGCCGCCATCTGGGTGAAACTATTACAGAACATACCAGAAAAATCCGGAACCCTAAGAACATTTAGCACCAGAAGGGCTTCCCTTAATTTAAGTCCAAATATAAACTTGATATCTTTGAGAGTTTTCTTCAAAGGATACCATACAATCTTACATGAATAAATTAACTGAGTATTTGTTCTCTCTCATATTCACGATATTACTTTTTAAAAAGTGAAGAAGCTTGAAACCTCTAATTTAAGAGTTAAATATTTTTTCTTTGGTTCTAAGACGCAAAGTGTAAATGACATCTTGTGGACGTTCTAATGTTAAAAGCAAGTTACTTGCTGCTACTAAAAACCTTCCATGCTCTATGGTCTTTAGCTAACTTCCTCTTCACGCATGATTTTTCTGTTCTGATATTTTCCATCAACTGTGGCCTCCTTTGCCCCCTCCCTCTGTCAGTGGCGGATCTAGAAGCTAAAAAGTGGGAACCCAGCTAGAACCCAGATTATAATAGGTAGACCTATATCATGAGTTTATGCAAATCATTTTAATTTGAAATCGGTTTACGCACTTCGTTAACAGGAACAAAGGAATAAAAAAATGAATAATTCCTTTTTCCAGTTACAGTAAGACATGAAGAACGAATTAGCAATTAATAAATTGTAGCCATTTACAGGTATAGTAGCTAAACAGATTAGTCACAAGATATTGTGCTTTATATGGCAAAAAATTGTAACTAACATTCAAGATAGAAATTGTTGGAGAAAATACATGTTGAATATAGATATACAGCTCACTACTATTAATGTTATTCTAGAAGTGTCCATTATTCAGTAAAATTTTGAAAGCAGTAACAAGAAATTGTAAGAATTAATTTTTATATATCGTGTAAAATAAAAGAATGCACATATCTTTGTTGCTTTTTGTCTTCATTTTCTTATATTTTACTACCAGCACACAGGAACATCAATTTTCAAGAATTAATGCGTCGATTGGTTGTGCTTGCAAATTGATTTACAATTTTTCATGAGTCCTGTAGAAGTTTCTAACTTGACTCTCTCTCTCTCTTTCTCTCTCTCTCGATGGAAATTTTAGCTAGGTTAGAGATCGACATTGTAGACCTCAAGTATTGAGTTGAGTTGATTGTGAGTTTAACGTCCCGTTCAGTATCGAGGCTATATGAGACGTGGACCTACTGATTAAGGTGCATTACTAGGTGTTGTTGGTGCTATGCTAAACGCTACTTGAATAGTGCGGCGTTGCCAGATAGGGTCGAGTGTTTACTGATGCCAGATAAGAAAGCAATTCTGCTATGATACTTACTGGACAAACTAGTTTTCGGCCCTTACCGCAGTTCATGGCTAAGTTCCACTTCTTGAACTGGAACGCTAGAATCCAGAAATTTTCTTATTGTGGCTACCACAATGAACGTACAAATTTAGCAACAACGTATTATGTCGTTCTGCGCAAGTTTCTTCTCAAAATCTATTACCTTAAATGTAGATTGATATTTAAATAAAATGTGAAACATAACACGAAGAATGGTCAAACAATATATTTATATCGTAATAAGATCGTTACTTTAAATTACTTTACACAGTAACATCTAACAGCAAGTGCCATCTTGTGTGCTCATTGTAAAACGAATCAAATATTTTCTTTTATTTGTTACTTCTTTCGATATAAAAAGACACAACCAAATGAATCAGTGTCTTGTGTTGTAGCTGAAACATATCTCTATCTTATAGTGCAATATTTATAATATGTAACGTTTCATTGCGCAGTAGTTAAGGAAATGAGCTCAAATATGTACTGACTTCCGGGTGGTGATCCACCTTAACGTGGAATCCGAAGCACATGAACTCCCAACGGGTCTCCCACACCAAAGGCGCGTACGCTAACCGACACACTGCATAAGAGAAGAAGTGCAGCTGAAATGAAACTATATCTATTTAATGCTTCTAGAATTTTCCAGTAAAGGATTAAAGGCAACGATTATTATAAACTTTCAAAAAATATAAATAATAGCTTGAATTATTTTTGTCACTCAAAAAAACTGGGAGGGCTAAGACTCCTCTGGCCCCGGGCTATATCAGCTGCTCCTCTCTCTTTCCTACCACCATATTCTCTAGCACGTCCCTTATGATACAGTTCCTTCTTAGCCAATGTTATAACCAGTTTCTCTTTTCAATAACCGGTGGGAGCTCATGTGGTTCGGATTCCACGTTCATCAGTAGGTCCACGTCTCATATAGCCTCACTGCTGAACGGGACGTTAAACTCAAAATCAACTCAACTCAACTCATTTCAATAATATCTAAAATTGTTCTTTTCTCCTCCGCCATTTGGAACACCCTCTTCACTCGTATTCCGCTCGACTCAACTATTTCTCTACACTCTTCTCCAACAGCAGAAAGAGAACACATGTATAATGAGTCGATTTTGAGCTTAACGTCCCGTTGAGCAGCAAGGCTATATGAGACGAGACCTACTAATTAACGTAGAATCCAAACCACATGAACTTCCGCCGGAAATTGAACCCGGGTCTCCCACACCAAAGGCGCTTACGCTAACCGCTTAGCCACGAAGGAGCTCACATGTATAATAAATAGTGAAAATTAATGTAAAATTTAATGGACTAAATTAATAGCATATGAAAATTAATTGATTATTAGTCTATTTTATAAAAATATTGGTTTCAAACAAAATTTATCATTAACTCTGTATCCTATCTATCTAGTATCCAACTTTTCATGTATTTATTACCCGTCGTTATGCAGTCAGGGACAAAGGTTGCTAAAATTTATTTTGGCAATAACGGTTATATAGCAGAAACGGTACAGAAATTTCCATTCTTTTTAATTTATTGAAAACTGTGCTCAAATTGTCCTTCCATTCTAAAGATATTTACGAAATTAATTTAATCAAACGTAAAGAACTTTTGTTGCTGATTGTACATGGTATACTTGTCATTAAACAGTGTTTTCAAACCCGATGAATCACTCAATCCTACTCTGCACAGTATTCTTAGTATTTCACGAAAACCTAATATAGAAGACCGGACATATATTAATTGATGGGTATGATTAAGCTTAACTAAATGATGTGAGTCAGTGTAAACACTCATGCGTAGTTTTTGAGAAATTTGAGAAAAAAATATTTTGTAAACCTAGAAATTGATACTAAACAAAAACCTCACTACTTTCTAAAAATAAATTTAAAAAATATATTTTAAAACTAGCTGAAATACCCATTCTTCGCATGGGTCAGATCAAATATCTATGTAAACAAACTGAAGAGCAAAAGGAAAAAATATCGGTCACTTTCTACTACTTTTACACTTCCCGGTAAGCGCCCCCCTTGAGACCTCCTGATTCGAATTTAAAAAGAACGATTCATCTTGGTCTGGGGTCTGGACCAAGGTACCCGTGACCAAAATTTGGTAACTCTCGGTCCACTCGTCTGGTGTCCAAGCCGCACACAGACAAACAAACAAACAAAAGAACTCTTTATTTTATTTATAATAGATTTTGGACAAAAATATGAATGAAAAATATTTATTTTTAATATGTTGTGTATTTAGTTGTAGGAGAAATTCTTAGATTTTTTATTGCAAAATTTAACGTCCACATTAAAATGTATCGATGCTAAGGTATGTCGGTGATGATGACTAAAACAGTGCAATGAAGAAAGTGATAGGAGACGGAAGAGTTACAAGAAAACTCACGATCAGATCTTTTATAAATATTATGCATATATATATATATATATATATATATATATATATATATATATATATATATATATATATATATATAACGGCATGTGACATGTCGAAATCATACCAAATGTCAGACTCAATAATGGTGGTTTCATCGTAACGAAGTTTATGAGTCCATAACATACAATTCACGGCAAACTAAATTTGCCTTAATTCATTTCTGTAGTGCAACTGTTACGAAGTTTCTGACTTAAGTCACAAAAAAAAAAAAAAAAAAAAAAAGAAAAAGAAAAAGAAAAACTTTCGGAATATTTCTATTCATTTCACACAGTTTACTAGAAAAACGTTATTAATTTTTTAGTCGTCACGATTTTTTTTAACAATTATCAATTAACAATTAATCCCAGCAGAAATAAGCTGATTAAACTGATTTTTTAACTGATTAATTTTCCGTTAAAAATTTAACGGTGTCATTTGCAAATATAACTCCTATGAAAGAAGTAATATTGCAGTTACGAGTACGAGATCAAAGTTGTTAAATAACGCTCAATTGTTGGTTGGCCAACAAAAAAGTAGAATAAATGACGGCAAATTGTTGATTGGCCAAAAACTACGATGAATGTTGTTGGCCAACATAAATTGTTGGTTAGATGACGGCAAATTCTTGGTTTTCCAACATAAACTTTTGGTTAGATTATGGAAAATTGTTGGTTGACCAATAAAAGCTGTTGGATTAATTACGACAAATTGTTGGTTGGCCAACATAAACCATTGGATAAGTGACGACAAATTGTTGGTTGACCAACATTAATTGTTAAGTAAATCACGGTAAATTGTTGGTTGACCAATATAAACTGTTGCATAAATTGCGTCAAATTGTTGATTGACAAACACACATATTAAATTAAGCTGGACTAACATATCTTCCGAAATTGTGTTTCTAATTACCACTTCTCACACATGCTAACCATTACCCCATTTGGAACCGATCGAGTAAGTTATGGTGCTAAAGTAACATTACCAACGGGTCATAGTAAGATAGTTGTACGCGTATAACATTTGTAATAATTTTCTGCAAGCAAATCATGTGAAGGAAAAGGGTGCATCAGCATTAGGGATGCGCTCGAGTCGAGACATGTCTCGAATCTCGACTCGACTCGACTCGAATTCGAGTCGAGATTCGAGTCGAGACACACTTTGTAAAATTTGAGACGAGTCGAGACAAACGTATTTCTCGACTCGAATTTTCGAGTCGAGACACGAGTCGAGTCGAGACGGCTCTTAAAAATCTCGACTCGACTCGAATGTCTCGAAAATTTTTCTATAATTTTTAATATTATTTTGAAGAAAGTATTCACTCAGAAACAGCCTTGAAACCAATTCCAGCTTTTATTCCTTCAGAAAGGTACAGAACGCATAAAATTAATAATTAATCTTTAAAGATCAAGATTTAATTTTCAGCTCAATTCAGTTAATTAGAACTAATAGTTAATGTTGTTGTATTTGGTTGTACTGCAAATATAATGATAATAATAATAATTGATTATCTAGTTTGTAATTCTCTGAATGAGCAGTTGATAGTCTATAGTAATTTAGCATAGTTATAATTATTGTTTTTGTTCCCATGAACGCAATAGGGTTACGTAACTTCTGGATTATTCGCTTGCCCAACTATTTTGAGGCTTTAATATGTTGCAGCATATCAAGAGCTACGGATAATATATAATGAAACATTTGTTGTACATCACATATTGTGATACGAGACTATTTTACATAGTATATCTTATCTAATATAAATAAAATAAAGAGTTTGTTTGTGAGTTTGTCTGTCTGTTTGTGTGCGACCTGGGGACCAGACGAGTGGACCGAGAGTTCCCAAAATTTGGTCACGGGTACCTTGGTCCAGGCCCCAGATCAAGACGAAGCGTTTATTTTTAAATTTCGAACCAGGGGGGTCTCGGAGGGGACGTTTACTGGGACCGACCTGAGGACCAGACAAGTTGACCGAGAGTTACCAAATTTTGGTCACGGATACCTTGGTCCAGGTCCCAGTCTAAGGCAAAGCGTTTTTGTCAAAATTGTAACCAGGGGGGTCTCAGGGGCGCGTTTACCGAGACATGTAGTAAAAGTAATCCAAATTGATCGACATTAGTGTCAAATCCATAGTTTTCACGGTCGCTGAGTTCAATGGTGACACTTCCATCAACGATGACTTGCAAATTCAGCTACCACTGTACGCGGGCCGGGTGTCAGCGGGTGAGGAATACCGAGACATGTATAAATTGCCCATATTGATTGATACTAGTGTCAAATGCATAGTTTTCGCGGTCGCTGAAATGAATGGTGATACTTCCACAGGTGTTGACTTCCAAATACAGCCCCCATGCTAAGAATGGGTATATTAAGCTAGTATTACAGTAAATGGACTGCTTGGATGCCAAGAACTAGTACAGAGAAGTACCTTTCACTTCTGTGAATAGGTATTTTTTTAAAGGATTTTTGTAAACACTAAATTATAAAACAATGAACTACATACAGTATTTATGGTTTTGGTTCCCAACATAAAAGAAATATGAATTGTTCATGAGATATTGAACTTTAACTTTCACTCCTGGAAAATTTCAATTTTGGAGTTAAGCCACTTGGCATCGAAGCAGTTCACTGTAAGATAAATACATTCCGCACATTAGTAACATAGGTGTTCAGGAGCCTTCGATTTCCATCCTCTCAAATGAAAGCTGAACGATTGCTTGGTACATGCTGACTATATAGGAGAAATAGTGTATTAAGTTTTCGAGCTTTGGTGCGTATCCGTATTTACACTCTGATATAACTTTAAGTTCACACTCAAATCGAGCTAATTGTTTAATACATTTCGAAAGCTTTTGTTTATATGCAGCTCATTAAGGAAAATCTATTTCATAATCGTAACATTTATGTACTAAGAAACTATGAACGTAAAGTGTACTCGACCTAGCCTCGTGGCTGCTGTGACTCAGTGGCACAGCTTTTACCCTTGGTGTGTGAGGACTCTGATTCTGTGTGTGTGTGTGTGAACTCCGTGGCTAGTGTACGCGTCTTTGTCGTGGAAGACTCGGGTTCAATTCCCGGCGCGAGCTCATGTAGTTCGGATTCCATGTTAATCAGTAGGTCTACACTTCATATATCCTCGCTGCTGAAAGAGACGGTAAAGTCAAAATCAACTCAACAATATATATGTGTGTGTGCTTATGTGAATTTCCTTGTGGCTGTATGGTTAACACATACGCCTTGATCGCGGGAGACTCTGGTTCGATTTACGGTGGAAGCTCATGAAGTTGTTACCGGTATTCCACTTTAAACTGTAGATCCATGCCTCATATAACCATAGATATAATATATATGCCTTTGATACACTTATTTTCCGACTTGGAAGCCATCGAAAATTTCCGAACACAGAGTCCCGTAGACCGAAAATGAGAAACATGGCTACAGAGTAAAACTGCCATAAAAATTTAAGCTTTTTAGGCTAACTTAATCCTTATATATAATGCAACTAGCTTGGCCAAGCTATAATGAAGGAAATGCTATCATTTGCAACACTCTGAGAATAGAAAATGTTCGCCAGGTATTACTATCCTCCCCTCTCCTGCAGAATGAAAACCCTGACTAAAACTCAATATTATATATATATATATATATATATATATATATATATACAGTGGCGGATCTAAGGGGGGGCTATAGGGGCTATAGCCCCCCCCTTGACGCTCGGGTATACACTGGATAAAATGGACTTCAGTCCTGCTTTACACTGGATAAAACGGAAAAATATGGTTTAGCCCCTCCCTTGATCATATCCTGGATCCGCCCCTGTATATATATAACTATTTTGTATAATGTAACAAACAGTGGCGGATAGTATTCATGTTTTCTTGCAGAGGTCCTTACGAGGGTTCGCTTCCATCTTCCTCTCCCCAAGAACTAATAAATTAAAATATTGCGATTACTTGTTAATCTTGTAAAATTGCGATTACTTGTCAATCTTGTACAAAGGACGCAATTAAAGTCTCAGTGTAACACCCCTTCACATTTAGATTTTTGCCCTGGAAGAAAACCAGTTATTATTGTTTCTTGATCTCTCAGTCTCACCTACATAAACATACGAATAGAATTAAAGGATAGGACATGTTTAGAGTGCTTGCACGTGACATCTAACTATATTTCTCATCAAATGTGTCACAGATGAAAATGTCCGTTTGTACTGCCTCTATTTTCTGGTACACATGTTTCATTTATGTTATGTTGCTAAAATTCGTTAGGAAACAAGTACAGACTGCGCCTGTGTGCCTGACAAAACGTAAATGTACTGGATAATTATTTCTTCACTTTCTTAAAAAAAAAAGTAACACATCTCATGTCGGCTAACAAAAGGAGGTAGCGGACCAAAGATAGCCGTTGTTTACCTAAGGTCGTTACACAGCAGGGGTTTCACTCAGTCAGAGAGAGAAAAAAAATAAAGTTTCTACATTTGTTTTGAACTGCAATATACTTCTTCCTTTTATTCCTTGTCATTTGTCTGCATCAGAAAAAAATGAAAAAAAAATCACTAGAATGTGCCTATTTACCCAAAGTACGTACTAGATCACTAGTTCAATAGTAAAATCACTAAATCTAGTACGAAATCATAAATGTGGCATCCCTGGGTTGGAGCGAAAGTAATGGTTGAAGTAAAAACTAGTCCGTATTTCTACTGCGTTCTGTTGTTGAATTCACAGAAATGTTCAAAAATAAATTCAAGAAGTAAAACACGATCCTACAAAAGACTGTTTACTTGCTCACTGGTTTTAGTATTGTGAACTGAAACTCAAGTCGCAGTCATGTTGAATACTTCTGTCCCTTTCTAGTAGTTTCTACTTTACAACTTGAGGTAGGATGAGGGTCGAGTCAGAAGCGGTATGTACTGTTTATACTACTTACAATGTTACCCCCCCCCCCATAAAATATAAATTCACCCTTTCTCCCTTCCCTTTTTCGAATACAATGAACCGACTCTTTTGCTGAAGAAAGATGCTAAGAGAAAATTGAAACATCTGTGTCTAAACTTTCTTTGAAGCGCATTCTTTTGTATTTGTAGGGTTTTGCGAGTGTTTTCACGTCAATATGAAGAGATAGTTAGCCAAATCTTTTACCATGGACTCCTGCTGCGAACTGACCGTGAGTAAACATAAACACCCGATCTCGCTGTGCTCAATTTCTCTCGCACACGTGAAATGGGTGTTGTTTCCAAAACAAATAGGAAGTTATCTTGTGCTTTTGCATTTCTGCACGCACACAGGTACCATTGCTATATTTTAATGATCAGAAGAAATATCAAAACCATCCAATATATATGATACGAAACAGCTAACAGAGGGAGGCAAAGATTATAGTATACCAAGTTTTCCGCGTGGTACCATTATGGAGAATAAATATTTGATAAAGTCACGTAGATGCGCTTAAACCTATTCCATCTGTCCTTATAATTTTTCTGGTCTCATAAATTTCTCAGGAAAATACGTACAACATATGTCCAAATTCCATATATACTATTTCTAAACTAATGAGTAAACTCATTAAGAACACCAACTGATATTAATAAACAGGAAAGAAAACAATACTTTATACTTCTATCATTTGGTACACATCTCTATGAAGCACAGCTTGTTTCTTTTCGAAATAGCTCCTTCGTGTCACAGCTGTGGTTAGTTTTGTTTTGTGCTAGGATGAAAGAGAGAAATGCAACATTTGCTTCGCGGTGAAGTTATATATATATTATTAAGATGAGCGGTGATAAGCGAGGTTTAACAAAGAGTGCCTTTCGGATGCACAATTTAACGGGTAGTTGCAGTCCGTGTTGAGAATCGAACCAAAGCTATGTAAGACATGTTAATATTGAGCTCTTTTGTGGTAAAAGTGAACTTCAGAAACACACAAAAGACTTGAAACATCAAACTAATGTAAAGCAATTGAAAAATAGCCTACCTATCGTTGCATCTTTTCTGTGGCTAGGAACATGCAGTGTGTAGCAACAAGAATCGTGTTAAGGACTTTTTTTTTTCGAACATAACATTCCCTTCCACACCATAAAAGACAATATAATGTTTGTTAAAAGAAAGTGCACATAATATTTTTAAATTTTGTTTGTGATCCTATCATGCATAATTATAAATAATGCCTTTCATACTACGAGAATGAGTTCAACTATACGTCATGGCCCCTCTAAAGCGGGGCCGCGGTGGCTCAGTGGTAGATCGTTCACCTCTGGTGCTTGGGGACCCTGGTTCGATCCCAGCTCGCACCAAGTGAACTTTGTAGTGGACAAACACCGTGTGCATGGGTTTCCTCGGGGTTCTTCCGTTCCTCCCACTTTCTTCATTCCACGATTTCACTAATTTCTCATCATCACCCCTCTCCTTTAGCCTAACCGGCATAACCGTGGGAAGTAAAACTCAAAGATTTTACTTCATTTTTTCCCTCGAAAGCGATATCTTTCAAAATCATTTATTGTTAGATATTGTAAATTTACGGTATCTATTTTAGTGGACGGGAAATTTTGCATCTAATCGGATAATTTCATGGCTTCTAACAGGAATTCGCAGTTACGAAATTTGCATCACTGTCTTTTGAAAGAATGCCTAGAAAAAAATACTACTAGAAAATAACTGAAAACACAAAATGGATTTGATAGCCAAATTCACGTCATCTTGGTTCGTCATCATTTTTCTTTAAATATTTGTATTTAGTATTAGATTAGAGTTTAGTGTCCCTTTCAGCATCAAGGCTATATGAGACGTGAACTTACAAATTAACGTGGGTTCAGAACCATAGGAGTTCCCATCGGAAATCGAACCTAGGTCTCCCGCACCAAAGACGCGTACGCTAATCATATGGACAAGGGTGTTCGATATTTAGTAATGTGTACATAAAGTTGTGAAATTGCGCTTGTATAATGGAATGCAATTCCTTCTATTGACATAAACCTTCACAATACTTAGCTGGACAAAGTATCTTTAAAAAGAAAATGTCACTCTTTATGTTTCAGTTCCTGGTTCGACTGAAGGATGGAACAAATTGCAATGAGCGTTTTTGGATCCTACGTTGTGTAGTTGATTCATCATAAACTTGGTATTTGATACGGATATGAACTATTACACTTATTTGGTGTTTATTTCTAAATAAGTCCTAATACAATTTCATAAAGTTGTAATTCTTCTTTAGTTTGTATCACTTTACACAATGACAAATCCAAAAGGTGTGTTGTATCGGTGCAGTACCAGTTTTTCACGTTTTTCAAAATGTTCCAAAACCCAAAGAATAATCTTTAATTTCTGATATTTTAGTCGTCACAAATTACAATTTTATAATGTAGTCAATGTAACGTCTCGTTCAGCAGCGAGGCTATGTGAGACGTGGACCTACTGATTAACGTGGAATCCGAACCACATGAACTCCCACCGGGAATCAAGCCCAGGTTTCCCACGCCAAAGGCAAGTATACTAACCGTTAGCCACGAAGGAGCTCCACCATAATTTTAGTGGGCGATAAGAAATATTTCGCCAGTGCTTTTACAATAAATAAAATTTTATAAGTATTAAAGAATAGTGGTAAGAGATTTTATAATAGCTCTTTTATTTATGAGATATGAGTATTTAAAAAAAACAACTAAAGAATAGGTTGGCGGAACCACAAAAGACTCGTAAAATAAACTTTCTTATAAATACATACGCACCTTACTCACCTTTTATAATTGCTATGCTTACGTTCTCCATAAAAACAGAAATTCTCTTTTAATGATACTTTACACAAGATCATGAAGTGGGTTCAAATTTAATTAAAGGCAAAATACAATACAATAATCCACAAATATTGCCTCAAGTGAGTTTAAAGATTTCTAAACACTAGTGCGAAATCGGGCTCTGCCGTTGCGATCGATTTACAGGTCTTGAGACGAAAGAAAGAAGGGACTTACGCACACAGTAAGTAAAAACAATTAATATGCCTGTAACTTTCCCCCAAATGGGTGTATCTTAAAACTAACCTCACCATTATTTTTCTAATTAAATTCTAGCCCGAAATTATGTATCATATTACCCTATTCCCATTTTGAAAACTTGACCTTAATTCAAAATGGCGGATTTCAAGATGGCTGCCATCAAGGTCATATCTACCATACGACTTCCCCCAGGACTTATATGTATCCACATGGTTTTTCTTCACTTTTCTTCATTAACGCTCCGTTTACAAAGGGTAGTAAGGGACTTCTGTAGTAATCTCTAATAACCACATCACAACTCTTAAAAGTTATTTAAAAAAATAGAAAACATGCACCATGGCAAAAATTTGTCATCACAAGTAATGATGCATACATGCCTTCTATCAGCAAAAAAAGTTTCATTGAAATTGGAGCCGTACATTTGAGTGATGTCCCTTGTGGGATGTGATTGAACGTGACGTCAGAACACATCGCCCCACTTCCCGGAATTTACGGGAATTAGGTGACCTGAGTGAGCACATGTGGTGCCAGCTCTCTCCAGCGACCTATCAAGGATCATTGCGTGTATGCCAAGACGTGTCGCCGTTTTTATACATGCCAAAAGTCGACATACTGACAATTAGGTAGGTAGTCATGATGGTCTGGCTGATGTGTGCGTATATTTTAACTCGTACATTTTGTCTCGACTCGAATTTCGAGACGTCTCGACTCGAATTCGAGTCGAGTCGAGACAGAGACTGTCGAGTCGAGACACGAGTCGAGACAGAAACATATTTTCGAGTCGAGACACGAGTCGAGACAACATTTTCTCGAGACGAGTCGAGACAGGCTTAAATCTCGACTCGACTCGACTCGAATGCATCCCTAATCAGCATTCCTTTTCTTCCCTTCTTGAAGCGTATTTTTGAAATAATACGAACTAGTAAAATATTTTTCGCACTAACGTTATATTTTAAGGCATCAATTCTTAAACTGTTGTCCGCGGAACCCTGGAGGATCCTTGAGCGTGTAAACGTGCATCCATAAATCAAGATAGCGGAGAGGTGGATAAAATGATCCCCTTGAGACAAATTGGCCTCCAGATCTCAGCTCTAATGATAATAATGGTAATTGTGTCGGTAGGATAAGGTGTTATCTCAGGTTTCTAACATCCAATTTTGAACATTGTCAATAAACATCTTCGATATTATTTTGAAACAAATTTGGACCTATTGCGAAAGGATCGTTTTGCCTTCGGAATTCGGTAAAATGGTCCTTTCATTGAAAATAATAGAAAAATCTTGTAAACTTACAAAAGTGATTATATATAATTTTTTAATGCAGTACAGGGTGTAGTAATACTGTGCTGAAGTATGTTAGTAATAATTGTATTTATAGTTTGTTAAAACAGGCTAATATATTGTTCTATACAAAAAAAAATCTTTTTAAACACTCAGTCTGATATTTTTTGGGGTGGGATCAACTTTCTGGAGCGTAAGTGGCAGAACACATGTCACGCACAATTAAATCTTCATCAACACCAGCACACTAATCGTGTTCCCATTCTTGGCACTGCTGACATATTATCCAACCCTCACCTCCAGCAGACATTGAATATAAGTCATGACAATAGATGCACTCGGTGTCTGTCATGGATTCGCCGTCAGAAGCAGATGATTCTTGATATTTCTATTTTTTCGCCTTGTAACTTCTTCGCTTTAAAAACCATTGTCTTCTTTTTTATGTTCCTTTAATTTTGAAACAGCTTCTTCGCTTTTTCTGAATGTCTAAATGCTTAATCTTTGTGTGGTCTTCTCACGTTGCTGTTGTTTATCAATCGTCAAATCATTCTTGTAAGAACTGCTCGTAAGTAGAACAGTTGAGTCTACAGACTCCCTTTTGCTATTGGATGCGTTAATTGTCTTTTTCAGGTAAGGTGCAATATCTGACGGACTGACTACACAATAGGATTTCGAGGTGAATGGAACTGGGCTAGTCGGAGGGTTATGAGTGATATTCAAATCAGACGGATCAGTAATAAGCCTAGAATGGTTCGATGGGTTTTTGCTGAACATCGCTTGACGTGGATCTATTATCCAAGAATTTCATTATCATGCTCATCTGGATTACCTTGAGTCAATACATGCATAAACGAAAACAACAAAATTATCTCTAAGCAAATGGAATAATCCTAAGGTAAAATGATCCCGGGATCGTTTGGCCTCTTTACATGGCTTCCATTAAATGCGTTCTTGTGTGACAAAACATGGAGAAGATTTCCACCTGCATTGCTAAATATATAGAGTTAAGCACTGACTTTTCAACAAACAGTGTCTTTTATATTCTAACTAGCAGCGTTCACCCCGCTTCGCTGCGGTCACCCTGGAACGCAATAAACTTTGTTACTTAGATAATTTTTACTTTTTCGCTTTCAAGTGATATGATAAAAACCATAGAAGATTGGAGTAAATGTTAACATTATATCGCCTGTCATTTATGTTAACCCGCCGAGTGACACGGTCATGTGGGTTGCATATAAATACGGTTAGATTTAGCTATGATGAGCTAACAAAGGATTTGTACGTTATGGACACTTGAATGGTCAATTATCTCAAGACACTGGTAATTGAAAATTAAAGTGATATGATAAAAACCATCTAGGGTCCAAATCTTAATAACCCCCCAAAAATGAAAGAAATTGGTTCAGCCGTATTAGCGTGATGAGCTAACAAAGGATTTGTACGTTCTCTTTTATATATATAAGAATAGATTCATGCATTAGTACGAATACAGCAAAATGTAGCACTTACCTTGTAAACAATGTCATGAAAATGTTATTTTTTCGTCTGGAAGACAAACGAAACGCTTCTCATCAAAGAGAACTGATAAACAAAGACAGCTTCTTTTGTATGACGTAGCAACCATATGATACGACAGGCAGCGCCACCAGTTTCCGCTGTAAGGGAAGGGGTTGATTTTACCTACAGAGATCATTTTATCCACCTCTCCACTAAATTTTATTTAACTTTATTACGAAAAATACGAGTGTAATAATCAATCATGTTGTGCAACATAATACTTACGACTTTATTATTATTATTATTATTATTATTATTATTATTATTATTATTATTATTATTATTATTATTATTATTATTATTATTATTATTATTAATCAAGCTGATTGTTTTAAATCTTCGTATTGTAACTTGACAACACACAAATACAGCTCACAGATGACGAGAAGAACCCTAAAACAGGGGCAGCAGGGAAAAGTCAACGACACGGTCAAGTCCATTTTCGGTTTTTGAGGTGTGGTCTATACTTAGATGTCGTCTGTTACTCCGGGTAGTTATCTGTGTGCTATTCCGTGGTGTCATTTGAAACCCTCGTGCGAAAAGTGGGCGAGCCCATACCTACGTCACACTACTTCTGCTAGGGTTCTCTCGTCATCTGTGAGCTGTACTTTCTTATATTCTATTAACAGGTTGACCACTAAGAGATTCAAAAATTGAATCTGATATATCACTTCTCGTGAAGCCTTGATATCCTGAGGAGAGAAGCGTGTGAACTTTTTTTCATTGGTAAAAGTTGAAAGTTCTGTATGTTGATCTCTGCAGAATGGATGAGTAGGTAACAAAAAATCTTCGAATGCAATATTGGATCTGATGGCTTGGTGCATTGTAAATTTACTCAACTCGCTCATGATACCCAAAAGTAGGTCTCAAATTTAAATTTCCGTGTTCTCTTGTTTTATCTTTTGTTTGAATGATTTAATGATTATTTTCAACTATATTTGACCTCGCTACATCGCACATTTTGTCGATGGCAGTCGCTTAGACCAAATACACATCATATCGAAGGGGTCCCAAAATTATGAAGTTTAAAATACACTGTTTTAAGGATACTGAAATAAATCTATATATTAAAATGCTAGGTTTATATTTTGTCTCTAAAGAAAAGTTTATAATGTTTGTCCCTAATCGTTTCGACAACGAGATCTCGAAAATCACAAGTGCTAGAAACGTGCCGTTTCCACTGGTCAATTTCAAATTTTCTGTAGATTGTCTAGTACTAATTGAATATTTAAAAAAACGTGGGCGTTGTTTCTTTATTACATTTTTTTAGGGCTACACTGGAAGTGTTGAAATTTTAAAAAATAAAGCATCATATCCTATGAGTTATACATCCCAACACCACTTAATTGTGTACGAAAGTAGTATATCTCTTTGGCGTTTGTTTCATGGGCAAATTATAGCTAATGAAAAACGAAGGATAACCTTCTGCAGTCGAAGATGTCTTGTCTTTGAACACCATATATCACTGACATTATAATTCATTGTGCGTGTAATGTATTTGCTTATTACATACTGCATGCAAAAAGAAACAAAATACTGATCATACATGAATTAGAAACTCCAACCGGAAGTAGGCTTAAATCTTGCAAATAGTCCGAGATATTGAAAAAATAATAATAAAATATCTCCCCTTTATGGTACCTCTTGCCGATTTTTATCAAGATGTTTTTCACTTGTGTCCATAAAGGTACATTTACGTTCCTTGTGAGGAATGACAAGGAGATTCATGGTTACATGTGAATCATGTGCTGTATAGAGAGCGCAGATTCAGCTAGTAAATAAATTAAAAAAGAGTTCAGTTCTTATAAAACACTTAATTATTATCAATTGCTTTGATGCATAAAAATATGAACATGGCAAGAATAATAAAGAGTTTAGATTACTAATAACTAACTATTATTTGAGGAACCAAACTGTTCACGTCGTAGAAACAAATTAGTGCTATCTAATTATGTTCAGTGTTATTCAAATCCAGTTCGAATTGGTATAACGTATTTCCTGAAGGCCTTATTTTTAGTATCTGTTTATCTTCTTGGCGTACTTTGAGGCCTCTTATACAATTAGTCAGCTTAGTTATTTCACTTACCTGAAACTCCATGTTATTTTTCACTTCTCCCACGCCATCCTGTGCAAATGAGGATAAACTTGGACTTAGACGACTAGTGATGTGAGGTGGAAAATTTTCCGCTATATTTTTCCGGAAAATTTTCCGTTCTAAAAAACTATCAGTAATCAAGTAACAATTCCTCAGCAAACATAAAATTGGTTGAATTCATGTACAGAAATGTTAAAAAGTGAAAGATCGTTTAAAGAATCTGAAAATTTTCATGGCTCAGATAATTTTCAGTCTATTTAGGAACAAGTTAAACAATTTTTCATGAATCGAAATATTTTCTGTCTTGTATGGAAAAATTGAAGAAATTTTTGTGAGTCGGAAAATTTTCATCATTTTGAAGAAAAATGTAAAACAAATTTTTGTGAATCGGAAAGTTTTATTGCTCTGTAGAAACAAGTGAAAGGAATTTTTATGAATCGGATAATTTTCATCACGATGTAGAAACAAATGAAAACTTTTCATAATCCAGACAATTTTGGATATTATGTATAGTGAAGTTAGGTGGAAAATTTTCCACTATATTTAACTGCACATTGAGCTACAAAATTGAATTTCTGTAGAGGAAAGTTAGTCAGCAACAAATTATAATTTTCCAATTAGCTTTCGGGAACCGAAAAATTTTCTAATATTTCAAGTTGGGAAATAAAATTTTACACAGTGTTTCTCTCTCTCTCTTCATCTGCGAGCTCCTTCGTTGCTAAGCGCTTAGCAATACGCACCTTTGACATGGAAGATCTGGCTTCGATTCCCAGCGGAAGCTCATGTAGTTCGGATTCCACGTTAATCAGTTGGTCCCGTCTTATATAGTCTCGCTGCTGAAAGGGACGTTAAACTCAAAATCAACTCAATTCAACTCCTCTCTCTCTCTCTCTCTCTCTCTCTCTCTCTCTGTGTGTGTGTGTGTGTGTGTAAAGTGCAGAGAACACACATTGAGTTCGTAGAGTACAAATATCGCATTCTATTATTTAAAATTTCAATCTATTAAAAGTTATGCATATTTCCGATTCATAAAAAAACATACTCCACTTATTCCTATATCGTTGTTTAGCCGTAAAATTTATTGGTAATAAATATTGTCTTAAAAAGTCTCATGAAGTGAAAATCTAACGATTCTTCATTTCAAGAATGTTTCAAAAACTTCAATGCGTTCTTCCCTCAGAATCAACCTTTGATCTTACAATATTAGATTTCGACAGTTTAATACGCATAAGACGGTTTTCTCTTAGCTTTACTACTTTTATAGATTTACATACAGCAACATTTATAAATAAGTAGATATAATATAAAGTTCATACTGTAAATTTTTGACTACCCAAAATTCAAGTTTAAGTAACTCATGAAAGCAAATACTGACCATTTTCTAGAAATAAACATTTATTTATTTATTCATATATTCATTCAGAAGAGAAAGTGAAATATAACTAATAAGGAAGCTGATTTGTGTAGTTGTTCTTCCAATAAAATAATAAAAGAAACATAAAAAGCAGCACAATTAACGCTACGTTCTAAAAGCATGTTCCCTGCACTCGATGTATGTTCCCTGCACTTTACACACACACACACAGAGAGAGAGAGAGAGAGAGAGACAGAGAGAGAGAGAGAGAGAGTGAGAGTATATTTCTACTTCCCAACTTGAAATATTAGAAAATTTTCTGGTTTCCGAAAGCTAATTGGAAAATGATAATTTGTTGCTGTTTAACTTTCCTCTACAGGAAGGAATTGAATTTTATAGCTGAATGTGCTGTTAAATATAGTGGAAAATTTTCCACCAAACATCATTATACATAATATCCAAAAGTGTCCTGATTATGAAAAGTTTTTTCATTTGTTTCTACATTGTGATGAAAATTTTCCGATTCATAAGAATTCCTTTCATTTACATCTACAGAGCAATAAAACTTTCCGATTCACAAAAAGTTTTTTTTTCCTTTTTGCTTCAACATGTTGAAAATTTTCCGACTCAAAAAGTTCTTCAATTTTTCCATACAAGACAGAAAATATTTCGATTCATGAAAAATTGTTTCACTTGTTCCTACATGGTACTGAAAATTATCTGAGCCATGAACATTTTCAGATTCTTTAAACGATCTTTCGCTTTCTAACATTTCTATACATAATTTCAATCAATTTTATGAATACTGAGGAACTGTTACTTGATCACTATTTGTTAAGAACGGAAAATTTTCCGGAAAAATATAGAAGAAAATTTTCCACCTCACATCACGACTAAACAACGATGTAGGAATAAGTGGAGCATGTTTTTGAGTCGGAAAATTTTCCGGAAAATTTTCGTCTGTACAGGATAGACAATTTTTCGATTCATGAAAACTTGTTTCACTTGTTCCTATATAGTACTGAAAATTGTCTGAACCATGAAAATTTTCAGGTTCTTTAAACGATCTTTCAATTTTTAACATTTCTATATATGAATTCAATCAATTTTATGAATACTGAGGAACTGTTACTTGATCACTGATATCTGTTAAGAACGGAAAATTTTCCGGAAAAATACAGAAGAAAATTTTCCACCTCACATCACGACTAAACAACGATGTAGGAATAAGTGGAGTATGTTTTTTTGAATCGGAAAATTTTCTGGAAAATTTTCCGGTAAATTTTCCGTTTCAAAATTTTCCGGAAAATTTTCATCACTGTAGACGACGTTACGAGCGTCACTGTTCATTCAGCAACAACTAAAATTTTCGATTATTTTTACACATCACAATTTCAGCCCCCAGAGTGTTAATAGACTGCAATAGTGTGACATCACATCCTTTTCGTTGCCATGGGGATCGCCATTTTATTTTGTAAACAAGTAGCCTAAATACCAAGGGCCTAAATGCAAAGCGAGAACAGTGATATGATATTTCGAAATTACAAACATTAGACTGAATGAAATATTTGTTTTTCTTTTTTTTTTATTTCCAATCAATGAAACTAAAATCAGATATATAGAAAAAGACAAAGAAAAAACGAATGTACTCATCTTGTTCATAATCAGATATTAATCTTAAATAAATTTGGAAAATTTATGATTCATTAATATAAGTATCATACCATTGCATAAGTGAATAGGATTAATGATTAACAGTTGTTTAGAATATATGCTGAACCATTCATAATTGGATGTTTTCTTATTGTACTGTTTCTAAATGTTAAAAAAAAAAAAAAAAAAGTTGATAGGAAATACCTGTATAAGAAAAGGGGTGCTGAGCTTGGAGTTAAACGGCATTAGAACTGCCTAACTTAGCGACGCTGCAACCCCTCCCGGTACTAATAAGGGTTTAAACGACATCGGAAGTGTCACTATTTATCTGAGCGAACCTGAAAACTATGGATTCGACACTAAGATAGGTTGTTTTCGATTATTTTTACCCCAAGTGTTAGGATTCTTATCTAGGGATGCGCACGAGAGAAGATTTGTGGCTGTCTCGTCTCGAAAATGTGCTGTAAAAGTGATGTCTCGACTCGAAAAATGTATATTTTTCTATTGGAAGAGCCGTGTCTCGACTCGAAATTTGTCAGGAAAATCTTGTCTCGACTCGTCTCGTGCACATCCCTATTCTTACCCCAACTGGGGCTGACCTTGGAATTAAAGGGGGCGAAAACTGTTATCGATCAACGCAGAGATCACAAAAACTGCGGATTCAACAATAATATCTGTTATTTTCAATTATTTTTACGTCACCGTCCCCCCCCCCCCTTAGGAGGACTAAGGTGGTTTGAAAGTCGATTTAATCTCACTGGTAATCTCAGCATCGTCGGAAACTACGAATTCGACACTCATATTAGTCGTTAAGGATCATTTTTATGCCAGTTCTTCTATTCCCTCTAGGTGTATTAGGGGTCTTATTCTCATTGGGGAACTGACATCGGACTTAAAGAGAATCGGAACCGTCACCAATTTGCTCATGGGCCCCGAAAACTGTGGATTCAACACAAATATTGGTCATTTTCGATCATTTTTATGTCTCCCCCTTCTCCTCTCCGCTAACTGTGCTAGAGGGGTCTTGTCCTGACAGTAATATTTTCCAGACTGCAAGTAATATGTGTATCATTTTTATTTTAATGTTCCAGTCGTTCCGGAATTATGCTGGAACATACACATAAATACACATCTATTTTTACATATATAAAGAAAAGCAACTTGTCTTCATCAGAGAAAATTAAGAAACAAGAAAAATAACTGTTTTTTCATTTAAATCTAAATCGATAACTACTTAACACTTTTTTGACTCACTCTGTATACTCGTAAATTGGTAATAATAATATTTCATATGGTCCTTGTCTTGTTTTTCACACGCAATAACTATTCTATCCCTTCCTGGAACTGCAGGTCATGTAGGCAAAGGAAATACCGAAGGTTAAGGTCTTTGACCTGTTTCAGACAAGAATGTGAACTGTTTGTTATTTAAAGTACCACTATACACTTTTTTTTTAACGTTTTGTTGTTGACCGGCCACAAATCTTACTGTTTAGAACATTAAAGAAGAGATCTTCCTTAATTGAAGAAGCTGGAATCTTGTGGAAAAATCACAATAAAAACATGATCGATCCAAGAAGCCATTGGAAAGGCGTTCCTTACGTTAGACGATACAAGAACCAGGATCATAAAAAATGTGTTCGTTCTTTATCCGTGTCAAGTTTTCCCTTTCTAGTTAGGACCAAGAACAGTCGGTCAGCAAACTATGTATCTTTGTACGTGGGGGCCATTACTCGATTTTAGGGCGTGTTAAGTGTCAAAGAACAGAAACTCCAGAAGGCCAATTGTTAACACTCATGCAACAAAAATGAATCTTTTTCGTAGTAAGGTTACAACCCGTTGAGATTTTGTTGGAACTGCCTCGATTTTCACTACGGTGTATAATTTCCTTTCACTTTTTATATTTTCTTCTTTTTATGTTGTATATATATATATATATATATATATATATATATATATATATATATATATATATATATATATATATATATATATATATATATATATATATATATATATATATTGTAAAATTCTTTTAGTTTATAAGGGTAGAGCAATGTACTCGGGATTTGGACTTTCCCTTCACCTTTTATTATAAAAAGTCTTCTTAAATACAAAAATTATGATAAGTAGTTCCTCTAATATATTGGGTAAAATTAAGATAGGCACCCGGTGACCAAGCGTCGTGGGCTTTTGCAGGTGAGGTTCCTCTCGATGACCAACCGTCGTGAGAGAGGTTAAAATGAGGTCTCTCTCTCTCGGTGGCCAGGCTTCCTGAGAGAAGATAGGAACCTGGTGGCCAAGCGTCGTGTACTTAAGGAAAGCTACCTCTCGGTGACCAAGCGTCGTGAGAGGGGTTTTAGGTGGTTTGATCAACCTGGGCAGATTGATGCTCCATGGTGCGTGCTGCTCTCTTTTATCCTGGAGTGTCGGCTGCCATCGGTGATCTCCGTCTTGCCGACTGCTGGCAAAAGTGGGCGACTCCTCTTCGGGTCCGTCGTCTGCGATGTCTTTGTTTACCATTAGCGCGTGTTAGTACACATGGTTATCACATGTTATGGGGACATTGGGGACATGCATAACCTTACAATATATATATAGAAAGAGAGAGAGAGAGAGAGAAGGTGGATAGATAGATATAACTGTTTTGGAAAGAAATCATACAAGATAGACAAAAGCAAATCTTTTACAGGATACCACAAGCTACAACAATAGACCTACACAGCATCTACCGTATGTTTCCGATTTTAAGACGCACTTTTTTCTTCAAAAAATTGCCACCAAAAATTCTAGTGTATCTTATACTCGGACTTATAATAAAAATGTCCAGTGTTTGATTTAAAATTCCCGCCAGTCTTAAAAATGGCCAAAAATGGCCATATATCCAATGCCACGGGAAAAATATCTCTATCTGGCAACATTGAATTCAACTGGCAGTAACAGTGTACCAATGCGACGAACATGAGTTGCGAAGATTCACAAGCTTGCTAACACTGTCTCCTTCCCGCCCCGCCATCACAAACCCAGAACCACAGACTAGAATATACAGACTGTAAACTCTGCGAAAACTGGAAAAATGTTACGGTATTAAAAAAAAAAATGATAAAAATTCAAATGCGTCTTAGACCTATAGTCCGTAAAATACGATAATACAAAGTAGTTTGACGACATTGGGTAGCACTGCGAATATCTTGGAAACGAATTATCCAAGATAGGCGCTTGTCAAAAAGTTTTGGAAAGACCTTCAGCAATGGATCGACAATTGTTGATAATGGTATGTATATGTTTCATATATAAAGAAACCTCACCATTACACTCATGTGATTCCAGTTGTCATTCTTAATATCTGAGCATTTGGGATTAAGAAATAAATACTTATATCTTGTTCTGAGAGACCATATGTTTAACCCTGTAGCTGTAAGAAATTCTAAAAACAAAGATAGTTAAAGTAAAATTCTCTGTTCCTGGGTATGACTGGGTAAAATGTACTGTCATGTCTGCGTATAAAAAACGGTTCTGCGAACTCGAAATATTTTAACAACTGATTCTATAGGGAACCGGTGCGAACCGGCTGAATAGCGCCACTGGTTAGAATTGTTATCAAATATGTTGCTACAAATACTAGTAATAACTAGCTGAAGCTACATTAAACTTTTGCGTTTACTATTTACGAATAGAGTTGCGCACGAGGTGAGACGAGACAAAATTTTCGTGAAGATATTCGAGAAATCATCTTTGAGACGATACATTTTCACGACATATTTTCGACACGAGCTCAGCCGGAACTCTTGTCTCATACGCACCCCTGTATGAAGGAATATGTCCGACCAAATTGCGCAGATGTGGCACCTCTAACTATTATACAAGGTTTCAATGCAATTCTGAACTTAGTTCCTTCCTAATTCAAGTAATTTTTCAGTACTTTAGAGACCCTAAAACCAGAGATGGAGTGGGTCAGTGGGTCGGTGGGTCAGTGGGTCAAGTGGGTCAAGTTTTCTGAGTGGGTCAGTGGGTCGTGGGTCAACAGCAGGTGACCCACTGTGACCCACCACCCACCGTGACCCACTGTGACCCACCACCCACCGTGACCCACTGCGACCCACCATCCACCATGACCCACCGTGACCCACCACCCACCATGACCCACTGCGACCCACCACCCACCATGACCCACCGTGACCCACCACCCACCATGACCCACTGCGACCCACCACCCACCATGACCCACTGCGACCCACTACTCACCGTTACCCACTGCGACCCACCGACTCAGTATGATCTACCGACCCTCTCTGCTCACTGCATTGTAGACAGTATCTTCTGAAGACTGGTAAATTTGTCTCCGTTTTACTTTCAAGACCTTTATTTCCCTTCCTTTTCCACTTGTTTCTGTCTACTTACCTGAGGTGAGTAGGCTATATCTAAGTGAAAAAAGAACTTCAGGCACTTTTGGATATTGATATTTGTAATTGTAATAATAGCAATAGGACTTACACTACAACTTGGCTTTCGAGACCTGTGGGTTTTTAGAGCTAACTACTGGAAAAAATACATTTTTGAATCACTGTAATATATAAATTATTTATTAAAAAAAAATTAATTTAACTGTGTGCGCCTGATCACAGTCAAATTGCAAAGTCAAATGAAATTACTTTTAGTATATAGTTAGGCCTTAATCCAAACTGGGATGTTATATTGCTTTCATTATAATGTATAATATCCTAAGAGGGTAGTGAGGATCCGAATTTTTGCAAAAAAAAAAAAAAAAAAAAAAAAAAAAAAAAGTATCTCGCACGCCGTTAAACTTATGGAGCTGAAATTCAGTGTATTAACTCTTTATTGAAAATAAACAGAATGTGTCCTAGCATTTTTAAAATTCTCCTTTATGTGGGAGGGGGGGCACTTTCTATATATGGAAAATTGGTAGTGAGTTGGTTTGTAAAAATGATCGAAAACGATCGATGTTATTTAAGAAAAAAAATCAGAAACAAAAAATATAGTGCTTGGCTTCATATATCCATTGCTTTCTGCTATAATAATTGCTGAAGCTTATGTTTATTATATGGAGCACTTACAGCACAGGGCAATCAACCCATAAAGTTGTGAGAAAATACGCATAAAATTTGTACTGTAAGCTTAATTACACTGAAATTTGAAGTTTGGATTGTACGCATAATTATATGGAAAATTTTACACTTTTTTTTCCCTTTACGTTGGTCTACTAACTTTGATTTGGAACTTTGAAATTTCATCCTTTTTTCCACTGAAAAGTATTGATAATTCAACAAGGAAATAATTATACTATAATAATTTAATTGAAATTCATGGTAATTTGGCACATGGCAAACAGCAGTGTGGTAATTGAAGGGATAGAAGGAGGGGAATTCCCATTCACCTCTGAACACTTTCCAGGAACCTCGTTCCCTTTGGCTTTCTAGACGGGGAGGGAACTTGGTAATGGTATCAAACCTTCATGTGTAATTACAAAAATTAAATTTATAAACAAATAAGAAATCATCAGTTTATCAGGCTTTAATTGATAATTTATACACAAGATTCCCTTCAAAGGCGTGGTAGATGAAGTTTCTGTTCTACATGGGTCGACATTGCCAACTGACATGGTCGATATGGGAAAGATGTTGTATGGTGATAGAGAGATGATACTACTTGCTGAGTATTTCAAACCTGACCAAGAAAAATCGTTATCAGACTTAAGTCTAATAAGTAGATTGTCGATGAGAAGTTGCAGAAATCGGGTAGAAGTATTATCAATTTCCACGACAGAGTGCGAACGGGGATTTCCTCTTATGAATTTACAGATGACTGATATAGAAACAGACTAAGTGCTCAAACATTGTCTAACTTGTTGCTCATCAATGTTAATGGCCCACCGCTAGACATGCTCAAAGTAGACGAGCTAGTTATTTCTTGGCTGAAGGATGGACATCATTCCACTGTGGATGATTTACCGCCAAAAAGTTACCAACAGGAAATAAATCTGATTTCAGATTTGTTTTAAGGTGGAAAATTACGAGTTACGGAAAATGTATACTTGTATTACTAATGGCTTATTTGTGTTATTCAACTTTGTACCTAATTTTTAGTAAGTCTCTTCTTTGCTTTAGGTAAACTACTTTGAATAAATATTCATAATAATTTCAATTATGCATATTTGTAACTTAAATTTAACGTGGTGTTTTAGTAATTACACAAATTACAATTATGAGCATGCTTTATGGAGATGCTCTCACATAGGGTACCCGAGCACCTTTATACCCTATGAACAACTGATTTTTCAAGTCTTTTGTGAGAAAAATACTGTGAATTGAGAAATCATAACCTTTTCCATATTGTACAGGGATATTTTCCTGCGAATAGAAGTTTCTTGTGGAATGCGTTGAGAAATTAACACTTGCAAGAATACTCTCTTACTACAAGTATATTTTAGGCACACACTAATTTCCCCCCACCTCGAACTGTTTCACTTTCCTCACTAACAAACACTTTACCATTTTATATCGTAAAGGTCAGATCCACCGTTATTGTAACAGAGTGGTGCTTGAACGATTGACTAGAAATTCAAACTCCGATTAGTGACAATTTCAGTCTTGTTTTATTACAAGTGTAAACTCTTTAGTCAGTTCAGAAGAGGCCGTGGATCGTGTTCAGAGTAGGTCACGGTGGGTCGTGGGTCAGAGTGAGTCACGGTGGGTGGTGGGTCATGGTGGGTCACAGTGGGTCATGGTGGGTGGTGGGTCAGAGTGGGTCACCGTGGGTCACGGTGGGTGGTGGGTCATGGTGGGTCGTGGGTCAGAGTGGGTCATGGTGGGTGGTGGGTCAGTGGGTCGTGGGTCACGGTGGGTGGTGGGTCAGTGGGTCGTGGGTCAAGTTTTCATTGACCCACGCCAACTCTGCCTAAAACTCGGTACTCGATAACCAGGCAACCCGGGTAACTCGGCTACACCCTGGTAGGGCGATAAAAAAAACGCTCGCAGACCCGTTGAAAATAAATTACTGTCTTTTCAGGTCTTATCAGGTAAATTACCCGTCTGTCTTATCTGGTAAACTACTGCACAATGTGTATTTATTAATTTGCTTTTTCATGTATAATAAAGGCTCTATGCCTTCTTAAAGTTCGAACTTTCCTTTGTTTAAGGGTAATTGGGCAGTTTATTCTCTGTTGTATTTTCAAGCAACCAATACATAGGGTCTACAAGTACAGTACTGTATTTCTGAGGAAACGCTGGTACTTATTTTTTTTAAAATCCAATTCTTGATAACCCGACATTTATACAAACTCTTCGGTCTACATTAGGTCGTTTTTGTGACTCTATCTTACATTACAGCGGTGCTCACACTAAAAAAAAAAAAAAAAAAAAAAAAAAAAAAAAAAAAAACGAATTCACACACAAAGTGGTATGTGATGCAGGCCCGTATCCAGGGGGGTTAGGCGGGGCCGCCCCCCTAAATTTTTACTGGCCCCTCCTAAAATTTTCACGGTAGGCTTATAAGTGAACTATAATATGGTGATGAACTATAATATGGTTGGATCGGGCCCCCCAAACTTCGACCCCCCTAAATTTTTGAGCTGGCTACGGGCCTGATGTGATGATTACCATTCTAGCATCAAAAATAATTCAGTTGTTCTTTTTACCTAAGTTCGATATTAAACATCTTTAAATTTGTTAAATCAAAGACAATATGTAGCTTGTGTTATCCCCATAACAAAATTTTGACTGTGGTGTTGAACGAAGCCATGCGCCTTGATATATCCCAACTTTTCATATACAATAGGTAGCAACCCTGCTCTAAATGTGTGCGTATGAAGAATAACTACACACACACAAATGTAACACCAATATCTCAGGTTGAACCAATTCAACTGTTTCGTTGAGAGAATGTAAGTACCAACACACCTTTTCATCAATAAATAGAAGACAACTAAATTGTCCAAAGATGGCGTCCAACTACCACAAGCCATAAAGTCTTCCTATTATAAAATGTCTTTGTAACTAAAAGAAACGAAACAAAAAATATGTATAGGCTATCTACTATCTTATCAACTTCTTCTTTGACATAATTATTTCCCCCCAATACATGAAAAGTGTTTCCTCCTTCTTTTATCATAAAAAGAAAGGTTTGGTCATTATTATAACAACTTCTCCTAATTTATAACTTTATCCACCATTTATATCTTTGGTTATGTTATCGAGAAAAGACGTTTGAGCTTGCGCTGTGCAACTCTGTTTATCGCCTTTAAAATGTTATCTTCATTAATTACCCGTATTCAAAGAATTATAAGGGTCCGTACAAATTTGCCTTTGCATTTATTACCCTACCTTAAAACAGCTTCCACGCTTCTGAGCATGTTTTTTAATGGTAATGTAAGTCTCTTATTATCAGAGTTGCAACAAAACGTAAGAGGGGAAACCGTCTTCAAATACGATGTTTTCAATCTAAAGTAAAGACATTTTTTTTTTTTTTAATTGGACGAGCCGTTTGGGCTGTACACTTTTTATTCGCTCAATGTTAAATGAAAATGCAACGTTGCCATTTACCTGGACCCACAACATAAGTGAATGAAGTGACTGTCTTTTACACTAGCGTGTCGATGTCCAGCTCCCATTTCAAACATAACCCCATTTATTTTATGTTATGGATCCCATTTACTATTTACTTATATATAATTTCACCTTGACAGTTTAAATCCAAATTCAGCCCCGCAACTTTGGTGAAGGGAATATATCTATCTATCTATCTATCTATATAAATTATCGAAATTACCAATATCAGTGTCTAATTCACAATTTTCGGGGTCACTAAGATGAACAATGACACTTCCGATGCCGTGCCTTGCAACATGGGGGAGGGAAGGACTAGATATATAAAAATAATCGAAAATGACCGATTTTACTGCCAAACCCATAGTTTTCGGTGTTTTCATGAAGAACAGTGACACTTCCGATGGCTTTTAAGTCTAAATTCAGCCACACCGAATGGGGAGGAGGGGGGAGAGAAATATAAAAATAATCGAAAATGACCGATATCAGAGGGCGCTTTAGTACTCGTAAAAAGTGACTGACTAACGAGATGCTAGTTCCTAATATAATTTAAAGTTCGTCACTATTATTATAGTTAAAAGAACTAAAAAATTTTCTTAAGTCAGATTATTAGTAGCAGTTTTCACTACAGAAATCTACTGATAAGTACTGAAGGAGAGTTTGGTGAGTAAACATTTTGGGTGAGACAAAGTAGTGGACTTGAATTCAAGTAAAAACTGTCCTTGGATTTAAATAAGAAGTAACACAAGAACTTCACAAGATACGAATGAGATACCGAAGAACCAATTAGCTTGTTAGATAGCTCTGATCATAGTATCTATCAAATCCAGAAAGCTAAGCTCGAAGCTCAAAAAAAAAAAAAAAAAAAAAAAAAATCAACATTAAACTCTCTGGCAAATTAGATCAAAATAAATCATTTTGAAAATATATAAATTAACAATCAACGCTTAATCGACTAATTTTCAGCAAACCACCTCCGACAAAATCACCTCCATACTCTACCATCCGCACTATCCACACAAAACGTGGATTATACAGTATAGATGAAAAGTCATATGACAGTCCTACTATACGAAAAGCTGTTGCGTTAGGCGTTCGTATTACCCATAGATAATGTTTTGAAGATCTGCTAACCTTAGAAACACAAGTGACCATTGTGGCTGACACGTTGGGGAACAACTGCCTTGAATACCACTTTAATGTTTTAAATACGAAGGTCAGCACGCGAGACATGCAATTCTTCACAGGAGTGCAATGCCACTGACCGTTTGGTCTGATTTAATTATACTCTGTTTTGTGTTTGCAGGTGTCTGACAACAATGTCGCTGATAACTGAGTAAGGTACAATGATAATCCTGATATGTAAAAATCGCAACTCGCTTATAGTAGCTGCAGAGTTTAACGTGCTTCATCCCGAAAGGGATCACATTTCCCGCATTGGTGTTAAGAAATGCATCAGCAGATTCCGAGAGACAGGATCTGTGTCCGATAAACCTCACAATGGTAGTCCGAAATCGTCTACTGATATGACAACTACGTATGTCGCTATCCTCACATTCTTCAGCAATAACTCCCAAAGTACTTAGTATGCGGCTTTCATATTAAAGACATGGAGTGAGTCGAATGTCCATACGGAGGATACGCTCCGTTAACAAATAGCACCTATATAAAATCGAGGTATATAAGCGTCTGACAGAACAATCCAGATCATAAGATATAGTTTACCAAATGGAGGAAAGAGAAAGTACCAACTAACCTTGATTTCTAGAATATGTTGTTCTCCGATGAATGGCGTATTTTACGTGAATGGCGAAGTAAACAAGCAATACTACTGCTACTGGAGTGGCAGCAACTTACATTGGATTGATGCATCAGGGATATTTTTTTTTTTTAAATCAAAAAGATTATGGTTTAGCGTGGTGTTTTGGGTACGAGAGTCGTTCTTCATTTGCGGTAAGCTGAACACTACCAACATCTGCTGCTACAGGAATAGACAATCCTACCATCAATTTTCTCGGAGGATGGCTCGTACCCAATGTTTCTTTAGTAAAATGAATACCTTCCCATTCCGAACGTGGTGTACGGAACTACCTGTTTCAGGACTTTCCAAGAAAGTGAATAGGGCATCAGGCACCGGTGAATTGGCCACCACGCTCTCTGGATCTCATGCAACTGGACTTCTATCTGTGGAGGCACTTACCTTAAAGGCATAGTGTACACCGTCAAGATCCTATATATATAGTATTTGGTGCTGCAAATGAAGGATGCATAGGCTGCCATGAGTCCAGAGACATTGCTAATGGCCGTGCATGGGGAATAAAACAGGCGTGTGGCATTGTTGCAGAGGTAGTTATTTGAAGAGTATATTCTGGTGGATCAACATCAGAAAAGTAGTGAAGGCTTAGTGATAAGGCAAAACGTTAAAGGCATTGTTTTATCATAACATAACTCAATCATATATCCTCCAAGACTTAACCTTCATTTTAAGACTCGCTCTGTATTCTTTCCTGTAGATGAAATTAGAACAAATAAGGACGTATATTCTGTGGTAAGTTTTGAAATTGAAATTTGAAAATTTCCTACTTAGGATTTCGAAATTATAGTCTAGTACCAGAAGTGATAGGTCTTCGCACGGCAACAAATAAAACCGAAAACTTAAAAATATTGTATAAATTGCTCCTTTAGAAAAAATATTTTCGAAAACAATTCAACGTGTATGTTTGGATAATTTTTAGTGTGTTTATGTATCGAATTTCACACCTTCAATTTAAAGAAACCTCACATTGGGTACTTTTTGAATAAAGAAAGAATTGAAAATTTTAAGATTGTAGATTCCCAATTAGAAGTAGAATTTTCGAAAATGTTAAAACATGCACTCTGTTACATTTGCGGTTTATATACAATAAGTTTTTAATTAATATTTATAAATATTACTGCTCTAACTTAAGCGAATTCGTTCGTTGAATATTTCATGAATAGAGTCAGAAACACGTATCCATTCATTGTTAATATGGGTTTAACAATATATACTGAGTTTTATCCAGTAACTTAATAGATTCGTAATATACTCTATTCATGGTCAAGAAAATTGCATCCCTCTTTACCCTTCCTTAGGACAAGCATTTTTAAAAAGTCTTTCTTATTCCTTGCTTTCCTTTGTTTTTGTTTTTTTTTTTTTAAAAAAAAAAGCAGTTTTCTCTCCCAGTTTCACGTTTTTATAGTGATCGTAATGGCTCGTGAAGCCCGGCCTCTACACCAATCATAGAACTCTTTTGCTTCACGTGTGATAGACCGGAAGATTTCGGTACAAATGGTGGCGTTGCCTTCTGAATACATACTTGAAAAAAGGTCAAATATCAGAACTGAAAATGAAATGAAATCTTTGAGTTTTACGTCCCATGGTTATGCCGGTTAGGCTAAAGGAGACGGTGATGATGAGTAATGAATGAAATGGTGGAATGAAGAAAGTGGGAGGAAACGGGAGAACCCCGAGAAAACCCACACACACGGTGTTTGTCCACCACAAAGTTCACTTGACAGGGGCTGGGATCGAACCCGGGACCCCTAGCACCAGAGGTGAACGCTCTACCACTGAGCCACCGCGGCCCGCCAAATATCAGAATACACTAACAATTTTGCCAAACTTTAAGGACGTGATGAAGGAACAAAAAAGAAAAAGCATTTAATGAACTATAACAAGAACAGTAAAAATTGTTAGAACTAAACGTATTAATAAGTGAAAACATAAAACAACAGTAAACAAAACAAAATTTAGCGGCAATCCGACAACACTGTATCATCAGGAATATTCTCTGTAAAGCCTGAGATATGACATTTTCAAAATTTCATGAATGGGGGTAGAGGACTATTACACAACCTCGTGTTCTATTGGGTGGTGAAATTGGTAGATCTAAGTCACGACTATAGTTCACGACTTCACGACTTCTTGCGATCACTATAGTTATGGCAGTATGACTTGGTTCATTGCTGAGTGAGTCGCCTTTAGTTTTTTCTATAATAGTGTAGACCAGCGTTTTCAACCTTTTTTTTCTCCTTCCTTTAGGGCATATCAAAGTACGTTTCAAACTTCCGCCACACCCCTGAATGTGATTTTTCTCCTAGATGCAAGAAAGCAAACACATAAAAATACATACAAAACATATATTTTTTTAAATTATGGAACGACTATGAGATACAAATCTCAAAAGCAAATTACGTAAGACTTTTGAATAGAAACATATTGAAATAAAAGAAACTTTGACAACTTATGACTCTTAAGCAGAAATATGACAAAGAAATATCAGAAATATAAGTAGATATCAAACTTAAAACTAATGAGGTATTTGTTCCTGGCGATTTTTGCAAAGCATATGTATGCGTGGACGAACTATTGACAGACACACTCTAATGTTCGTGTCTGTTCCAAAGAAGAATGAACAGCGTTAAAAGCAAACTTTCCAGCTTTAAGAGACCACCACTAATTAAAAAACCACTAATTTTACAGTAATTATGTGATGTCTTCAAGTAGATAAAAGATAATCGAAATGTGGAACAAGAGCGCGTTAGACAATATTATTTTGCATGAGGTACCGTTATCACGGGTCACCTAATAGCTTTCCATTTGCAACCATTTATAAACGCGAAAATTAAATGCCGATTTTCTAAATGGCTAAAAGCAGATAAGTGAGCCGTGATAACGGTATCTCATGTAAAATAATATTATCTAGCGAGCTCTTGTTCCAATTTTCGGTTATCTTTTATCTATTTGAAGATATCATATAATTACTGTAAAATTAGCGGTATTTTAATTTCACTGTGATGGAACCTCTTAAACTTGAAAGACAAATGGGAAATGAAGTCGATTGGCGATATTTTTTTTTCTAAAGATAATTTCTTTGTGAAAGATCTTAGAAGATACCTGACACACCTGAAGAAAAAAATGTCGCGACACACCCGATATGTATTCGCGACACACCAATGGGTCGCGACATAGAGATTGAGAAACGCCAGTGTAGATTAAGGATGTGTGGGTGGCCAAATATTTTAAACAAGACTATACGTCAGGGTTATGCCGATAAATTTTGACAACAGTCCCCATACTTAACAAGAGTAAGGAAGTGTAATATAAGAACAGCTTAATTTTCTTAGACAATATTTGTTGATAGTTACCAAAGTTTTACCTCTAAAGTAGCTTAATATACAGGACCGGATTTAGGGAAGGTGCAAAGGTGCACGTGCATCCCCCTTCGTTGCAAATATACACTATCTAAAATGAGAAGCTAGCAGTGAAAATAGCAACACATTCCGAAACTTTCTGCCATCATGTTTCCGTTTGGGGTTTAAAAGAAAGCAGAGCTTTGCAAAAGCAAGTTTAAGAGCCTGCCTTACTAAAAATAATACGAAATTTACCACTTTTCTTTTGCTTGATTATTCATCAGTGAAATGAGATAATGAAATGCAAGTTATCACAATCATAGACAGTGTTATTCTACAATAGAAAATATGAACCTGAAGAATGTGCAGTGTTGCAATCCATAGAAATTACAGTGATGCCAGAAAAATAGTTTTCCTAAAATCTAAGTTAAGACAGCCAGTAAAGGAATGAACTCAACTGCATTTAATTACGTATCATGTTGTTTTGGTTTCTTGTAAACTACTTTTTAATTAACATTATTATTTAGTTTTAATAACTGTATGTTAAAACTATTTTGTTTCTTACAAACTAAATACAACTATTATTTAAAAAGTAGTTCACAGGAAAACAAAACAATATGATACGTACCGGTAACCAAATGCAGTTGAGTTTGTTCCTCTACTCGCTGCCTCAACTTAGATTTTGGGGAAATTGTTTTTCTGGCAACACTGTAATTTCTATGGATGGCAACAATGAACATTCTTCAGGTTCATATTTTCTATTGTAGAATAACACTGTCTATGATTGTGATAACTTGCATTTCATTATCTCCTTTCACTGATGAATAAACAAGTAAAAGAAAAATGGTAAATTTTGTATTATTTTTAGAAAGGCAGGCTCTTAAGTTGATTTTCTGAAGGTTGAAGCAAAATTCATCAAGCAAAGCACTATAACATTTTTAAAGTAGGAAAGAAAACACAAGGCAGGAGCAGAGAAGGACATTTTTGTCCTCCATTCCACTTGCGACCCTCTTTAAAATACGGTACCCCCTTCCGTTCTATGTATCAGCGTTCTCAGGGGTAAAGAATACTGTCACATGTCACTTTGAAGAGTTTCAGTGTGATTGGTTATTGGTAGCTATTGGTGCACCCCGCCTCAGGCAATCCTGGATCCGGCCCTGTTAATATATATCATGTTTTTACCAAATAAAGCGAAGAAAAGATCAGATTAGAACAGAGGTTTTATTGTTACTAACAATTATCGTAAAAAAGCCATACGTAAAAACAGAAAAAAAAAGAAAAAAGAAACCCGACCAGTGATGACTGACCAACCACCTTTTCGTACACTAATTTCCGGCAAATCGTTCAAATTCGTTGACAGTTAAACAACTCAAGTTCATTAAGCACACCACTATCATTATTCTTCCAGAGCAATTTACAATAATTTGGACGCCTTTGGCTTTTTTATTGTATGTTCTTTGCGTACATGTTTTGCAAGCAAGCACTAATGCAAGTGCTGAATAATAAAGAGAAAGATACAATATAAGTTATTATAAAACAAAAACCTAGTGAAATGTTAATTTATCTGTGAGGTAATTCATCATTATTAGAACGCTGACAATCCTTCATTTTGCGGCTTTGCAAAAAACAGGAAATAAGTTTGGGTACTTGCGTATATAGGCTATATATATATATGGGTAGTATATATAAAAAGTGCGAACCGCCACTTACGCCCACAGTTAAATACCGTCAGTTTACTGTACTAAACTTCTGCCCACTTAATTACCATATTTTTTCTCTGTAGTTACGCTCAGTGACCACTTCTCGTTTTATTTCTGCACAATGTTGCCAAGTATAGGTTATTAAATGCATCTAAGTAGGTGTAGATTATTAAATGTATTGCGTTTGAAACATTCTCTTTTCTTTTAAAAAAAAAATGGGGGCACCGTGGCTCAGTGGTAGAGCCTTACTTCTGGTGCGTGGGTTCTGGTTAGATCCACGAACAAGTAAGTTTGTGGTGGGCAAGATCATGTCTGCGGGGTTTCTCCCGTTTTCTCCCACATTCTTAATTCACCAACTGTTCCGTCATTTGCCTTTATCGTCTCCCTTAGCCTAAATGGCATAATCGTGGGACATTAAACTAAAATTTGTCATTTCATTTTCTTTTTTAAAAAGTTTTTAAAAACAATGGGAAAGAGGGTCCCTGATTTGATCCCAGTCTACTTAAATTTGTGTTATACAACATCGTGTAAGTGGATTTTCTCGGAGTTTTCCGTTTCCTCCTGTATCCTCATTTTCCCATTTTTTATAGTCCATTTTCATAATTTTATACCCTTAGAATTTCTAGAAAAGAAGGCGACAAGACAGACAAGATAGCCTCTTCCAATAGAAACATACAAGGGCGGATCCAAGGGGGGCTAAGGGGCTATAGCCCTCCCCTGACGCTCAGGTTTACACTGGATAAAATGGGCTTCAATTCTGCTTTACACTGGATAAAACGGCAAATTATGGTTTAGCCCCTCCCTTGATCATATCCTGGATCCGCCACTGGAAACATATATATATTTTTGCGAGAAGATATTATTTTTACGGCTTATTTTGGAGACGAGACAACCTTTATTCTTCCTCGTGCTTATCCCTATTTATCCCAAAGATCATAATAATGGGACGTTGTTTATATATCATTTTCAGATCATGGTAACTTATATTGGACGACTTTTCGTTTCACTGTCGTTTGCCTGTCGTCAATAGATACCAGAGCAAACGTGGTAAGAAATAAGAGGAGAGAAAACAGAGCAACTGACGAATTTTAGATACCTGGGTAGTATTATTAGTAGTGAGTGAAGTGCGAACGTAAAATAAATTCCAGGATAAAATGGCGAAAGAAGCTTTTAGGAGGAAGAAAATACTATTTTGTGGGACCTTGAATAAAGAGTTGAGAAAAAGACTCATAAAATACAAAGCATTTTCTATAACACGTACACAATATATCAAGACGTAAAACATATTTGCTATAACACTTACAATGGCTGCAACTGAGATTGCGCACACTTTTCCAGTTTTATCGGTTTTATCTGATAAGTCATTATGTACAGGATTGCGCACAGAAAAATTAAGCAATGTTGTCAGATGGAAAATATTCTCTTTTCTGTTATATAAATCTATAAGAAAAGAGCAGCGGAATACCCGAACCAAGGGTCGAATAAAATTACTAGGATTGAGCTAATTTAGAAAATAAAGAGGAATTAACACATAAGGATAGAGAAGCTATATATTGCATTCGAAAAAAAAAATCTCAAACCAGTTTTTTCGAGAAATATTACAGAGGCTGCTTCAGTAAGTGATTGAAAGAGAAGTTGAGTTCAGTTGTGATGGAGAAAAGTTACTATTTATAAATGAAGAAGCTAAGATTATCGTCCTAACTTGTGCGAGTAACATTAGGTATGAACAATGATAGCATTTACTGTGCATAGTCGTAGTGTATGTAATAAAACTAGCAGGTAGCTCCATCATACTGTTTCTAATTATATATTCTAACTAGATTTAGGAAGGTTATTTACGATATATATTGACAGATTCCATATTATTAATAAGTGAATGGTGTAATTTTGCAAGGATTATATTGGAATGCAGTGTAATTAGTGTAAGGAAGTAGTTTACTCACATCGTTGTATTATACTAATAGTATTGTAATTTAAGTTTATTGTATCGTACATATTATTGTAACAAGTATCCTATTATATGACCAGACGTTAACGACAGACATCAATAAATTTACCAAAGCAAAACTTTACGACAATGGAGAAAATTATTCACTTTTTCAATTTTCAATTTTTCCGTAAAACTTGGCTAGTAGTGGGAAGTATGTATACTATATTACTATTATTATTAACATTAAGAATGTCATCATAAATGTTTGCTTTGTTTTATTTAGGTTCCCACCTAGAATATGGGCTCCAGAACCCTCAGTAGCTCATCGAACGAAAATAGGGCGGAAACATTTCACAAACATTACAATTAATAATTCTATTCACTTGGTCCAGATATTTATAAGGTGATCTCTTCTTTGTTGAAGATACCATCAGAAACAAAATTGAAATTAAGATCAATTGCGACAGGATATACCAATACACAAAAAAAGGAAGATTTAAAGAAACATAACATTATATTGAAGCAGTATGAAATGCTTAACCCTTATAGATTCCGGCTTTTTAAGGTAAATTCAGTCAAGCGGCTACAGCATCATCCCTATTTATCATAGGATCATGGTTCATACCTCATTTTCTTTTTACAATAGAGCAACCTTTCAAATGGTACCATTCACATCTCCTTATCATGCCCCTGAGGCGGGAAATTTTGAGAGAAATCGGAATTTTTCTTTGAAAAATTTCTTTTTTTTTAAAAAAAAAAAAATGAGCCCCACTGGACCCCCACTGTGTTAATGCAGAGACCTAGAATTCAACTGGAAAACACTAAGGGGTGTACTAAATGCCTGTACAAAATTTCAAGCTTTTATCTTGAACAGTCAGGGCGGGAAAAATATCAATAATCTCCACAATGCCCCAGATTACTGTAAAATACCTTGATCTCAGGCAGAACATTTCCTATATACTCTAGAATCATAGTTTGCCCTTTATTATCTACAGAATAAAACTGCCTTTCAAACGGGCCCTTCACATGTCTCCATCATGTATCTCAGGCGGGAAAATCACGAAAAAAGGTATTTTTTAAACCACAAAATCCCTTTTATTTACCTTTTTGCCTCTCTAAATCCATCTTGTGCTAACGCAGAGATCCGAAAAAATCTAATAAATAGTACTCGGTGGACTGAATGTTTGTACAAAATTTCAATCTTCTAGGTGCGAAAGTAAGCCCGCCAAAAATAATGAAAATAGGCCTAACAAAAATATTTTTTTAAAGTTATAATGTCATCACCTCCTATGTCTCGACGCAGGAAGGCGTGAAACCATACGTAACGTGTTCTACAGTGCCTCTAGACTTGAAAAAAAAAAAAAAAAAAAAAAAGTAAAAAGCTTTATTGGTTCTTTTTTAATCGAATAATGAAAACGCTACTTTAGTACCTAAAAATAGGTACTAGAACCCCGAAGGGATTCAGATTATGAGACAAAAAAATTTAACATTTGGATTGTAAATTTGGAGGTATCATGACTTCTTGTATCTACTGACCAAATTATATTTAGTTAATCCTCAGTATAATATGAATTTTATTTCTAATTTCTGTTTCTATCCTAGTCTGAAGGAAAACCTTCTTTGCGCACAGATTTTAAATCTACCATTGTGACAACGTTGGGCAAAAATCTGTGTTCAGAAAGACCAACAGAGATTTGTGCGCAATTCGGGATCTATAGTGTGCGCAATCCTGTTGCTCCCCATACAATATCAACTATTACAGCGTATCAAGACATACAATGTAATTCTCATTATATGTACAATTCAAATACTTACATCAAAACTTACAACGTATTTCCCATAACATTTACAATTCAAGTACTTACGCCAAAACTTAGAACGTAGGCCTATTTCCCATAAAACTTACAATTCAAGTACCTACAATGTATCAAGACTTAATTTATTTCTCATAACGTTCACAATATCAATTACAGTATTATAATGTATTGAGACTTAAAACGTCTTTCACATAAAACTCTGAAGTGGTATAATATGAGTCAAAATATTCATCTACATGCATTTTACCTGGTCTAGTCCATAATTTGTATGATATATTTTCGGGAAAAATAATAGAAATGTGGTACTTTTTTCTAGTCTGCCTCTTCAGTGATTATTCATCTTGTTTCTCAGCACAATGGTTTATAAGGGTTACTATTATTATTTGGATATTAATGGAATTTTAATTATATGATCTTCGAATCTATGCTTATATTCGTTACTTTACACACATTCGAAAATGAAATTTTTGAGTTTTACGTGCCACGGTTATGCCGGCTAGGCTCAAGGAGACGTGATAATGAGAAATGAATGAAATGGTGGAATGAAGAAGGTGGAAGGAAACGGGAGAACCCCGAGGAAACCCACGCACACGGTGTTTGTCCACAACAAAGTTCACTTAGCGGGAGCAGGGACCCCATACACCAGAGGTGAACGCTCTACCACAGAGCCACTGCAGCCCCCTTTCACACAGATTAGAATCTGTAGTAGGCTATATACATACAAGGTGTTTCAAAACAACACCGACAAAATGAAAAGAAATTAATTTTAAATGTCCATAGCACCAAAACTATTGGATCTACCGTCGTCGGGTCAAGACTTCATTTAAGAACTAGTATGTGTCCTATCCAAAAATACATGTTTCAGAATCCTGCGGTACTTCCGTAACAATTTTAATAGAGGTAGTTGGTGAGTATTTCAAATTATATGCCCGTAGCCAAACTCCCTCTGTAAAAATCATTCCGTGAGATCTTAGGATTTTGAAACATGTATTTTTTTGATAGCTCACATTGTTTTGGAGCTATCGGCCTTTAAAGTTAATTTTTTTTCACGCTTTCGACAGCCTATAACAGCAAAAGGAAGCATTGTATCACCCAGGTTGGTCTATACTTTTTGTCTTATCTTGGTGTCAGGAATCAACTTCCAAACGTTGTTGGTATTGTTTTCAAACACCCTATATATATATATATATATATATATATATATATATATATAGAGAGAGAGAGAGAGAGAGAGAGAGAGAGAGAGAAACTTCTTTGGTATATATATATAAATTAAATAGTTCATTAACCCTTGCAGCAGATACCCTTCCAATTATGAATGCAGAACTCACTACTTATAAACGTTGTGATTTCCAATATACTCAACAGATGGCAATTCAGTACCTGACAACTTATCATTCAGACACAAATGTGCTTGTAGCTAATGTCTATACTAAAAATCCTTTGATTGGCATTTTTTGACAACTGAAAGTAGCATTCTCAATTGTGAAGGTATCTGCTGAAAGGGTTAAGAAGTATTAACATGTATGTATGTTATGTATTTCTATATTTTGTGATTCCATAATTGCTCGTACTAGTATACAAAGATTTCTCTACTACTTGCTTACGCCACGACCCCTTCACTCTTCGTATTTCTCTATGTCGTTGCTCTGAGGCATGCTTCGATGTTACAAACATCGGCCAGATATACTTTATTTTATTTTATTTCATTTATTTTTGTAGAGGAGTGTTTCAATCACGTCTAACGAATATATTCTATTGTGTTATATGTTGAGAGAGACATTGTCTCGGAAGTGTGTCGTTTGATTCTAGTGGATGTTATTTTCAAAATTTTAGTTATCTTTTTTTTTTCAAGAAGAATTGAACTTATGTAGCCTCAAGCTTCTTTGAAGCATTTTGTAAAAAAGGAAAAAAAAAAATTGTTTGGATCCTTAAGAGTCTTCATCCCGGCGAAATTAAAATACCGCTAATTTTACAGTAATTATATGATATCTTCAAATAGATAAAAGATAATCGAAATGTGGAACAAGAGCGCCCTAGACAATATTATTTTACATGAGATACCATTATCACGACTCACTTATCTGCTTTCGATTTCGAGCCATTTTGAAAATCGGCATTTATTTTCGCGTTTCTAAACAGCTGAAAACGGAAAGCCACTAGGTGACTTGTGATAACGGTACCTCACAAAAAATAATATTGTCTAGGGCGCTCTTGTTCCATATTTCAATTATCTTTTATCTATTTGAAGATATCACATAATTACTGTAAAATTAGCGGTATTTTAATTTCGCCGGGATGAAAACTCTTAAACTAGGTGCAATAGCAGAAGTCCTTTACCCTGCATATGTATATATCATATTCCATTATCCTGACTTTTTTTTCTTTACTTTCTACTTTTACACAATATACATCTTGTCATATGTCAGCTATAATTTGTCGAGTCAATATTTTGATATTGACTAACTTGCCTACCAATACAGCTAATGCTTTCTACTGAGTGATGTGGTTTATATCCTCATAAAGTAAACAATATTTTAATGTGGAAATCCGTCTTTTCTACTTTAATCAGCTGTATTGGTAAGTTCACATTGGACGATGTCACCTCCTGTAAGGTCGATTAAGGGTAATGTTTGAGATATTCAACCTTGAGGGTTTATGTCCTAAACCTTCTAGAAATTTCGATCTACGTCATGACAACGTGATTATGGGTGTTCACTAATATTCGAAGTTTACTACCTTTTATGGAGAAGAGAAGAAAAAGGGAGTGAATTTTTGTCAAAAAGTCTTTGAATAAAACCACGAACATCGAGTTTCTCAAGAGAGTGTGGACAAGAGTTTGACGGAGCAACTTCAATACCGACAGCTCATGGAGTTACCACGATATATTAAGGTATTGTAATCAGCTGATATATTGAAGGAACTTTATACAACGCACCATTACATTTCTACAGACGATAAATTCTTATTTCACCAACCTAAATTCTGCTGCATCTTTTCAAAATGCACTTTTGTGTATTTCATTTATAATTACTATAACAGCTATTTTAGAGTTACATCCCGAGTTTAGTATTTATACATTATTATAAAAGGATTGAACGGTTTAATCCTTTATGTTTGCAGCTTCTCAAATCTGGTGGCGGAGATAACATTGCCAATTTATTAAGCAACAATTTATTTATATTTTCTAGGTTGCCTTCAATGCTTTGCCGTCTTCACAGAAACAGACAGAACAATTGGATAATTATTGGGGCATGCTTGTGGTCTTGTAATCCAGCTCTCCTGAAGCAGAGACAGTGTTGGAGAATGGTCTATGTACTATCGGAGTTGATGTTGAAAGGTGATCTGTGCTCCCTCCCCTCCCAACTGCACCGCATTCAAATCCCAGTCGCCGTTCTTCGGAAAAAAAGTAATTGTAGGCAACATCTTTCATATCTTCAGTCTTGCATAAAGTAATTGTAGGCAACATCTTTCATATCTTCAGTCTTGCATAAAGTAATTGTAGGCAACATCTTTCATATCTTAAGTCTTGCATAAAGTAGTTGTAGGCAACATCTTTCATATCTTAAGTCTTGCATAAAGTAATTGTAGGCAACATCTTTCATATCTTAAGTCTTGCATAAAGTAATTGTAGGCAACATCTTTCATATCTTCAGTCTTGCATAAAGTAATTGTAGGCAACATCTTTCATATCTTAAGTCTTGCATAAAGTAGTTGTAGGCAACATCTTTCATATCTTAAGTCTTGCATAAAGTAATTGTAGGCAACATCTTTCATATCTTCAGTTTTGCATAAAATCACACAAAACAAACTCTGAATCCAAACTCTATTGAACAAGTGTATAAAGTAATAGAAAATATGAATTTATTAATAGGATGCTGACAAACACCTTACTGTGATAATATTTTCAACAGATTGATCCTTGTGAATGTGATTGAATACGTAATAAAATAAAAATATGTGGTATTAACAGTACTATAGCTATGGTTTCTTGCGAGGCAGTTAAGACTGTCTCGTCTAACGAATAATGTCATTAAAAGTTATGTCTTGTCTCGGAAAGTGGAAGTGCTCTGTTTCGTCTCGTTTCGGGATCCGTAAGTACAACATCCAATTAATAACACTCACCATTTTTTTTAAGTGCTTTCTAAAACTAATTCAAACTGCGAATGAGACAAATTTAATATAGGGAAAAGTAAGTTACGTACTATGTCTCGTTTATGTTCTTGTGATCCCTTTAAAGTTCCTTATATTATGCTGGCCATAGACAAGTAGTTCTCAAACTATGATCCTCGAGGTATGCCATTGTGATCTTAGTAGATTGAACATTAGAAGAAACATGACAGTAAAATTGGAGAGAGTAAAATGCTGGAGTTGCACAAATCACTGTATTAGCTATGGCGGGAATGGCAGATAGAAAAATACCTAGACCATAATTGAAATATACGAACTAAGTAATAAAAGATATAGTTAAGAAATGGCACTGTATTCAGAAATGAAAAGTCTAGCTGAGGATAGGGAAGCATGAAAAGCTGCGTGAAGCAATAAGAAGATTACTGTTCGAGTAGCAGGAGAAGAAGGGTTGCTCACGAGACGGAACGGCATTATGGGACAAGTCAGAACGCTTCCAATAGATAATAGCCTACTTTCCAAGATGGAAGATCACTATCACGACACAACACCACTTCGAGACGAAGTAGACTCAAATCTTGCCTCCAGGCAGACATATTTTGGACGGTTTGCCAAAAAGAAAGAACTCGTAAATAGGAGGGAAATACTCAATACAGATTGTAAACATATTTTTAAAAAATCACACAAAAACGTGAAAGAAAGTAATAAAAACTATATATGGAAGAGTATACAAGAGTAAGGTGTAGTGTGCTATTGCCAAATTAATTTACTAACTCACTCTATGGCCTATGGAACCCGGAGGTTCAATACCGCAAAAGTTCTCAAAAGCTCTCCATTTACTTTTATCCTTAGCCAACTGGATCCAGTTTCTACTTTGTATCCCTATATTCCGAGATCCATCTTAATATTGTCCTTTCATCTGCACCTAGGTCTTCCTAATGATCGTTTTCCGATTGAACTTCTTGATAAAACTTTAAAAGTGTTCCTACTTTCTTCCAATCTGGCTGTATGACCTGCCCACCTGAACCTTCTAGGTTTGATGACCCTAACAATGTTCGGTAAACAGTATAAATTATGTAGTTCCTCGTTATGAAGTTTCCGTAATTCCTCATTCCCGTTCCTCTTGGGTCCGAATATTCCTAATTTTATTCTCAAATACTTCGTCTCCGTTCTTCTCTCAGAGTAACCGACCATGTTTGACAACCATACAGAATAACAGGCATGATTATCGTTTTGTAAATTTTAAGCTTCAAATTTCTCGTCAGAATTCATGACGACAAAAAAATTGAACAGAATAATAACACGAATTCCCTGCTTTTAATCGATATTTAATTTCTTGGTGAGTATGGTTTTGGTCCGCTAATATTGATTCTACGTATTTGAAAGTCTATTTTATCGAAAGTATTATTTGATATTTTAAAGTATACATAATTTGCAGTACTACGATCCCAGTGAACTTTTATGTATTTAGTTTTATCTGAATTTAGTTTTATCTGCATGTACTTCCAAACTTATGTCTCTGTAAGCTTTTATAACACCTCTACATTTCTTCCTATTGTTCTCCTACAGTATATCCCATATTAAATTGCATCATAAGTATACGTCATAACCTGGTGAATACCATTCAGCTCTAGGCCTTTGATTTTTCTTATAGTGTACTCCAGAACGAAGTTGAATAATAATGTTGACAACGTATCTTCTTCTTTCAGGCCATTCTCGACATGAAAGCTCGTGGACAAGATTTTTCATATCCGGGCTTTACTTTGGAATTCATTTAAACACACTTGATTTATCTAATTAGTTTTTTTTTTTTCGGTATTCCGAATTCTGTAAGAATGTTGTAAAATGTTTCCCTACTAACCAAGTCGTAATCCCTTCTACCGGGGTATTGTACTCCATCTTTTCGAGTGTTCTATGGTAAATATCTGGTCGATATTGATCGATTTAATCTAAATCCGCATTGATAATCTCCAATAATTACATTTATGTATGGGATTATTTAAAATATATTTTTTAAGTTGTTAATTTATTTTGAAATAAATAATTGAAAAAAGATTAAATGATAGTGACACTATCGTAGCATGATTTATAACACTATCACTAATATGAAAACGAATTTATTCATTTAACTACATGCCTTGCGGAAATTGGCACTCGGTTGAGGCAGTTGGCAACACATCACCTCCAAGCAGCTCGAAAACATAGCCAACAGGAAGAAAGGAGCGAAATGATTACTAAATTCGTGATTGGCTGCTGGCGTCTCTGTCACGGAAGTCATGCACCTACTACAAATCGAGGGAGCGTGTCAGGTGCTCCCATCTAGCGGCATCAGTGTAAAACAATGCGACTGTGTTACTTTCATGACCGGATGATGGTGCGATGATCTGATTGGATAGCAATTTATTTTCTTGTTTGTGATGGCCAGTTTGTTGTGTGAGGAAAAATTGCTAGTCATCAAAGAAGCTGCGTTGTAAAGAAGCGAGAAGTAAATAAAATAAAATAAAGTAAAGAAACATGAACAGACCACCGGAAATTGTTTCGAATATCTGTCTTATTTTAACAATTAATGGACTTACTTTAACAACAACGTTCCTTCCATAGGTCAAGTAGCCAAACGTTACATTCGAATGTAAAAAAGGAAAAAGATGTGAATAGATGAAAGCCCTAATCTACACATCTTTCCAATGATTTTTTTTTTTTCTGGAGCAACAATACTCACAACTTAGGCCCTATTTATTCCGAATTTCTTGTATGTAATAATTGGTGTCGAACGTTCCCATAAAGCTGGTTACATCTCTCGATACTTTCATATGTAGTAATTCCAATACTTTATCATTGGTGATTGTGTGAACACAGTGAAGAGCATTTATCAACGTTTAGAGTTGAGTTGAGTGGAGTTTGAGTTTAACGTCCTTTCAGCAGTGAGGCTATATGAGACGTGGACCTACAGTTTAACGTGGGATCCAAACCGCAAGAGCTCACGCTGGGAATCAAAATCGGGTTTCACACACCAAAGGCGTTTTGTAACTCCTTAGCCAGGAGAGAGCTCTATGAACATTTATAAATTCTTTTTGAGTTTTACGTTCAACGCTTATGCCGACTAGGCTAAAGGAGACGTTGATAAAGAGAAATGAATGAAATGGTGGAATGAAGAAAGTTGGAGGAAACGTTAGAATCCACGCACACGGTGTTTGTCCACCACAAAGCTTACTTGGCGAAAGTTGGAATCGAACCAGGGACCCCATGCAACCAGAAGTGAACGCTCTACCACTGAGCCATCGCGGCCCACTTATGAACGCTTAGAGATATATTCTACTCCAATAATAAATATGGTTTAAATGTTGTCGTATTACATCCTTCGTTCACCTCGCGGGACACAGAAAGATTCTGGTAACTTCTAAAAGAAATGAATAAGGCAAACAGGGCATAAATTTTGTACATAAATGTATAAAACGAGACGAGACACTTTCTTCTCGTCTCATATCGTTTCGTGAGCTATCTATTGTACTGTTATCAAAGCATGATTTTAAAGTTAACACTGCCACAGGGTATAATTATTATTGTTGAAATAAATTAACCAATCAAAGTATTATTTGATATCCCCATGAAAGGCCTATTGTATTATTCTCCATCCCTGACGATGCCTTCCTTTTCTGCCTTAGATTACTATATGTTTTGAAAACTTTGTTTTTCTAATCTATTAGGATTTACTCAGGGGCGGATCCAGGACGGACTTCTGGGGGAGTGGATTGGAATGCTGCTACTTAGAGCCACCTTTAAGAGGTCCAAACTCTGGAATGGGTTTTCCTTATATATATAAAATAAGAAAGTTTCCTCTTCTGGGGGGGGGGCGAACAAACCGATCGCCCCCCTGGATCCATCACTGGATTTATTCGATACTAGGCGAGGACTTTGTCCTCAAATCCCTGCTGACTCGGCCTACGACGTCACACCTTCAATCTTTGCACTGCAAGAAAACGCTTATGGCATTATTCTTTGCGAACAATTTAAACCTCTTTTCCCATAAGAATACACTGTAAAAAATCGTTGTGTTATTTCAACAACATGCTTATGTGTTAACACGATTGTGTTAAAATATAACACAAACAAGTGGTTAGAACAACTCACTCTCCATTTGGAGTTGTGTGTCTAATGCCGATAGTTGAAATGACACACAACCTGTGTGTTAAATTAATACAAGTGTAGAATCTTCGGTGTTGTTTTCTGCGTGATTGCAAAATATGTTGGGCATCTAATTATAAAGGTTTATGAATTGAAGCTACAGACAAACACAGTAGAAAGAAATACTTAAACAAATCCAGATATACGCAAAATTTCATCTCCCACATTTGATGCATTTATTGCTTTTTTTTTTTTAAGCTATTGTGTACTAGAGGCAACAAACGCATCAACTTTATTAGATGGCAACTGGCGCCGATCACTTGAAAGTGAATATGGAAGAACTATAAAATAAAGTAAATAGACAGTCGTCATTTTGTTATAAAATTACATGGCGAGCAGATTTTATCTTATCCCAAACGGTTATCGTCGAATATACGCGGCTTAAAGGAGCACTCTGATTAACCAATTTCCTCAACAATTTATCCCTCTACAAGTGACGTTTTCTTTATCACCTACGTGGCCAAGTCGGATGAGCACGGGGTTAGTAAACGAAATGTTGGTGCTTCGGGCCCGCCACAGGAGTAATTTTTTTTACTTGTTTAAAGTGGTTTTTTAGACTCAGCATAATGTAAACACATTACACATATAGGCGATTTAACATATTTTGAGCGAGTAATTTTGTGATTCATCAACGTTTACGGCACGTCTCAACACCGGTTGTGTGTTAAAGACGTAACACACTCCTTGTGTTAAACGCCAACACTGCGGGATATGTGTTGAACTAACACCGCATAGTGGTAGTCACGCTGGAACCACTACCTTGTGTTAAAATTGAGTTGAATTAACACAACCATTTTTTACTGTGTACGCATTTCGATAAACACTCATGTCGGCTCAATTGCTAACTGTTTAAAAATTCATTTGAAATGATTCACACGTTTTTTCTCGATGAGGAGACTAATAAATTCTAATTCAATTTTATATGTTGAGAAAAAAATAGAAATATATTGAGAAAAAATACAGAACTTCTTCTCGCGTTAACACGTAGATTGCATGTGTATATGAAATTTGATACACATGGGTCTCCCTTGCAGAGCATCGTCTATTGCACTTCTGTAGCATTTGTTGTATTGACCCTAGGTGTGAATACAATAACATACATAGGCCTTTGGCATAGAAGTCAATATTTAATGTCCACGCCATGTATATGCAAAACCATATACAAAGAAAATTATATAGGCCTATTTATGTGCCTAAAACAAAGGCGAAATCAAAATATTACTGGCGAACTGTTGCCAGTAACGCACAGATGATGACGGTTAACAGATATAATGGAAGTCAAGGTACCCGAGTTCCCGGAAAAACTGCGGCATATGCCTAGTTCTTTTGAATAAGAACTTTATATAGCAACTTTTATATGCCTAATATACAGGGTATCTCGAATCTTATAAACAATTTGGAGATATGAATTTTATTACTCCACCCTTTTTTACCCGCCTTTGGGAGGCACAGTGATTCAGTGATATTACCGCCTATCTCTGGTGTGGAGGATCACTGGTTCGATCGCCGGATAATGGACAACATCGTATCTGTGGGTTTTCTCTGGTACTCCCGTTTCCTCCCACCTTCTCTTTCCACTAATTCTTCCATCATCATTTACTAGCCTTAATCATGCGTCTTCATTAGCCTAAAATGCATTATCGTGGGACATTAGACTGAAATATTTCATTTCATTTTCTTCGCGCCTTTTTCACTTCTTCAAAGGGAAACATTAACAAACACTTAAGAGTCTTCATCCCGGCGAAATTAAAATACCGCTAATTTTACAGTAATTATGTGATATCTTCAAATAGATAAAAGATAATCGAAATGTGGAACAAGAGCGCCCTAGACAATATTATTTTACATGAGATACCGTTATCACGACTCACTTTATCTGCTTTCGATTTCGAGCCATTTTGAAAATCGGCATTTATTTTCACGTTTCTAAACAGCTGAAAACGGAAAACCGCTAGGTGACTTGTGATAACGGTACCTCACAAAAAATAATATTGTCTAGGGCGCTCTTGTTCCATATTTCAATTATCTTTTATCTATTTGAAGATATCACATAATTACTGTAAAATTAGCGGTATTTTAATTTCGCCGGGATGAAGACTCTTAAGCATGTCTTTAGTTGTTTTAAATGAAAAGCCTAAATACTTATTTTCATGTTCTTAACATTAAAGGATTTCGAGATATGATTATTCGATTCTATTATAGCAATTCTAAGCCCATTCTTCTCGCCTTTTATTTTCCGCTATTTTTTCCCCTTCTAGGGGAAATATTAAAAAAAAAAAAAAACAAAAAAAAAAAAAATACAGTGAAACATGTGTCTGCTTATTTTGAATATGAAATCCATATATCAAATTTCATGTTTTTACCCTTCAGAGATTCGGAAATATAGACATTTTACTATAATAATTGCCACCTTTATTTCTCCCTCCATTTGTTCGTCGAATTTCCAAAAATCCTTCCTTTGTGGTACTTTACGTGACACATTTTATGCACCCTCAAAATTTCAAGTTTATACCATAAGCAGTTTGGTCTTGGTGTTGATCAGTCAGTCATTCATTCAGGCAGTTTCGGGCTTTGTTTAGGGCGAACCAAGCAACCGGCTGGAGCCCCGCGCATGAAAGGGCCCTACGCTTCAGAGTAATACTTTGACTTTTTAAAATATCTATATACAAACAATAGGTTAGTACGTATCATTAAATAAAATTCTAAAGCTTAGAAAATTCTCTTAGCTAAACCGATTATAGTTCTATAATTAGCCCATCTGCAGGACGATAACACATGCACCTTGAATAAAATATTCCCATTATCTCTCTATATATCTAAATGTTTCACAGTATTAGTGGGTCCCGTTACTCTTCAATTCATCAGGGAAGGGCTCTGTAACAATTAAAACATGTTTATGAAAAAAAAAAATCTTTAGTTTTAGATACGTCCCACGGTTATGCCGGTGAGATTAAAGGAGACGATGATGATGAGAAATGAATGAAATGGTGAAATGAAGAAAGTGGGAAGAAACGGGAGAACTCCGAGAAAACCCACGAGCACGGTGATTGTCCACCACAAAGTCCACACGGCGCGAGCTGGGACCGAACCAGGGACCCCAAGCACCGGAGGTGAACGCTCTACCACTGAGCCACATGTTTATAAACTTTGTGGAAGATTCTAAAGAACTTAAATTTAGCCAGGGCATTCAGTTGAAGTGAGAATCTGAAATGAGGTTAAAAGAGAAATGTTACCAACGAAATGGTGGAATTGTGTCCAAAATAATTCCAACTTTATGTACTAAGCACAGCTTTGAACAGTATAAACACCCTGTGTTTCTTGAGTAATACCATTTGCAAAATCTTGGTGCATTACTTTCTTAATTTTAGTAACCTGCAACCTGCTTAGTTGAGGGACTCAAATGCTGCCTGGAGAACGTAAGATAAAAACACGAGTGCTAGGGAAGGGGTAGTGGTATAACATGATATTATGTTTATTACTATTGTCATATTAATTTCGGATTCTTTCCATTCATCTTTTAGAAAACTCTCTCATGGCAACATGATTAGTGCGGGAGACTGGGTTTGATTCCCGGTGGGATGTTTCAGATCCCATATGAAGTTTCAGGCCATACAGCTAATTAACCTATTTACCCTATAAACACGAGATGTTAAGTATAGTAAAGAATTAACCAAATTGAAATAATTAAGAATAGACTGATTTTGTTTGTTAAAAAATGAATTGAAAAACGGAGTGACTCAACGCATCTCATTATATTCTGAAAACAAATTATGTTTTACATAGTAAAAGACAGTCAATCGACTGCTGGATGAATGTCTCTCGAATTCTTCACTATCATTTATCTTTATAATGGCTGGTTTAAAGGGACAAGTTTTGCCGATAGATGGCACTACAATCGTTGTATCTCTCCCATGTATTTTTTTACCTTTCACGAAAATTCACAATTTCTCTTACAAATTTCAACCTACAAACTTCAAATTTTTAGAAAAGAAACTTCATAATCTATCGAAGGCTATAGTCCGTGCCGATATTTTATTTAGAATTTTCTTCATTGTTGAAATGACTTGATTGTTGAAATGGATATCCAAACCTTTAACAATCGAACTGTTTCAACAATGAAGAAAATTCTAAATAAAAAAAATCGGCACGGATTGTTCCCTTTAATAGGTTACGAAGTTCCTTCTCTAAAAATTTGAAGTCTCTAAGTTGAAATTTGTAAAAGAAATTGTAAATTTTCGTGAAAGGTAAAAAATACATGGGAGAGATACGAAGACTGTAGTGACATCTATCGGCAAAACTTGTCCATATTCTTTTCCACGTTACTCCACGTCACACCACCCTGCATAAGGACGTTTCTTAGGTCTCTCTTTGTTCGTTGATACCTAATCAAGGATTGAATTCGTTCATCTATCATCCATTCTTCTTCCGATATGATCGACTTATCATTACTGCAGTGCTTTTGATGTTCATAATATGTCCCACTCTCGCCATCTTTTTTATTTTTATAATATCCGGAGATGCAATTTCACACTTCCACTGTTAGTGCTGAACCCAAGCTATAATTTCACATATATTTTTAACGTAACTTTTTTTCCTTTTCTTTTCTTCGTGTATGAAATAAGGTGCAGAAATTTGTACATTGTCACTTGCTGATTGAGCAAACCGAATGCATCTGTTTCTTGAATGTCAAGATGGAGATTAACGGTGCATTATACAATTATAAAGGAAATCTGTGAAAATATGCTGGTTTTAGTGTTGTATGAAAAGTTTCTGTAACAAACACATCTTCTTCCCATCACCGATCACTTTTATGTAATTAATGTACAGGTAGGTCTAGTATATGATATATTGCTTTTTTCTTTTCTTTTTTTAAAAGACTTGGCAACCAATATTATTGTCGAACTATTTCGAAAAGAAGACGCTTAAAAATAATTCAAAAAAGCTAAATACATATTCCGAGTAAACAATGAGTTAAGGCGGATTTTCATGCAACCCTTCGTTGCGTTCTTTGCTTGCGATTTGGCTGAATAGCCCAATTGAGAAAGTTATTTAAGTATAGTTCTACACAGGTTCGTAGCCAGCCCTAAAACTTAAGGGGGGCCCGGCTGAAGTTAGGGGGGGGGCGATCCAACCATATGATAATTCATCACCATATTATAGTTCTTTTGCAAGCCTACTGTAAAACTTTTAGGGGACCAGCAAAAATTATGGGGGCCCGGCCCCCCTAGACCCCCCCTGGATACTGGCCTGGTTCTACATGTAATACAACTTTCTGTTGTCTACACATAGAAATCGCAAGCAGCGAACGCAACGACGCTTGCATAAAATCCGCCCTTACTTTGTTAATGATGACTTAACTACAATAAAATACTTGAATATTTGTTTGAATTTTTAAATTAACTATTTACAGCGCTAAACGTTTCAAAAGCGTATGTAAACGAACAAGTATCCCAACCATTAAGAGGAGAAACCAAAGCACCACAGATAATGCCAAATCATTCTTCATGAATTATGAAATAGATTTCATCCTTTATATTATATTTCTCCACTAATTCTTGCGGCAAGCTGCCCAAACGCTCGATCTCAGAAAACGATTTCATAAATGACAGCAATTCTTCTTCACTTTCAGTTAAAAATTCATCACAAATCCAGAAATCCTTCAGATTTGGCCTAGGCACTACCTCACACATTTTGGATATGAAAGCTTGTGACCTGTTAACCACTCTCCGAATAAACAAATTTCTCAAAGAAAATGCACTTCTTAACAGATTTATCACGGTGTCTTCAGAAATATCCGTAATCAAATGAACAGTACTTAGTTTGGACATAGTATGAACTTCATTTAAGTAAACAGTTGGGTTTGTTTCCAATGAAGTAATATTCAATACCTGCAAATTATCGCAAGAAGTAAAAATTGTGTGTAAATTGACGAATATGTTCGATATCATAGGAGTATATACTATAGAAAGCTTTTCGAGCAATTGACCCTTATCTGTGATAAACTGGACAAAAAGATTATGAAATGTATTATTATCATCAACTGACTGTGAAAGGAAATCAACTTACAATCTCCGCAGAGGATTCAAATCTTCTAGACTAACTACCTCATTAGATATACCTTGAAATTCCAGTTCTTCCAAATGCGGACATAACAGCCGTAAGAACTGAAGAATGTCATTTGACAAAATACGTAACTGCACAACTTTTAAACGCAACGTCCTTCCGTTATTATTTTCCGAAAGGCTCCATTGTCTGCTACTCAAGTAGGAGGTAATTTTCTCGAGGTCTAGAGGAGTATATTCTAAGTTTTCCAGTAATTCTAGAACTACTAGCATTGTTTTCGGAGATACATTACACTTTGTAAATCCCAATTTTTTAAGTGTTTTGCAAAGAGCGGTTTTACATATAGAAAACGTTGGCACAGATTCATTGTCTTGTGGTATAAGTTCTGATGGATGTACTAATTTACAAATAGGTGGGAAAATATCTGGGATTTTCCACAATCTGCTTTCTACTGCTTCGCAATTACCATTCAGAAGAACGTCTCCATTTCCATCGGAAGCTTGCACATTTTGATTGCGTGTTATTTTCTGTGTTAAGAGATTTATCCCAACATCAGACACTTGAGAGTACGATACATCAAGAGCTTCCAATCTGTGACATTCTTCACCAATTGTTTGCATAATCTCATCGGTGGCCAAGTGATTCAAACGTAAATAAACCAATCCCCGAGCAGATTTCAAAATGTCTTTCAGAAGTCGATGATCAACTGTGGTCATGTTTGATTCTACGTTGAGCTTGAGAGTTGCGAGAGATTCTCCAAATTCGGTTAGTAATTCCAGAAGTCTTGTCAGGTGGATATTTTGAAGTTTAAAGTAGCCAGTTTCATAACTCCGCATTTCCTTTGACGCTAAAATTTCCAGAAGAAATAATATTAAAGGGTAAGTCTCAGAAGGATTATTTATTATGTGATATCTCGATATTAGTGGTCCATATGCAAGTGCACTGTTAAGAAGTAATGTACGTATGTTTTCTGGTAGTGGCTGGAAATACTCACGAAAAGTATGCCTGTGCCTATAGAAAGTGACAACGTCATCAAATATTTGTGGTTCCTTGGAGAGAATCCATTTGGTTAAATGAGCCAGTACAAGTGATCGGAGCGATTGAAACTTTTGTTTGAAAATGGCCAACATAGTTTGAAAAGATTTTAATACTATTGATTTAGTTCTAAATTTACGGACCATTCATTTTCAATAGCAAGTTGCATGGTAATAAACTTTCAATATTGTAAACAGAAAAAGAAATTAGTTATCACTTATTGTTCAATAAAACAATATAAAAATATCTCATATTATTAATGAACAATGGAAATAAAAGGTATGATCAACTTTCTGGGCTAAATTCCTTAAATTAAATCATGTTACGTTACAGTAATTAACAAAACATTATCTTCTGAAACACAAACTTATAAGGCCTCTCCGGAAAACTTCGGCCAAAAGAAAAGAAAGAAAAAGAAAAAAACATCCCCAAGAGTGAACTACCCATTGTGGTGTTCTTGTAAGAAGCAGTCACCTAACCAGATTCTAAACTATTTTAATGGTAACATATATTAATTCGGTAAGGGGGAGGGGCGTGACATTAAATACTTTGGTTATCACACCCGGGGCTCGATCAATCTAAACTAGGGGGCGCGGTGGCTCAATGGTAGAGCGTTCACCTCTGGTGCTTGGGGTCCCTGATTCGATGCCAGCTCGCACCGTGTGGACTTTGTGGTGCACAAACACCGTGCTCGTGGGTTTTCTCGGGGTTCTCCCGTCCTTTAAAGACAAAGAATAAGGATCAACTCCTGAGACGTTGTTCTGCCAACTCCCTACCAACACTGAAGAGCAATGCTTTTCGCGTCGTCCTTTAAAAACAAAGAAATGAATGAAACAAAGAATGATTATCAACTCTAGTGGCATTGCGCCTGTCTATTCCCTACCAACGCCGAAGAGCAATGATTTTTATGTTGCCCTTTAAAAACAAATAAATGAGTGAAACAAAGGATGAAGAGCAACTCCAGCGGCGTTGCCCCTACTAATTCCCTACCAACCCAATGGTTTTTATGTTGTCCTTTAAAAACAAAGAAATGAGTGAAACAAAGGATGAAGAGCAACTCCAGCGGCGTTGCCCCTACTAATTCCCTACCAACCCAATGGTTTTTATGTTGTCCTTTAAAAACAAAGAAATGAGTGAAACAAAGGATGAAGAGCAACTCCAGCGGCGTTGCCCCTACTAATTCCCTACCAACCCAATGGTTTTTATGTTGCCCTTTAAAAACAAAGAAATGAGTGAAACAAAGGATGAAGAGCAACTCCAGCGGCGTTGCCCCTACTAATTCCCTACCAACCCAATGGTTTTTATGTTGCCCTTTAAAAACAAAGAAATGAGTGAAACAAAGGATGAAGAGCAACTCCAACGGCGTTGCCCCTATCAATTCCCTACCAAAGCCGAAGAGTTACGGTTTTGGCAGGAAATTTCAGTTCAAAGCAGTACTTCTAACAATACTGCTATATATCTGACGTCACTTGCTAAACTGAAATTAATTCCCAATTTTGCCTTAATAGTAATATAAATGACTATTTCCTTTTAAAATGTATTTTATCAAATTATGTTTGGGGGCATTTCTTAAATTTTTGGTACAAAGGAATTTGCACGGAAAGTGTAAGATTTAGAGGATGTTTGGAAACTTTTTAAAAGTAGGCAATCCATTTGGAAAGTAATATTTCTAAACATAACTTGTTTGTGTTAATATATACGTATATAATTCTCTGAAAATCGAAATCCGGTATTGCCTTAGAGGGAGAGAAGTGTGGAAACCATGTGAAACAGAAAGGCATTAATTAAAACAATGAACAAGATGAAAAAAAAAACGAGAAGCGAGTGAGTGACCAAATAAAGATCTGTCCAAAATTAGAAATGCAAATTAATGGAAGGAAACGTGCCTTAGGTTTCAAGAGCGAAATCAACGCTAAAACTAATGGTCACAAAAAATTAAACAAAAAACGAAAGAAAATATAATGTACCTTATAGAGAACGAACGAAATCTGCAAGTAAGAAAGTGTGCAAAGAAATAAAAAGAAAAAGTGAATGAAAAATCGATTAGTATTGGCAGGAAAAACGTGACCAATATTTCTAAAGGGCTATTTTTTTCTTCTAAGATCGTGAAGAATCTGACCTTTCCCCACTGATTATTATGAATCAAGTGAACAGAAGTTCTCCGATTTAATCTTTCAAAGTTAACCATAGGCACAGAAAGAAGCAGGGAGGGTAGAGGAGAAGGACTATGCCAAAATATAAATGTTTTAGAATTTCGCAGGAGAATACAGGTGTGTGTGTGGGGGTGGGGGGGGGTAAGAAAATCACGCTTGTCTGTATATAATTTTTGCTCTTGACCTAATTTTTCTCTGTTGATAATTTAATCATCTGATTGGTTGATTTTGATAAGTTCTTTTCTTGAAGAAAGAAATTGTACTTCCGACAAGCTAACAAGATAGAAACATGTGGTCGGGTATATTTTTTTTACCTTTTTCTTCTCTTTTTTTCTATAAGGTAGGTAGGCCAAGGTTGTTTGCTAAAGGAATCAATCTTGCACGAAATCTATCCCATAATAGATATGATATTGTTCAGCATAGAATTAATGCTAAAGAAAGAAAGAGGGGAGTCAGACGATTTGACCATCTTGTAACAACATGAACTGTCATTTTCAACGAATACTTGAAACTCTCTTTGTCTCTGTTTGAGCCATAAGTACTTTATAGAAAATTGCTGAAACTATTTTTTTTTTTTTGGTAACAATAAACAAAAAATAATTTTAATATCTGGCCCAGTGGCGGCTAGTAGTCATGTCCGAGTGATTTGCCCTCGACTACAGATTACTAGGCGTGATTTGTAGTGGGTTAGAGTCCTAGTGAAGAGTATGAGCGTTTTTATCTTTTCTTAATAAATATGTAAGAATTAGTACTATATTGTGTAAAATTTAGCTTCTAGCATGAAATTTAGTTTTTTTATATATAGGTGTGACTTCCCTCTAAAGCAACCCTTGAATAAAATAAAGTAAAAAAAACTCGGAATGAGGAAAATAAGAAAAATGACATATCGAGAAATCAAAGAAACTAATAGAACTTCTAGAAAACAAAGTAACTGATAAGATATCCAGGAAACAAAGTACCGGTAACTGACAACATATCTAAGAAACAAATTTACTGATAATATTATAACCACACTATGCCTCAGTTCGTACATATATTTTAACTATTACACATACTAGCGATAACTGCAAGAAATATGGCTTGTGTATAGCCCGCTCCCCCCAGTTCTTTGTCACCGGAACTGGAGGAGTCACTACTACTACTACTTTACTACTACTACTACTACTACTACTACTACTGCTCCTCCTCCTCCTACTACTACTACTACTAGTACTACTACTACTACTACTTATATCGAGAACAGAACCCAACCAACCCCTGCGGGGCTTCTAACCCGTTCCTACTACTAGTACTACTACTACTATTGCTACTAACTACCACTACTACTACTACTACTACTACTTATACTAAAGCTTCCTTACCACAAGATTTACATCTTAAATCTTTATAACATGCGATTCCGATTCATTATGAACTAATATGAATCGTTAGAATCACTATGATTCGTTAAAAATCACTGGGGGGAGCGGGCTATACTCAATCCAGAAATATATACCAATCTCAAACTCTAAATCACTATATTTGATAAGAAATAACTGATTTTAAATCACATTTCAAAATCTTGTCTTGTCTCTTCACCATTAACGGTGTTTTAATTAATCAGCCTTTTTGGCCAAGTATGCTATGAATGTGTATAACTTGAATTACTTATACAAAAATTGAATTACTTGTATTAGAAATTGTAAAAAAGTTTACAAATGGCGGCTGACGCCATTTGCATTTTTTGGTCGGCTTTCGAGTCGAATTGTCTGTTTTATGCAGTAATGAGAATATATTAGAATAAAAATTGTAATTGTGCCAAGATCAGAAATCAGGAATAATTTCTCATAGTCAGTTAAAGAAATGTATAGTCACAATAGGGTGTAATAATAGTCAAAATCGTGAAGGAGATCCAACGGGTAGAAGAAGGCCAGTTACCCAGTTAGTCAGGGTGTAAAAGTTGGAAAAAGTGAAAAATAAATGAAATGAAGACGGTTGTAAAGTGGTTGTAGATGGATGTGAATGTTTTCATGAGTATTTGTAAAAGTGTATAAAAAATGTATGATGAGAAATGTTCTCTTTAATCACTTCTGCTTCTGTACCTCACTTTAAGAGATGTTAACACTATGACACGCACCTAGAAACTCGACGTATATTCCGTACACTACACTACCACTTTGCACACTTCACCATTACTATCGTTCAAAATCTTATTTTTAACTCTCATGAAGATTCACACACTTAAACGTCTCCCGTCAGTGTAGCAACGTACAAACAGAAATATATCTAGATCAATCGATTTATATTGCTTACATTTTTTCTTTCTTCTTCTTCTTCTATAAAATGCTCCAGCACTGCTGCCCTGATCACGAAGGAATAGGTAAAATATACAACGTTGTCGTTGTAATATATTCCATGAAACAATGTAACTGATAAAATTTATTGACAACAAAGAAATTGATAAGATATATAGAAAACAAAGTAACGGAGAAAATATTCAGGAAACAAAGTAACTGATAACTAGAGATCAGATGTTAGGCAAATTGCCTATTCTTTAATATTAAAAAAGATGATCAAAAATAATGTTTTAAAGCTTATGGGGGAGGAGTTATAGTTTCAGTTTAAGCCAATTTTATTTTGCCTATTTAGCTCATTCATGCCTAAAAATTACTCTAATGTCTAATGTTGTCTATTCTATGTATTTTCTTAAAAATAACACTTTGTTTGGGAAAATATATGGTTTGGTATTTCAAGAAAGGATTCTGCCTCTTCTGAGAAAAATAAGTATTGTTTATAGTGATAAGGTGTCGAAAAACTTTGGACTACTGTGTATACTGATAAAGTGCTGTAAAACTTTGGACTGCTGTGTGTACTGATAAAGTGTTGTAAAACTTTGGACTGCTGTGTGTACTGATAAAGTGTACGAAATTTGAACTGTTATGTGTAGTGATAAAGTGATGTAAAGAATGTATTTACCAAATAAACATGGAATGCATGTTATGCTTCGTTTTCATATATGCAGTACAAGAAGATATTAACAAACAGATATGTTTCTATATTCTTTGAACATTATCTATGGCTTGAATTTATTTTTAATTGTATTGAGTATTTATCTTCATTATTTCGAGTTACATTTTGGTGCCTATTTTACTGACTTTTTAAAAATTTTAATTGCCTATTTTCCAGGTTTTTAAGCCTAAACATCCGTCTCTACTGATAGCATATGTAGGAAACACATTTACTGGTAAGATATTCCACGAAACATCGTAGCTAATAAAATTTATAGAAAACAAAGACACCGATAGGATATTTAGGCTAAATATATAAACGGGTTTTGAAAAATTAAACTTCTTAGAAAGATGGATCTTAACTTACATGGAACTTTGAATTAAATATTTTTTCACACTCAATGAAATGATGACACATTATTTCATTCATTATTTCAAAATATTTTCCTGGAATTTTGCAAAAGTAAAATCTCACAAGAACTTGTTTGAACATTTACTAAATTTCAATTTGATTTTTTTTTTAAAGTAAAATCATGTAAGATATCTCGAAAACAAAGTAACTGAGTAACTGGTAAGATTTAGAGAAAACAAAGAAGTACCTGATAAGATTCCAGAAAACAAACTAAGTTATAATTAAGATATCCAGAAAACATAGTTGCCGCGACATACTCAAAATATTTCCAAGAATTGAAATATACAATGTGAGTCTATAGATCAATTATATTTAGTTAGACATATTGAAATTTTGAGAAAATACTCTATGTTTTATTGTTATTAATAGAAGAAAACGGTTTAGACAACATTCTCGTACCTTTTTCAGTTACAATTCCTTCTGAACTAGTTCTGTTTTCTTAAGCTCATATCTGCTCTTAGAATTTTTGCAGCTAGCATTGACATTTAAAAAAAAATCATAAATATATTATCTAGTGTATGGAAAATAGAATGAAGATAGAATAAATTCTTGAAACGATTAACTGATCGCATGAAACCCTTTCTCTCTATTAATTATACAGCTCTGGCTTCTAACAATGATGAACGCTAAAACCGGAAATGGTTTATTTCTACCACGTCCAGTTTTTAAATCACCTTCATCGCGGAAGTTGATTTCTAACTTTTGATCTTTTAAAGGGTCATATAAAAAGTCTCCCCGGTTTTTTGGTACATTTTTGAACAAAAAATTCCTTATTGAGAATCAATTTTAATCAAGAACATATACCATTATTATCTATGACCTTTTGCCATTTTCCGGGTAGATTCATTATTCCATCGGTGTAGCACTTTTGTGGTTTATCGTCGAAAAATTTTGGCCAAGTGATTTTCAGCGGCGCTTCGATCGGCCATTTTTTTTTTACTATCAAGAGAGTTTTGCAGAAACAGAAACAAATGGTAGTCAGACAGTGCAAGGTCCGCGCTATACTGTGGATGCATCAAAATTTCCCAACGAAGTTTCCTCAATTTGTTCCGAGTCATCATAGATGTGTATAGCCGCGCATTGTCATGTTGGAACACAACTCAATAACTGGATTGTGGGAAAAACAAGGTTATGTTGAGCGTTTCGTGGGATTGAAAGAGAATTGTCCATTATGACCTGCTGCAACCTGACGAAACCATCAATTCGGTCCTGCACTGTGCACAACTTAACCGTTTGAACGAAGCAATTCAGAAAAAGAGACCAGAATTGGCCAACAGAAAGAAAGTTGTGTTCCATCATGACAATGCACAGTCACACACATATTTGATGACTTGCAAACAAATTGACGGAACTTGATTGGGAAGTTTTGATGCATCTAGCGTATAGTCCTGATCTTTCGCCGCCTGACTACCATTTGTTTCGGTCTCTTCAAAGCTCTCTTGATAGTTAAAAAAAAAAAAAAACATGGCCTCCCGAAGCGCCGATGAAAATCACTTGGCCAAGTTTTTCGATGATAAACCATGGAAGTTCTACACTGATGAAATTATAAAGCTATCCGGAAAATGGCAAAAGGTCATAGATAATAATGGCCGATATGTACTTGATTAATATTGATTTTCAATAAAGAAATTTTTTGTTCAAAGATGTACCAAAAAACCGTGGAGACTTTTTATATGACCCTTTATATCCCGAACAAAATTAAGGAGATGCATCAAGTAGTTCTTGAGATTCTTCTATCTTCCGGACAGACGGACACACGGACAAACAGGCTAAATATATAAACGGGTTTTTGGTAAATCAAACTTCTTAGAAAGAAGAATCTTAAATTACTTCCCTTCAACCTCTTTGTTTTCTGAAATTTAATTTCGCTAACTTGAAACCAAACAGGAAAATCTAAAAATTTTGAAAGTAAACCAGATGCTAAAGGCAAAATGCTATAGATAATAACAGATAATGGTTTCCAGACCATTTTTTGTAAGCCAGAAATCGAGATGTGCATAATTGGACATCACAGTTCTCGGGCACTGAAAATGTTACACTACACTAAAGGTCTTGAAAACAACTACTGGTTCATAAAATAACATTTTCGAATGTAATCTGACTTACTTTCTGAATTTTATGGTTTTCATTGTCATTAAATTGTTCACTAAAACTCAAAGGACTGGGGATAGTGTTGCCTATGAGATAAAGTATTGAGGCTATCTCATCTGGAAAAGGTATTGATAAGCTGATGTCTCATCTGGGAAAGGTATTGATACGGCGATGTCTCATCTGGAAAAGGTATTGATAAGGTGATGTCTCATCTGGGAAAGGTATTGATAAGGCGATGTCTCATCTGGGAAAGGTATTGATAAGGCGATGCCTCATCTGGGAAAAGCATTGATAAGGTGATATCTCATCTGGGAAAGGTATTGATAAGGCTGTGTATCATCTGGGAAAACCATTGATAAGGTGATATCTCATCTGGGAAAAGTATTGATAAAGCGATGTCTCATCTGGGAAAGCATTGATAAGGTGATATCTCATCTAGGAAAGGTATTGATAAGGCTGTCTCATCTGGGAAAGGTATTGATAAGGCGATGTCTCATCTGGGAAAAGCATTGATAAGGTGATATCTCATCTGGGAAAGGTATTGATAAGGTTGTGTCTCATCTGGGAAAAGCATTGATAAGGCGATGTCTCATCTGGGAAATGTATTGATAAGGCGATGTCTCATCTGGGAAAAGCATTGATAAGGTGATATCTCATCTGGGAAAGGTATTGATAAGGCGGTGTCTCATCTGGGAAAAGCATTGATAAGGCGATGTCTCATCTGGGAAAGGTATTGATAAGGCGATGTCTCATCTGGGAAAGGTATTGATAAGGCGATGTCTCATCTGGAAAAGGTATTGATAAGGCGATGTCTCATCTGGGAAAGGTATTGATAAGGTGATATCTCATCTGAGAAAGATATTGATAAGGCGATGTCTCATCTAGCAAAGGTATTGATAAGGCGATGTCTCATCTGGGAAAGGTATTGATAAGGCGATATCTCATCTGGGAAAGGTATTGATAAGGTGATATCTCATCTGAGAAAGATATTGATAAGGCGATGTCTCATCTGGAAAAGGTATTGATAAGGCGATGTCTCATCTGGGAAAGGTATTGATAAGGCGACGTCTCATCTGGGAAGTATGTCTGTTTCTGATGGAAGAGCTCTGTTTTCTCTCGTATCTCCTCACAGTTGCGAACGAAACAATAAGTTGAGGTTGTCTCCAATGAAAAAAATGATACCATAACGGAACGTATATTTGTTTCTATTGGAAAAAGAGTGCACGGTAACTCAGTGGTAAAGCGCTTACCTCTGGAGCGTGAGGTTGCAGGTGCGATTCCGGTCAACTAAGTTCGTAGCGGACAACATCGTGTTTCGTGGGTTTTCTCGTGGTGCTTGTTTCGTCCAACTTTTTAATTCCACCGATTCTTCCATACCATTCACTTCCCTTAATAATCGTCTCCATAATCGTGGGACGTTAAATTAAAGGATGTTTCATCTTTCCATATTGTTTCCCGACATACGTTAAAGATAGTGTACACTGTTAAAAATAATTTCTTAGATTTGAGAAACCGTTTATTATCTGTGCACCAAGACAATATTTTCTTAGAAATGAGATTTGACAATTCTCATTCATAAGGAAAGCAACAGTATATTTTCTCGTTTCGCTTTATACAACCTCAATTACTTTTCTTCATTTCTCATTAATGAGAGTTTTAAACTCTTGTTTCTGAGAAAAGAAAAGATTCTCGGTGCACAGATAAGAAATGGTTTCTCAGATTTAAGAAAGTATTTTTAACAGTGTAGATTTTCTGTTAGTTAGCTCCTTATATCTATGTAAATGAAAACAGTAGTGAACTTGTTCATGATCGAATCACACACAAAACTAGTGAGCATTTGAAATAAATTTTGGAATGTAACTAGTACCAACCTCGAAACTTGATTTTTATCATGTCAATTGAATTGAAATGAATATCCTAAAGGTTCAAAAAATAATGCATTCCTCAATTTAGGAAGATGAAACTCCGTTGACAATCCCTTATTAAAAATGAGTTGTCCCAGCGTTTTCCGCTTTTTAAGAGACAGAAGTGAGGCAATTTATATAATATGATTCTCACTTTGTATTTATAAAGTGGAGATATTGGGAAACGATTGATCTGTTGCAAATGAAACTTTAAGCAATTACTCCTATTTTGTGAGACCTTGACAAAGAGTTAAGAAAAAGACTAATAAAATGCTTCGTGTGGGGTATTGTGCTGTATGGGTCAAAAGCATGGACATTATGCAAAACTTACGAAAAACGAGAGGATTCTTTCGAAATGTGGGTGTGGAGAAGAATGAAATGAAATCTTTGAGTTTTACGTCCCACGGTTATGCCAGTTAGGCTAAAGGAAACGGTGAAGCCACGCACACGGTGCTTGTCCACCACAAAGTTCACTTGGCGGGGGCTGGGATCGAACCTGGGACCCCAAGCACCAGAGGTGAACTGGAGAAGAATCGATAGCATTATCTGGATCAAGCGGAGAACGAATGAAAGAGTATTAGAAATGGTTGGAGAAGAAAAAGAAGAATTTTGGATGTTATTAAGAAGAAAGAGAGAAACTGGTTGAGACATTGACTAAGAAGGAATTGAGAAGTTTGAAGTAATAAGGGTGAAGCGAGTTTCCGCTCTTTTTGGCATCAAACGCATTTGTGGCTTTAGCCATGCTTGTTTAGCTTCGTGGTAACATTCCAATTTAATATCGGAATAAAATGCTGCATATTACATTGTTTTATGTAAGAACAAAAACACTACTTAAATTTTCAACATCTTTTTTTTTTTTTTTTTTTTTTGAACTGCATGTTTCAGATTTACGCCCTTATTGCATCAAACTCATCAATTGTATCATGAAGGACGTGTTAGAGGGTATGATCAGTAGCGTAGCCAGGATGTGTGTTTGGGGGGGCCCAAGTGCTGTTATAGGTACATATAGAAACATTATAAACAAAATAATATATAAACATAAAAATATATAAAATATTAGAAACGTCAAAGTACCAAAGTACATTGTCGGACCTCTTTGGGGGGGCCCGGCCCCTCTGGGCCCCCCTTCCCTACGCCACTGGGTATGATGGCAGGAAAAATAGGGAGAGGAGAAAGAAGAGTACAATTAATGGACGATATCCAAACAGAAAAATCATACGTGAAGACGAAGAGGTTAACGGAAGACCGTGGGGCATGGAAAATTCTCAGTTGCAGCAAGTGCCCTGTCAAAATGGCAGAATACCTATGGTGACTTCGGTTGGCGCTGGCTTTTATCAGTACGTTTATACTGAAATGCTTATTATAAGGGGAAAAAAGAGTATTCAAATATTTGTTACACACCTATTCTTCCTAAGTAAATAATGGACATTTTAGTTAATAATTTATAATACGAATGTTAAAGCAGTATGAAAATTAGTCATTTATGAGAGGTGAGGGTAAAAGTTAAACCAAAACAAGATAAGAGAAAAAATAAAATAAGAAAACTTAAATTGTCCGCTGATGGATGGGTCGTTATTTGTTTTTTTGTATTAACTATGAACAGCTTCCATTTTTCAACAACTGAAAGCAGTTGTACTGCGACAGGCTTCGAAGCTGACAAGTCCTAACATATGGATGACAGCTTACCGCTCTCAAAGAGCAACCGACTCTACGAATAGGGCACACAACACAACACACTCTCCTTAAACAATATTAATACTAACAGCGGCTTCTAAAAGAAAAGAAATGGAATTTTGACAGCCATTTGGTCATCAATATGACGTAATATAAAAAAAAATAACGATCTTTAAAATAATTTTTTTCATCAGAAGGTTTCATTATGATATGCAGCTGTTAAAGAAAGCTGTTGGACATAGACTGTACGTAAAAACAAATTATTTGGGTTCGGCATCTTTTATATTCTAAACCAGAGATGTACGCAGAAGGTGGGTCCTGGGGGTAGTGATGTGGGATGAAAAGTTTTTCCATTTTGCAAAAATTTTAGGGAATTTTTTTCACTATTTTCTCAAGAAAATTTTCCGTTCTGAACAAATATCCACAACCAAATATTAACTCCATATAAATATATAAAATACTTGTAGGTTGAATCCATGTATACGAGTATTAAATAACAGGACATTACAATTTTCGAATAATAATTTTTCGTAACTGTAAAAGTATTTGGTATTTGGTATTTGGTAATGTGAAATCTGTCTATGCGTGTGTAAAGTAGATCGAAAGTATATATAAAAACTATTTTTTTATTTAATCTATCTATCTATCTATCTATCTATCTATCTATCTATCTATCTATCTATCTATCTATCTATCTATCTATCTATCTATCTATCTATATCTATCTATCTATCTATCTATCTATCTATCTATCTATCTATATATATATATATATATATATATATATATATATATATATATATATATATATATATATATATATATATATATATATATATATATATATATAAATGAAATTCATTATGTTTATGACTTAATGACTCTTGAACCACCCGCCCAATCGGATCAAACATAGATGAGGTTCGGGCTTGGGATAATTTTCATATATGTATTTAAAAAATATCGTAAATAGCCGATATTAGTGTCGAATCAATGGTTTTCGGGATCGTTGAGATGAATAGTAAACACTTCCGATGCGTTTGAATCCAAATTCCGCCCCGTAACTTGGAGAAGGGGAGGGAGGAGATATATTTCTATAAAAATGATCAAAAATGATCAATATTAATGTTGAATCCATAGTTTTCGAGGTCACTGAGATGAACAGTGACACTTCCAATGCAGTCTAAATCCAAATTCAGTCCCCTCCCATTAGTACTCCTAAGAGGGAATGGTGACATGTAAAAATAATTGAAAATGTGTTGAATATTAGTGTATAATTCATAGCTTTGGAGTGCTTAACTTGATTAGTGAGAGTTTTGGTGCCTTTCATGTCCAAAACGAAAGATATTCTCAACGTGCGAAGAGCAGGTATTCTGCTAGTATACATACTGTACTGGTAATAAACTTTATTCATTATTATAAATTCTAATTCTAAAAATCTGATGAGAAAAAAAAGTATTGAAATCATATAAAATTATTATTTTATTATTTATTAAATAGTATAAAAGAATAACGAATAATTATCCGACAGAAAAGAATACGTCTGTAACGAAAAATAAATATCTTTTTTTTATTTTAGAAACGAAAATAAAGTTACTTATTGTGGCATACAGCTTCGTGGTTTTCTTTTATGCTTTTTATTATTTTAAAAATGGGAAGAATAACTGCAAAGTCAATGTGTATATTAGTTATAATTTGGTTTAGTGATGCGCCCGAGACGAGACGAGACGAGACGAGACAGATTTTTTTTCTGGAAAAGGATTCAAGTCGAGACACAGCTCTTCAAATAGATGAATATACATTTTTTGAGTTTTGCAGCACATTTTCGAGACGAGACAACCTCAAATCTTGTCTCGTGTGCATCCCTATTTTGCTTTCCTCTCTGAATGAATATAGTTTTATGTTATAAGCTCCTCGAATTGAACTTTGGAAGTTTAAATAATGAAAAACCGCACCGTAACTTAGATTTTTTTCTGGAAAGGCAAGCATTAATACGCGTATTTAGGCCCCCTATAAAAGTGGTTTTTCTAATTCTTGGGCCCCCTCTTTCCATTTTTCTCTTACTCTTTATGGACACTGTGAGCCCTCCTGCATGGCAATGCCTACGGGGCCGTTAGTTACGTCCCTGAGCCCGTTCCATACATAACAAATTAATTAAGGGGAAAATAATGACAAATATCAAAGCCATACGAATAAATATTATTTCTAGGGCCCCTAATAGTAGACGTTTTTTTACTGAAATGGGCCCACGATTCATTTTTGTTTTATTGACCTTTTGTGTGCTGTTTTGTTGATGTAATGTAGTGAACGTGTTTGGTGTTTCATTTATAATTTCACGATTGTATCGAATATGGAGTAAGAAAATTTTGTCTTAAAATGGACGGTGTTGCCCCTGTCCCTCACGGCCCTGATGAAAAACTTACGGTAGATGCTTTATATTATCCGTACTTCTTTATATGAGTAGATGAAAGTATGTAGCTATAGGAAAGTAGTAAAGTTACAAGAAAATATTGTATTATTCGCCTGAAACTTATAAAAACGTCGGCATTATGATTTTCTGTGATCAAAAATTAATTTTGTGAAGAAAGTGCATTAAATCTGTCACACTTTTTTTTTTAAAAGAAATGAAGGATTGTTAGATTTTTCACTTTAAGTAACTATTTTTTTTTCAGGAGACTTAGAACTATTACAAACAAGATTTACAATACAACAACAATGTAGAAAGAAGTCATGTAAAACTTTTCATGAAACATAAATTTTTGTCACTACCTGTCCTCCCCTAAATCCTGACTTTTCTGTAAATTTAGGGACGATTTTTACAAATTCTAATATAATTTGTTCTAACATTGAATTTACCCTCTCCCCACTCCGAAAAGTTTTAGACTCCTCCTGAAATAAATTATACTCTATTGTCACGCGTTTATATTCTATTGTACTTTGTAGTTATCTTTCAGTGCAATGCTCTGACACACACAGACACAAACAGCAAGCGAGAAAGAAAATTTTGGATTTGGTGAAAAGACAGACAGAGAGAGGAGAGAATCATGCTTGTTCGAATTAAAATTAACAGCCTTACACAGAGGTACTTCTAATGTGTATGACTATGTTTTGTCCTCTTCTTGTAACACTAGGTCATGGGTCTATCCGGGTTACATCGGGTCATAGGTCTGGCCAAATAATATCAGTTCGCGGGTCTGTCCGTATAATCGGTTTGGTAAGACATGGGTCAGACTGCCTCCAAGTCACAGGACACGGATCATGAAGTTCGTGACTTGTTCCATCACTGGTATCGAAAGAATACGCTAGAGAGAGAGAGAGGGGGGGGGGACGGGAATTTGAAAATCCTCTATCTTTTGGTATAAACTCCTCTTCTGGTATCTAGGACATCCTTGGAGAAGCTGCTGCTTCCATTATCTTCAACGGATACCTGAACAAAATTAAAAAAAAAAAATGGGTTACTATACCCTCTAATGCATTATACTAAGAAATGCATATTTATTTTTACTAACCAAGCTAGAAGCTATTCTGACATGTAGGTGTGACAATAACAATTCATATCTTTTATTTCAGCCATTATACAGTACTTGTCTTGATACAGAATGTTACATATCTGTAATATTAAGATACTTGTTATGTCACAAACTGTGACATTTGGGGAACAAATGGTTTGTCCGGCGTATATTCCTTCTCGCAAGGATCTGAACGCCTTATCCATTATTTACACAGAGTGCTGGCTTTGTATGGCGACCATGGACTATGTCTGTGTCGCTTCGTATTCCCCATTTTGGAGGACATCAGTATTGCAGGCTGTCATTTGACAATTTTAGTTAACAGTAATAATAAGAAAGCACCCGTTTCCAGTACTTTTTCGTATCTAGAAGTGTTGCATCAGTGATCTACAGATTCTGCTGTAAAACAGATGATATCGATGAGGTGGTAAGAAGATGGTTGAAGAAAAAGATAGAATATTGAAAAATATTTCGAAAAGACGAGATATGATGATTGGACACATTATGAGACATGGAGGAATCACGTTAGTAGCTATGGAGGAAATTGCAGAAGGAAAAATACTTACAGGAAGACCTCGATTGAAATGTAAGGACCAATTAAAACAAGATAAAAGGTAGAAAAGTTTTAAAGAAATGAAAAATAGGCCCAGGGTAGGTAAGGATTGAGAGCTCCGTGAAAGGAATCGAGAGATTGTTGACATGAGATGTTCAAGAGATTGGAATTTTTATTTAAAATAATTAAGTGCGTGTTTCAGCGTTCCGTTGATATTTGTCCAAGAACTCAAGAAGAGAAGGGTGGTTCACGAAGATACTCATATCTCGAAATTCATTAGGAGGGCACGGTGGCTCAGTGGTACAGTGACCTGGGGTCCCTGGTTCGATCCCCGACCAAGTACGTTTGTGGTGGTTAACATGGTGTCCGTCGTTTCTCAGAATACTCCCGTTTCCTCCCACAATCTCATTTCACCATTTCTTCCGTCATCATTCAATTGTTTTAATCATCCCTTAGCCTAAAGGGCATAGCTGTGGGACGTTAACACTGAAAGATTTCAAAGATTTAGAAATTCATTAGGATTTTTTTTTAACCCGAGAAAGCCCATGCTAATTTTACCTTTAAGAGGCCTCATCCCGGCGAAATTAAAATACCGCTAATTTTACAATAATTATCTGATATCTTCAAATAGATAAAAGGTAATTGAAATGTGGAACAACAGCGTCCTAGACAATATTATTTTGCTTGAGGTACCGTTATTACAAGTCGCCTAGTGGCTTTCCGTTTTCAGCAGTTTAGAAACGCGAAAATAAATGCCAATTTTCAAAATGGCTCGAAATCGAAAGCAGATAAGTGAGTCGTGATAACGGTATCTCATGTAAAATTATTATTGTCTAGGACTCTCTTGTTCCACATTTCGATTATATTTTATCTATTTGAAGATATCACATAATTACTGTAAAATTAGCGGTATTTTAATTTCGCCGGGATGAGGACTCTTAAAAGGCGTAGGGGGGGGGGGCTCTCAGGCTCCCTGCTGCATATACAAGCTACCTGAGCTCACCGCGACCATTTGTATTTTCCGTCATTAATAGGAAAGGCTTGTCATTACTTTGCTATGAAATCATTTGTCAATTGTAATAAACAATGAACAGTATCAAATAATTAGAAATACATACTTCAATAAGAGCCTCAGAGGCACTCCTTGGGCCTTTACGTTAGTATAAAAAATAACGCTATTTTTTTCTGAGGTAAAATGAAAGAAATGCTTAGGAAACGCAATCAGAGGGTGTATTTCAAAGAGATAGGAGAATTCCAGAGCGCAGGACACGGGACGAAATATCTATTAAGAATAATGGCATTAAAAATTGACCAGGGTGCTTCCGAGGCACCCATTGGGCCTTTACGTCAATATAAAAAATAACCCTATTTTTTTCTGAAGTAAAATAAGAAAACGTATGAACAACTCAATAAGGGGGCATATTCCAAAGAGATAGGAGAATTCTAGAGCGGAACACACGTGACGAAATATCTATTAAGAATAATTGCATTAAAAGTGGACCAGGGTGCCTCTGAGGCACCCCCTGGGCTTTCTCGGGTTAAAAATGCAACTTGGTATTTAGACTTTTTATTTGAAATAACTCAACACATGTTGCAGCAATTTTTGATAGTTGACCCAGACAGGAAAAGAAATGATCGGGCTTGTTCACTAAGATGACCATATGAGATGTCCCAATTTCGTGCTAACTACTAACCTACACGAATTCTATATGAAAGACGCAGAAGAAACAACACAGTAACACGTAGGAGCATTAGCTAGTTAACAATATTAAAATAGAACAACAAGAATTCTTTACATTAACAGGGACGCTAGGAGGAATGGAAAGGATATAAATATACAGAAAAAAGGTAAAGAGCAATTAACTCGCTCAGTAATTAAGACTTAAAGAGAAAGTTACTATTATTATTATTATTACCTTTCTACATTTTATAAACATGTTCATTTTGCCTCCTTCTGAAACTAACAACTCACGATCGTACGTGAAGTACTTACCGGACTAACTAGATATGAAAATTTCCAGCCACCGTTTGTAAGATTCAAATGAAAAGTTACGACCTATCTGTGCATGACTTTTATGGACTCTCCTGGGTAGACGATTCGTAGCTGATAAAAATGGCGATTACGTGGTCAGTCATAAAAATATCCGGAAGTGAAGTCAAGTGTGAAAGCCAAAGAATTCTGTCGGTGTTTCTTTTTAATACTTTATCACTTACAAATAGGTTTATTTCTTTTCTTTTTATTATTATTATTTCATTCCTCAATACTTGCTAGGTGGTGATGACAGCTTGTTAGTGATTTAGGCGATCAGAAGGTCGTAAATCGACCCCCAGGAGGTGGTAGAACCACGATAACGCTTGTTTCAAGTTGTTCAAAGCACTTGAAGCGAACGAATATCACGTACTGATTAAATAAAATATGAATATCAGTAAGTTTACCACCTACGAATTAAGTAAATATATTTCGTTGTGTTCGCGTTCGTGAACGAGGTAAAAAAAAAAAAAAAAAAAAAAAAAAAAAAAAAAAGTAGATAAAAAAAATCGTGTTAGTATTGGCCTAGTTTATAAAAGAATTTTGTGAAACTTACTTTAAAACCACGGCCATTGTTGTGCTAGAGAAACAAATAATTTGTTTGGTTATTTCTCAAATGTTTTATTTAAAAAAAAAAAAAACTTTAAATGGGCTCAGTGGTAACATTACAGAATATTGAGCGCATGAGGTTAAAAGTGATTCGTGCGTACGTTTCACAGACACCATCACTACTGAATTCAAAATGGAGTCCTAAGGGAGAAAGCTACTGCAAGTACGAAACTGGCAAGCAAATGTATATTATGTTTATTATTAGTAGTATTAGTATTAGTAGACCGTATTACTGTATCTCGGTTTAAACCAGTTTCAGCTTAACAGACTGTCTCTAGGAAGTGCAGATTATTTGAACAGTTCTTCTTCTCCAAAGAACTTTGTGACCATATGACTGCTGTCTACTATTACTGATTTTTGTAGGTTTATTAGGAGATGTTTTGTGTTTATCCGTACCAGTTGCGTCCAGTGTTTCTTCCAGACCTGTTTTTTTTGGGAGGCACTGCCCTCCCCGGAGCTCTGAGAGTGTCCCCCCGGAGCAGATCAAAATATTACATCTATTATATAATAAAAAATAGAATAGTATTGGCAGTGCCCCCCGAAATACTAAGTGTGCGCCCCCGGAACATTGTTTCTGAAAGAAACACTGGTTGCGTCACAGTACTTTTAGGGATAAGTGCTGTAGCTGAGATAATGATTGGCCTTATTGTAACTTTCTTACATTTCCAAGACTTTTTGATTTCGTCTTGTCAGGTCTTCATACTTCCTCATTTTCTTACTGAATGTTGTACGTATGTTCTGAGTCAATTGTACTGGTACATCTATAAAAGTTACTTCTTGGTCTATTATTATTGATTATAGTGATGTCGCGTCTGTTTACAAGTATCCTTACATCTGTTCTGATTTCTCGATCCCGATAGAATTTGTATTTATCGTTTTCAAGTACTGGACTTGGCTGGTATTTGTAGTATGGCTTAGTATGGGTAATTAATTCCATGTTATGTGCCAAAATCTTTTGCAACATTTATGTCTTTTTAGAGAGTCTGTTTCTAATGTGATTTCACATTCTTTGCATTTTTCATCCGGTATTTCTTCCTTTAATATATTACTATTTATGGAGATGTATCATTACATTTTTTTATTTTTAAATATTATTTTATGCAAAACTATTTTATTTGATTAAGTATTTGACTTGCATATATTTTAATAATATGCTGTTTTTATTTTTATTTAAAGTCAACAATGCTATCAGAGCTCAATGCGATAATTTAATATTTAGGTGGTGTGTAATTGAATATCTTTACAGTGGGTTCCAGGACTCCAAAAGTTTGAGAACCACTGACACCGATGATTGAAGGTAAGGTGTAAGAAGTTCAAGTATCTTTTGCTATCTTATTAAAAAAGTTCCTGTACGTTGTGCCCTCCATACGAACAAGTTCTCTTCTAAGGCAACCAAGATAATGTGTCATACTCAGTCATTCAGGATGATGTAATGCGTCATATCATGTTCCGTAATGTGTCCACAAAGATTCCAGCAGGCCTACATGTGAGAGTCAAAGGCTAAACATATGGGTGATTAATCGTATGTTCGGGAAGCAAGCAAACAAAAAAATCAGCAAAATAAAAACAAAGAAATATGTAGGAAGGTACTTCAAGTAACTGTAACCATTGCTCAGATACATACATCAGTTTTAGACTAATCATATGTTAATCTTAAATCTTGTCTGACTATACCACAAGTATGAAATTCGCATTAAGAATGGCAAATAAGTTTTATGTACTATGTATCTCGTAGTGATGTGATATGCTATAGTTTTTTTTTTTTTTAACTGCCTAATTTTCAACACATTAAGTATATCTCTTTTCTGTTTTAGATGATTTATAAGCTTTGTTTTCTCTTTGGGTTATTTGGTGACTGATTTTTAACAAGTCTATGCTTATATCAAATGAAAAAAAATATATATATATATAAACGAGATGTGTTAAGCTTGTTCCGTTGTTGGAAGTTGTTATAATGCGACATTGATTAATTTATTGCGTTTTCAGTTACCGTTCCTCGCATGTCGACAGATACAATATTTAAGCCAAGTGATTTATTATTTTTTATTAGATAGGCTAATCTTTTCTTCTTTTATTTTTTCAATTAGCCATAAACAAAAAAGGATCTGTGATGGTTAGCCAAGTGATTTGTCTAGAGCGTAACAGTTAAGACTTGAGGTCCTGGATGTCAACTTGATTATTATTGTAGGGACATTGAAATTTATTATGTCATTAGTAAGAAAACATTTGACCGGAAAAGAAATCAATTCTTGTATCAAAATGTAAGCCAAGTCATTTCAGAGTGAAGTAGTAGGCGTATGCTAATGGTTAGCGATCTTGCTTCGAAACGATGAGACATGGATTTCAATCCGTAGACCTACCATCCGTATTTCTGTCACTGAGTGGTCTGAGTTCCATCCTCAGTTTGTGACTTCATTTTTTTTAAATTTCGTGTAGAATTGATCAGAATCCTTCCGTGTCACTGTAGGTTCAATCTCGCATAGGATGGGTGCTGAAATTAGTCGCTAACCTTCATGTAGTCAATTTCTCGTCTCCAAATCGAGATGAGAAGTACTTTAGACAAGAAACTTCATACAAGACTAGAAACATAACAATTCTCATCTCGTTTTTGAGATGAGATAAGAAATTTCTTGAGTCTCATTACTAATATTAGTTTCTTAGTGCGTTTACACACGAGGCTGGCAATACCGGTGGAAGCCCTTGCGAAGCCGTTGCCAGTGCTGCTTTGGACATGTGGCTGGCAGTGCAGACGTTGAGAGATAGTTTAGAACGTGAAAGAGCGAATATGAGTCCAGCTATCAAAAAAACACATTCCTTTTCTTTATTGCACTTACGACGTAGGAACAAGAAACGTAATGAGCTAAAGCTGCAGCACCATTTTCATCACCAGAATATAGAGATGAAATCCTGTTTACCACCAATAGAAATTTATTATTATTATTATTATTATTATTATTATTATTATTATTATTATTATTATTATTATTATTATTATTATTATTATTATTATTTAAAATACTATGAAGCTCTAATGAAGTTACTTCCTTATTGAATGTTCACCGAAATTCTAACCCACTTCCATCAGAGGTAGAGACTATTCATTTTTATAAATCTCTTCCTCGTGGTCAGTTTTAATAACAAAAGTTCAAATATCAAATAATGAGGTCGGCGAAAGAGCAGCAAAAATTTTTTTCTCAATTTCGAATGTTACTATTATCATTATTATTATTATTATTATTTCTTTACGTATATTTTTATTCTTTTAGAAAGCTCCTGCGAGAATTTTTAATCAATTTTTAACTAGAATTCGTATTTTGGAGTTAGAGGCGTATTTGTTTCTCGAACGTCGATTGTGGACATTTTGAATCGCTCCTGCGGGTAAAACTAACTCTCCATAGAAAAAACGTTTCTTTTCTTCGAATATTTTTATTTGTTTTGAAGATATTACAGAAAAACTCTAAAATTAGCGGTAGTTTAATTTCGCTGAAGTGAAGACCCTTAAAGTCAGATGATAAATCTTGTACATGAATTTACAGAACGAGACGAGAAAAACTTTCCGTCAATCGAGACGATACAAGAAAGAATTCTCCAAGAATCGAGACGAGACAAGACCTACAAACTTTACGATAGTGATTACGAATTAGATTTCTGGGCTTTCGGCATCTATGAAACTGTTAGTCCCTCACGTATGAGGGATGACGTCCCTAGGCAGTCACACTATCCAAGGAAAGGAAATGAAGCGATCTGGGACCTGTTTATTAGGTACCATCCCGGCATTTGCCTGGTGTGAATGAGGAACACCTCAATCAGGATGGCTGGCCTGAAAATACTCTTACACTTTTTCGGCCAAGTGCCCCCACCAGGAATCGAGTTCAGGACCGCTCGCGCGAAAGGCAAGAGCATTAGAGACTACGCTACCTGAGTTTTCAAAATTTACAATAACGACATGCGAAAACCTTATTTCTCGTATTGTCTCATGGGCAGCACTACCTCCAAGAAACAAACAAACAATTTATAAAGACGATAATTATGCTTATTAAATATTCAAGTTGTCTGTATTCAGTTCGTTTTACACAGACTAATGTATCATTGAAAGGTTGCTGTGGTACAAAAACAAAAGTGATAAACATCTTCACACTCTTCAAAATTAAAGGATTTTGAAGAAGCATTTTACAAACACCCAACCCAAAGGCAAAACGTGATTGTTGGGAGAGTTGGTAACACTGACTGAATGCAAGGCCAGCACCCAAAATAGCAGGAGCAGGTGGAGATACAGAGCACCCAACATCAATAAGTCTTCAACGATCTAATATATTTTTGACCTTAGCCTCTCGTTCCAATAAGTCACGTTTGTCATTGAACTTTTGACAAGAACACAAACACAAAATTTTATCTCTTAAGAGGCTAGCGAATGGCATACTCAAACATCTGTAGCTTTCAACTCCTATGTTTTTTTATATATATTGTAACCCGAATATGCATAACACAAATTTTAGCTGTGAAGTACATAAGAAAGTATATTTTGACACATCAATGGCATCTCGAGTCTATCGCTTCTACGTTTTTATTAAACTTTAAAGGCCTTATGCAGAGTCGATCTGACGCATGATTAGTGCCATACTAAAGAGTTAGATTAACATATGTTTCCTGCATTAGTCAGGCTTTTAGTAAGACGCTAATCATTCTTCAAAACGACTCTGCATAAGCCCATAAATGTTCTTCGTCTGTGTATAGTTTCATGAAATACCTTAATATTTCGTCTCTGATAACCAATGGGATCTCTTGGGTTCACTTCTTCACATGAATAGCATAATCTTTTTGTACAGACAATAAAATTTTAAGTCTTAAAAGTCATGAAAGTATTATTCGCTACTATTTTATATCGTATTTTTTAAATTCTAATTAGGGATGCGCACGAGATGAGTCGAGACAGGATTTTCCTGACAAAATTCTAGTCGAGACACGGCTCTTCCAATAGAGAAGTACAGTTTTCGAGTCGAGACATTACTTTTACAGCACACTTTCGAGACGAGACAGCCACAAATCTTGTCTCGTGCGCATCCCAAATTCTAATTTGATTTTCAGGCGGCACGGTGGCTCAGTGGTAAAGCGCTTACCTCTGGCATGTGGGGTCCTTGGTTCCATCCCTGCCCAAATAAGTTTGTGGTGAACAACATTGTGACCATGCGTTTTCTTGGAGTACTTCCATTTTCTCCCTCGTTCTCATTCCACCAATTCTTACCCCATCATTCGCTTGCCTTAATTATCCGTCTCTCTCTCTCTCTCTCTCTCTCTCAGCCTAAAGGGCATACTCGTGGGAAATAAAACTAACAGTTTTCGTTTAATTTCTTTTCATTCTTTGTTTTCTCTTCTTTTTTGTTTATTTATTTGTTTGCCACAAAATACAATATGGGGTGCTTATCCACTAGGATGCACTGTATCATTAGCTATATATATACTAAACTGTCATAATGAAATGCTTTAGTACTGTATATTTCAGCATATATTTCATCTTAACGGGTAAAATGAAATGTTTTTTTTTTTCAGTTTTACGTCCCACTCTTATGCCGGCTAGGCTAAAGGAGACAGTGATGATGAGAAATGAATGAAATGGTAGAATGAAGAGAGGGTAGGAGGGAACGGTAGAACTTCGAGGAAACTCATGCATACGGTGTGTGTCCACCACAAAGTTCACTTGGTGCGAGCTGGGAACGAACCACGGATCTCATGCACCTGAAGTTAACGCTCTACCACTGAGTCACCGCGACCCCATAAGTAGACGAGAGACATATATCAGAAAACAGAAGAACTTCACCTTACAGTGTTTTGGATTGTGTATTTGACTGGACGTAAAGAAGATAGGTGAAGTGACAAAAGAGTCAAAATGGCATCGAAAGAAGTTCAATTGAGGGGGTGAGCTCAATAGTGGTTTAACCCACATTTTTAAAAATGGAGAAAAACCGAGTTAAGCACATGTGGCTATTTTTTGTACAATGTATGTATGTAAAATGTATAACACATTCAATCACTTGTGCTTGCTTTCGGTATATTGTACAAAAAGCACATGTGTTTAACTTTAGCTTGCCTTCTCTCCATTTTTTAAAAATGTGAGTTAGACCACTGTTGCGCTCACTCCCTCAATTGAGAAATGTGATATTATAAATGTTATGGAAAGAGTATCAACCGTGACAAGTTATTACTGTGAGCCATCTTATGGATGCGAAAGTATTTAAAAGTGCCATCTACAACATTCTTCGACGGTTTGAGGATAATGTGTCAACAGAATGAAGAATGGGTTCAGGAAGAGACCGTAAAGGTCTTTTCTCATTTTTACAATATTCACTTGATGTGAGCTAGGATCGAAGCAGGGACCACATGTACCAGAGGTGAACGCACTATCACTGAGCCACCGTGGCCCCAAATAGAATATAAATTATAATGGTATAGGATCTAAACCAAGGAGTTTCTATGCAGTACTTAGTGTTGTTGTCGCCGCTGGAGGCGTTGACTGATATAATCTTTTTCAAAATTGATTTAAACTAATTATTATTAAATGCTTAATGGCCTTTTAAATTCTAAAATTTCACGATACACCATGAGACTGCGCGATACACCGATTGGGAACCACTTACCACTAAAGTTTTTTTTTTAATTCCACGGGGAAAGGGGGGAAATAGGGGTAGCAATTATTATACTAAAATGTCCATATCTCCGAATCTCTGAAGGGTAAAGACATTGTAATTTAATGAAAGAAGTATTTCTGAGTTTGCTTTAAATAATTAAAAGATGTGTTTCTGTGCTTTTCTGATGTTTCCTTTAGAAGGGAAGAAGGAAGGGGGAAAGAAAAGAGGGTGAGGTTGCAATATTGTTATAATAAGATTATCATATCTCTTAATTCATTAAAATTAGGGACCTCTTAGAGGTATGAAACTTGGTATATAAACTCCTTATTCAAAACCAGTAGACACATTTACAGTGTTTAGCTCCTTCGTGGCTAAGCCTTTGGCGTGGGAGACCCGGGTTCGATTCCCGGCGGGAGCTCATGTGGTTCGGATTCCACGTTAATCAGTAGGTCCACGTCTCATATAGCCTCGCTGCTGAACGGGACGCTAAACTAAAATCAACTCAACTCAACATTTACAGTGTTTTCGGATATTCCGCTTTTAACGAGAGAAGGACAATTTGTACTTTTCCCCTCAATATTCGTACGAACAGACAAATAATCATCCAGAAACTCCTTCTTCGGAATGTCGGAGCTATGAAACATAAATTCATTGAAATCTTGAATTCAATTTTTGTCCATGATTACCATAGTTTCTCTCCTATCTCGCTAGAAAGTTTTGTAAAAACAAATCACCATTACTATTCTCTCCTCATTTGAATTTAACTTGTTAAAAATTAAGAAATTATGGTTTTTCCTCTCTGTAAAGTGCTCTTCAAGTGTAATCTTCTTCTACTCTTCCTTATTTTAATTTCTACAACATATTTCATTACGTCATTAGTAAGATAACTTTCTCGCAAATGTTAACCACTTTCTTTTACAATTTTGACTGTTACTATTATTTCTCTAACTTCTACTAATATATATATATATATATATATATATATATATATATATATATATATATATATATATATATATATATATAACAGTTTCTTTCTACCAAGCTAAATTGTGGAACATACTTCCAGCGAGATCTACAGCAGAAATTTATCGGATAACCCTCGTACATTGAACTATTAGTATTATTCATAATTATTCTCCATATTTCATTCACGTTTCTGGTCCTTGGCAATTTGAAATGACAATCTGTGTATCGGAACCTGTTACAATTGGCATTCCAAAAACCCCTCATCGCTCCACTTCCAACAGATTAATCACACTAATTGCGACCTTGTATCTTGTATCTGGCAACATTTTTTCTCCTCTAGCATTTGTTACTTATTCCATTGATATTCGTCAGAGATTTTTCTTTTTTTTTTTATCATCAATATACTAATGATCGATATAAATAACATAGAAACAAAAACCGTTCTGCTACTAATATGTTAGGAAACAACCTTGACATAAAAAAAACACACGTTTTTAAGTTCCCACATATCTTGGCTCGACAACGACAACCACAAAAAAATAAAAAATATAATCTTGACGAGAAATTATCTTCTTGTAAGGACAAATGGTGAAAAAAAAAAGGAGAGACAGTTTTAATTTAAAGGCAGAATGTTTTTACGGTCGCTGGGTCCTTTTTTTGCCTTAAGATAACAATCTTGGTTTCATTGCCAAATTTTTAGTTTTTATTTTAAACGTTGTATGTTTGCTAATAGCCAAGAAAATATGGTCTTCCTGAAACGCCAAAAGCTGAAATAATAACTTTAAAAAAAAGAAAATCAAGTGTTTTCAAACATGACATCAGGAATTCAGCTGGAAGAAAATTAGAATATTTAGGAGCGCTAGCCGAGGCCGAAAAAAAATCTTGACTTGTCTTAAAAGAATCCTTCGGAGAGAATTTGCTATAACAGTGGTTAATAGTTAACGGTGTTCGAATATCTGCGTCATATTTTATTTCTTAATCCCATTTATTTCGACCTACATGGGACATCATTTTTCTACACTGAGAAAAATTCGTTATCCGGAAATCGGTATATTGTACAGCGGGGGACACTTCTAAATGGTACAGCCATATGGAGATTTACGGCTAAGGTGTACCATTTAGAAGTGTCCCCCGCTGTACAACTATACGGAGTCCATATGTTTACTACGGAAATCTGTACGGAGCATACGTTATCCATATGCTACTTACGTACTTCCTTTTCCTACCTAGATGTTACATTATGCCGCTGCAGGTTGTCTGACATTTAACAGTCTTCCGTATATTACATATGTTAGATATATGTTTTATATGTCAGCTAGCTGAAATACCCATTCTTCACATGGGTCAGATAAAATATCTATGTAGACAAACTAAACAACGAAAGGCGAAAAAATATCGGTCATTTTCCACTACTTTTACGTATCCCGGTAAACGACCCCCTGAGACCCCTTGTTTCGAATTTTGAAAAAAAAAAAAAAAAACGTCTCTGGTCCCCAGCCGATGGCGACTGTATTTGGAAGTCAATGTCTGTGTTAGTATCACCATTCGTCTCAGTGACCGAGAAAACAATGGATTTGACACAAATATAAGTCATTTTGGATTATTTTTACATGTCTCAGTACCCCTCCTTCCCACGCAGGTGACCCCGGCCCGCATACAATGATAGCTGAACTTGAAAGTCATTGCTAATGGAAGTGTCACAATTGATCTCAGCGACCGTGAAAAATATGAATTCGACACTAATATCGGCCATTTTGGATTATTTTTACATGTCTCGGTGTCCCCCCTTCCGGTGACCCTCCGCCCAAAGCCGAATGGGGTGAATTTGGAAGTTAATGCCATCAAAGTTTCACCATTGATCTCAGTGACCGTGAAAACTATGAATTCGACACTAATTTCGGACACTTTTACATGTCCGGGTAAACGCTCCCCCCCCCGAAATCCCTCCTGGTTCGAATTTTGAAGTAAAAAAAACGCTTAATCGTGATATTGGGTCTGGACCAAGATACCCGTGATCAAAATTTAATAACTCTCGGTCCACTCGTATGGTCCCCAGGCCGTACACAGATCCACAGACAGATGGACAGAAACACAAACAACCTTATTTACATGTCCACCGGTAAGTGAGATCCTTACCGCTTATACACAGTTCTTACGTATATACCGAACATTTATACGGAAAGTATTATAAAACGTACGTTTTTAGCCAGGAATATTTGTTTGCTGCAAGATGTTACGTATAGCCAGTGGCGTATTTACGATTTTGTTTCGGGGAGCTTTGCTAACTTTTTTTTGGGGGGGGGGGTTGCTTGAAAATGTGAAAATTCTGCAAGATAATTCATATACTTTACTATAGTAATTAAGATTTCGGGGGGGCTTAAGCCCGGAAGCCCCCCTAAATACGCCACTGCGTATAGCGGTGTGTTAAGACCAAAAAATACAAGATTAACGCATGTAAGCTACATTTTTAAGTACACCATATACACAATTTACGTTTATTTTTTTTTCGTCTTTGTATTTTCCTTAAAATTGATTTTGTTTTCAAACCTATTTAAATGTTCCTTAATTCTCAAATTAAATTTGGATTTCTCTAATAGAAGGCCATTTGCTTTCATTTTTAATTGTATTTTAAGAACAGATCAGTAGTTTGTTTCATCCTGAGCATTATACTAACCCGCTAATCTCAAAAGTATTGCGGGTAGTATAACAAACAAGGATAATATACCTCCACAGGAATACATGGGGAACAGATTTTTGATTGTCTACATCTTGGTTTCAACAAGATAGATTACCATTGTGAATGAGTTCGATTCTTAATTTGATCCTTTTCATCTTTCAAGTAGTTCTTGAAATTTTGTGTCTCCCGTACGGACACACGAATAGACAGAGTAAATATATTGAAAAAGTAGTTTTTGGTAAAACGAACTGTCTAACCCTTTTAGGATTAGACATTTAGTCAAACAGCCACTGCTTCCTTACTATTTGTCGTAGGATCATGGTTCATACATTTTTTTTTTTTTTTTCAGAATAGAGGATTCTTTCCAACGGTACCACTTGCTTGTGCGATTTGTACACTAGAAACGGGCAAGTCAGGGAAAAACTAGAGTTTCTTCGAATTTTTTTCAAAATGTTTGCGCCCCTCTGGCCCTCACCTGAGGTGACGTTTGGTCCATTTTTGACTTGACCAATAAAAAAAAAATCCTCTTAAATAAGTGTTATAGAACTTAAATAAGCAGTCAAAGACGACAATACGCCATGGTAACTAAAGTTATCATAAATCCTAAAAGGGTTAAACATTCACGTACAGTTGTGTGCTGGATTCTTGTTTCATTTTCTTTTTCTTTTTTTTCTTTCTTTTTTTTTTTTTTTTTACTTTGTATAAGACTCGGTAACAACGGATGGAATTTTTGAAATATTTAAGTTTTACATCCCTCGGTTATGCCGGATAGATGGTGATGAGAATGAAGGAAATGGTGAAATGAAGAAAGTGGAAGTAAACGGGAGAACTCCGCGAAAATCCACGCATACAGTATTTGTCCACCAAAAAGCTCACCTGGCGCCACCTGGGATCGAAGCAAGGACGCCATGCACCAGAGGTGAACACTCTACCATTGAGCCACTGCGGCCCATGGAATTTTTAAATAATTTTGTTGCTGCTCCTCGGATAAAAACGAAGCTCTAGCTGGAAATTGAACAATGAAATCTTTCCGTTTATTTTATTTATTTTTTAAGTCAAGAGAGACTATGATTAAAGCAAGTGAATGATGAAGGAAGGGTAGATTGAATAAGAAAATGGGAGGAAACGGGGGTGCTCTGAGAAAATCCTCGAACACGATGTTGTTCACCATAAACTTACTTGGCTAGCAATTAAACCAGGCCAGTAGCCAGCCCAAAAATGTAGGAGGGGGGGGGCACCTGAAGTTAGGAGGTGCCCAATCCAACCATATTATAGTTCATTTTCAAGCCTACCGTGAACATTTTAGGGGGGGGCAGCAAAAGTTTAGGGTGGTCAGCTCCCCTAGACCCCCCTGGATACGGGCCTGGATTGAACCTGGGATCCCATGCACCAGATTTAAGCGCTTTACCACTGAGGCACCGTGTCACATGGAAACTAGATATTCGAACTAAATGTAATGCGGATTGCATATTTAGAGGGTTTCATCCCGCGGGCGGCGATAATTTGAATTTCGAGCGTAATAATTGGGAATTTTGACATCAATTTATATATCGCCAACATAAGATATTCCAACTTTTTGATGGGGAAAATACCGTGATCGCGGGTTTTCTCAGGCTTCTCCTGTGTTCTCCCACTTATTTCATTTCATCATTTAATTCATTATCTATTATACATTACTGTATCTCTTATCTTCGGCTCATAATCCTGGGTCGTTAATCTAGAAGTTTCATTTCATTTCATTTTAAGGTATTATTGTGCTTTAGATACTATTAACAAAGAAACAAAGACCATTTGCTACATTAAAAAGAAAATAATAAAATGAGAGAATATTTCAATATTTTTGTTTGTTTGTTTTTCGAACTTCACTTTTCAACCGTTTCTGAATCTTCGGAATTAGCTCTGTCGGATTATGCAACAGGGATTTTGAAGACAGAAATACAAGGGAAGGCAAAAAAGACCTCCCGTATTTGCAGAGGGCGCTGTGTGAGTTGTGGGTGGGATACAGTGGCGGAGAAAGACATCATTCGATAGCAGTATACGTGTCATTTTCAGTAGTCACAATGGTGTGGTTCGTTTGTTGTGGATAAGTATATTTGTAACGGTGGTTCTGTGATTACTACTCATGAAGAATTTTGCATTCGGTTCGGACTTGTCCGACATGATTCTATTCCGGATAGAAAAACTATCAAAACTATCAAACTTTAAAGCAACAGGTTCTGCACTGAGAAAAAAAAAATTCCAGGCCGACCTGTTTAAGATTGAAAACTTTTGAGATTGTTGGATGGACACTCTTACATGCACCACATTTTCCGGTCTTATTACGGTCCGAGGTCAGCCGGTTGATTTCTTTCTCAGTGCAGAACCTGTTGTTCTAAACTTTGATGCCCAAACTTGAATAATTTTTCTATCCGGAACAGAATCATGTTGGCCAAGTCCGAACCGAATGCGAAATCCTCGGTTAGTCGTAATCACAGAACCACCATTACGAATAAACTCCCCTACAACAAATGAACGATACTCACTACGTCACTCCATTGTGACTACTGAAAGTGGCACGTATACCACTATCTATCGATACTTCTTCGCCACCATATCCTCACAACAAACTCACACAGTGCCCTCTCTCCGAATATAGGTGGTCTGTTTGACTGACCCTGTATTTTTCACAGAAATCACAACGTAGTTATATCTACCAAAATGGAACATATCCACCTCGTTTATTCACGATTTTAATTTCTACTGTACAATTAGTAATTGTGGAAATGTTCTTTTTTTGAAAATAAATTCCTCAAATAAAGATAGTGTGTTTGGCTAGTACAAGTTTCATAAACTGTCCACCTTGACTATCTTAAAAGCTCGCGACAAAAACAAATCTTAAAAAACACTCTTTCTTCATACACGCACAGGCGGAAATGAATTCACGCAGGTGCGCCGAACCCCTAATCTTCAGGTGTACATGGTGAAGATGAGGGATTTGGCGGAATTCGGTGCATCTGCGTGAAGGCATTGATGTGTACAATTACCCGAGCAATGTTGCAACGTGTGTTTCGCAGATTGACATCGAATCTCCTTCGATACTCAGGGCGCTGTCATTTCATGTCGAACTGCTGTGATTTCGTTGACTTTAGTCACGCGCCTGTTGTGACTTCTTCGATATTATAAACACTATATTTGAATTCAAGTGCTTCTTCCCAGAAATGGTTAGGGATTTCTCGGGCAGCCTGTATGTATGTATACTGTTTATGTATTTATATGTATCCATATGTCTTAGGTGCTTCTTTCTCCTGGCATAGGGTGCCATGAAACGAAAAATTTTGGAAATTATTAGCTTAGCATTTTCGTATACATTTGCAGACTCATTTCTACTGCTTCAGGCGTAAACGAAGTAATAATTAGATACACTAAATGGCATCCATCTTAAACTCTGATTAAACTTTGATAGTGAAAAGAAACGAATGAAATTACACCGAAACTGTGAACCCTATACTTGTTTCAAACTGTTGAGGGAAATTTATGAACATCCTGTATATATGTCTCAAGCTGTTGAAAAGTAAAGCGGAAAATGTTTTGATAATTAACGTTTTATATTCCGTGTATGCATTTACAATATTAATCGATGTTCTTGATTTCAGATGCTGCTGAAAAAAATAATTTGTGTTGTCTTTACTGTTAGTTTAATCTTATTTTCAAAGGTCTTCGACGATTGCTTTACTTTAAAAAAAAAATGTAGTCGTGATTAACTCTTTCCGTTAGACATTTCTCAGTATATAATGAGACTTGAACATGGGATAAAATGGCATACCTTCTGCAATTAATCCTTTGCATATTTCATAAGATGCAAATGGCGTTCTCTGGCGAGATTGCTGATAGGATGATGTCCTCTCAGAATTCTTGCTTCCTTTCTTTTTATTTTATTTAACTAATAAGTTGTTCGTCTACTAAAACACTAGGACCATCAGACTTAAATGAAGAAAGAAAAAAAAAACTTGGATGTGCTATTGCAAAAGACAACATCCATTACCCTCTATATATACATAAACTATAAGCGGTGTTGCCAGGCCGTGCATGAATATAAATTTCCGTCTTTACGTGGAAAAAATCCTTGTTTCGTCGAATCCTCCCTGCTCTTATTCTGTTCTTTTCTCCAGATAAGGTGACTCAGTGGTAAGTTCTCCGGACTGTTCTAGTGGCTACCGTGTCTACCTTTGGTATACGTGGTCTCGGGTTCGATTTCCGTTGGGGGAGCCTTTGGCATTTTAGTTGTACTCGATGTTTCTCTGCTCGTGTTCCTGTTGTTATAGGTTATTGCGAAAACGAGTAACAATGAAGTAAAAGCCTAGTAATATATAGTTAAGCAAGATAATGAGACATGTTTGGTGAATCAGTTAAACTTTAAAAAAAAAAGTGCTGGAGCGCCTACCTCTGCTGCGCGGGATTTCTGGTTGTAACTCCGACCAAGTAAGTTTGTAGCGGACTGCATCGTGTCCGTATGTTTTCTCGGGGTTCTCCTGTTTCCTCCCACTTTCTCATTCCATCATCATTGACCTGCCTTAATTATCGTCTCTCTTGGCCTGCTAGGGATGCGAAGATTTGTGGCTGTCTCGTCTCGAAAATATGCTGTATAAGTGATGTCTCGACTCGAAAAATGTATATTTCTCTATTGGAAGGGCGGTGTCTCGACTCGAATTTTGTCAGGAAAATCCTGTCTTGACTCGTCTCGTGTGCATCCCTGTGGTCTACAGTGCATAATCGTGGGACGTTAAACTAAAATATTTCATTTCTTCTGCTGTTTCTATAAGAATTTGAAGAATTGAACTTAAATTATTAAAATGTCATGTTATATAAGTAGTTTAAGTGAGAAAAAAAAAGTGTTATTTATTTCACCAACTTGCAGATCAGCTTGCAAAACTAAATTTACACTGGAATCAACAATATTTATAGTTAATAACCATCACCAACAACGAGAAATGAAATGGTATTAAGTTTGCCTGGGACTTTTTTTTTTAATATACCAACCCAAATATTCACTGAAAAGGAAAAAAACTGGAAAATCTTCAATCTAGATGGACAGTCGCGACTTGATTCGAACTCAGAACCCAGTGGAGGATCTAGAAGGTAAAAACTGGGGGGGGGGTAGCCAGACCCCAAACTGTGATAGGTATATTACGAATTTACTATGAACTTTCAAAAAAGATATAAATAATAGCTTCAATTATTTTTGTCACTCAAAAAACTGGGGGGGGGGGGATAAGCCCTCCCAGCCCCGGCTTAGATCCGCCACTGACTGAACCTCATCATTACGAAACAAGAGCGCACACCACTGTTGTCTAGTCTTGCTGAGTTAGATTAATGACACAGATTTTTCCACTGCCAATTTATTTATTAACGTTAGTTGCTCTGCCCAAGCCTTGAGTCCTCTGCACATTAAGCTCAATTAAAAACGCTATTTATTTATACAGTGGGAACTCGATAACTAGAAGCTGAATTGGATACATAAAATTCGAGTTATCAAGTTCTTCGAGTAATCAAGGTTTGAGTTATCAAGTGATCGGGGCAGCAAAATCCGTCATAACTATATTATTTAAAATAAACATTTCTTATTGGAGTCAGACTTCATGATAATGGTAGTTAAATTTATTAAGCTCAATTTCTTTTTAAATGATACATTCACAAATCATGTTTACGTGGCATTAATTTAAGGTCTCATGGACAGTGCTAACGCAAATGATCAAACAAATTCCAGCAATTCTTGTATTTTAATTGCTTGGTTGTTGTCAAATACAAGAACTAAGTTCCCGAACAGGAGCGAACGTCTGTTCCATTTAGTTAGTTATCACAGTTTTGATATGAAAACTAGTCTTGTCTTTGTCACAAACAAGTTCCTTATCATTGAAAGTGGAAAGAAGTTTTTTAAAAAACAAGATTAACAGATATAGAAGGAAAATCAAGAAATAAAGATAAAAGAGCTAGTTGGAATTGTAAACTGATATATTGAGATTGAAACTCGATATTGAATTATATAAAAAGGATTAACATCTTTCCTTTGTAGCTGGGTTTGCTTTATCCTTCACTAATATAATAGATTATTATTTAAAGAAAGAAACAGACACAACGAGATTGTATTTGTAGTGTTTAGGCCTTTCTGAGTGCGGGTGCTTTTTCTCTCAATTTCATTATTCATGATGGCATAGCATAATTAAAATCGTGATTTTTAAGATTTATTCTTTCTTGAGAAAGGGCAGGAGGCGACAAATGATACCATTGCATGGGGCGGCAAAATGCCTAGGGCCGGCCCTGCAAATAACGAACAATTAATCGAGCAAATAATTTTTGGGAATAATTGATCAAATATTGAAAACCAATAAACATATTAACTAACTGAAACACATAGATTCAAACTTGCCATGGACACAGCACTCAGACAGGTAACCCCAACTTTTTTTTTTTTTTTTTTAATATAACAGAAATATGACATAAAGCGGAATTTTGCTTGCTTTGGCAACATTGAAGCAATGATAAGGAACGTGCATATTGGAGTCCCTTCCTGTCCGCCTCTGGGCTTGGTGGCTTTGTTTTTCTCTCTTTGTTGGTCCGTCATCTTGGAAGAACGAACCAAGCAGCCATCGTGTATCCTATTATTACGGCAGCAACATCAAGTAGCAAAGAGAGATGTGGAAACGGGATCAAACTACAATGGGATGCAAACGGCCCTGAATTACACATCTTGATACAACCCCCCATTTAATTTGCCACAGGGATTGTTTTGGAAAATATTCTCTCCTCAAGATTACACCAAGTGTTTCCAATTCATATTTATCGTTAGGTTCTAAAAGCAGGTTTACACTGTCCTTCCACTGAGAACCTAGCAACCATTCGTACAGAAATATCAGTATAGCGGGTGTTTCAGATAAAAAGAAACGAAATTATTATTATTATTATTATTATTTTAATGTCCTACGATCGTGCTCTTTAGGCTAATGGTGATGACGGAATGATGAAGGAAGAATTGGTGGAATGAAATGTGGGAGGAAACAGGATTACTCCATTACAAACTTACTTGACCCCACACACCAGAGGTAAGCATTCTACCACTGGGCAATCGTACTTCCCTTGGGGTAAAATATCCAGCGACCTAAATCCTTTGTTTGCAGAAAAAAAAAAAGTATGAAACAAAATTGTGAAATAGAAAAATGTTAGAGTGCATCCAATGCCGTATTCAACTTGTCCTCTTCAGAGTCACTAGCAGAACAAAATAGTTTTGCTTTGTAAATTTTGTATTTTCGTAATGCTTTGTTCATACACGCAAAGATTAAGATAAAATTAATAAGATTGAGGACAGACAGACTAAGAGAAATTACTTTTTTTTTTTTTTTTTTTGCACAGAATAGTGACAATTATATGTGTCATATAGGACACATTGGAACTCTGCCAATAAAAAGTAAGAAACGACTTTCTGATAGTGGCCTGTCCCCCTTGCTGCCCCACTTCCTACTCCTATGTGTATTACATACTTAACACATCTATCCAATACAACAATATCTAATATTTAAAACACGGTCACATGTTCCTAAAACCCAAGTGAAGAGATTGGAAACATATGAGATATCTCTAGATTATGAATAATCATCTTTTGTAATCTTCGGTTTCATAGTGTCGCATACGACACATGATAAAACAAAATGTCTCAATTTTCCCCTCGCCCCACAAAAGAAGAGCAAAATAATCAACTACATATTTATGTCCAAGGCTATAACAAGATAAGTCAACATGCATTACAAAAAAATAACGCGTTAAAGAAGTAGAATGCTTACATAATCGTGTCATTTTCCGGTTTCTGCGACATTTTCTTCCCTCCAAAAACACTACCTAGGACCAACGGAAAGCGTTCTTCAATTGTCAAGCTTCTATCAAATGCAGCGTCCACTCTGGCGACAAGGAAGAGAAGCAAAATATGCGTGTCCTATGTGCTATGTCGTCGCTCTCTCAAGACAAATAATGCTAATTTTGTGTGTAATATACGACACTCGTCGTCCGAAGAGGATGAAGTGCTAGGGATTACCTGAAAATATTAAATGGGAAGAAATGCCATGTAGCACCGTTTATAAATGACTTTTTTATTAGTCTAACATCCTATGGTTTTACTTTTAGACTGATTGAATTGGATGATTAGTGAAAGTGAATGATTGTGAAATTAAATTTTTGTATTCTCCCATCAGGAACAGAACCAAGGAACACAAGCGTTGCCAGTAGACCACGCTCTTTTATTTCATTTGGAGAAGAGTTACAAACTATTATTAACATTACTTCTATATTCATTATACAATATTTGTAAGTAATGAGCAAAATATTTTTGTTTTAGATTAACAGATAATTGTTTATAGGCATATTAGAGGAAGACGATATAAGCGTCTTTGTTATCATACGGATAATTCTCCAATATATAATATATTGTTTGGCAAATTTCCCATGTTGTTGTTTTTCGTAATCGAGGAGAAATCAATATTGCGGGAAAAGTACATAATTTCATCAAACATATTAGTAAACTGTAGGCAACAAATTATACTTAATATTCTTTGTAAATGAGGTGAGGTGATTTTGAGTTTAACGTCCCGTTCAGCAGCAAGTTTATATGAGACGTGGACCTACTGATTAACGTGGAATCCGAACCACATGAGCTCCCGCCGGGAATCGAACCCGGGTCTCCCACGCCACAGGCGCGTACGCTAACTGCTTAGCCACGAATGAGCTCTTCTTTGTAAATGAGTCCAAATAATTAGAAGAACAGTGAGGACAGAGTGTTCGTTTAATACTTTCAGGTTGATATTACAGTTCTAACATGCATTTGCCTGAAGGACACCAATATGTTGCAATTTAACCTGGGTAGGAACTAGATCATTTACGATTGTACACCATAAACTACGAAGATTGTAGAACGAGTGATGTTATTAACATTGCATCAGGTCAATGCCAGTTTTTTCGGGGGGAGGGGGGATTTCTGTTGAGTATTGGGACGAACTGTCTGCAAAGGGGTGCGTGTTAGAGCCTGGTAAGCAATTTGATATTGTGACGTTGAGTATGCTCAGAGATGGGGACATAAGAGTAACATTGAATGCATATATACGTACATAGGATTGGATATACATAGGAGATTGAGATATGCCATTTTTGACGGTTTGGCAGTAGGGAATGTAGGAGTTCAATATAAAAGCCACGTGTATGTAAGTATGTCATTATCCTGAAATTACTTGTAATTTTTGGCTAAAGGGAAAGCAGTACACACAAATCTCTCTGAGATTGAATTTCATCATCATATAGATATTCTGCCATTTTTGGCAGGTCACTTGTTGCAACTAAGAAGCCTTCATGCTCTACGGTCATCCGCTAACCTTTTCGTCTTCACGTACGATTTGTCTGTTTTGATATTGCCCATTAATTGTAGTCTCCTTCGTTCCCTGCCTCTCTTTCCTGTTACATACCCTCTAGCACGCCCCTCATGATTCAGTTTCTTCTTAGCCAATATCCCAACCAGTTTCTCTTCTTCCTTTTAATAATATCTAAAATTGTTCTTTTCTCCCCCACCATTTCTAATACCCTCTCATTTCTTTTCCGCTCGACCCAGCTAATTCTTTCCATTCTTCTCTACACCCACATTTCGAAAACTTCCAGTCGTTTTTCATCATTTTTGCGTAATGTTCATGTTTCTGACCCATACAACACAATAACATGAGTTTTAATTTAATCCCCTGCAAATAGTCTCTAAACCAGCCTGCGAAAATAAAAATCAGAGATAGGATAAATGTGAGCGTAAAACCAATAATTTTGCACACAAATAAGTGTTTACATATCAGATACGTTCTATTAAGTTGACTTTGTGCAGTTTATGAGTGAGGCTAAGCACTTGCAAATTATTAATTAAGTGATCCCATCCAAGTTCGTAGTTTATATTATCATGATGGGAAAATTATGTACCTAAAATTTTCATTTGATCAACCATTTCAAGTTGAGACAAAGGGAGGGGAAGGCCATTCATTTACCACTCATGAATAGCTAACACTTTTGTTTTATGGAAATTAAGAAGTTCTTCGCTTATGGCATATTGCCGTTCAAGTTGACAACAACATGATTAAGTTGTTGGATGGTGGTACAGCTGCTAATTATAACATCATCTGCAAATCCTGTGACCGTGATATTTTGTAGGTCATCATCCAATTGCGGTTGTACATATAGGGACAGTTTGTATAATGGAGATTCTAATGCGAGGCCAACATCACTTTGGAGAAAGTTAGGAGTTTACACTTAGCTTATTATACAAGGAGAAAATTTCCATTCCTATTATACCCTAATACTGTTGGTATAAAGAACAAATCAACCCATCAATTTCAGACATTGTTACAAATACAAAGAGTAGTAAGAATTTCGGCTTCAATTTGGGCGCAGCTAAATATTGTCTATCGGCTTCCGATAACTTAGGCAAAGGCAGATTTAATAATTTCTGATAACTGGAGTAAGGGGCCACAGTGGCAGCATATAATTTCATATAATGGTTAACAAAGACGTTTTGAATTTCTGAAAGTGACGTAATCGTTTTATTGCCATGATGTAGCACGTCAATAACCTTGCCAACACGACATTTATGTTCATTTATGGGTCAATCCATATCAGTTCATCCAGGATACATCACCGACCGACCCGGATTTTAATGATATGTGGTACACTTGGTCTGGACAGCCAGAAATGGTGCATCGAGGTATAAAATTGCCGTAGTAACATGCGGAAATGAATCCTTCGAAGCAACAGACCTATCTATTCTGAGGCAGAATTGTCTGTAGATTTTAAATCTGTGGTCAGATTTTTCATAGCAGCAACCTAAAGTACACTTTTGTACAAAGAAACTAGTTAAAAGTATGCTTATAAGACGAGCCTCAACTAGAAGTACAAAAATGGCTCTATTTCAAAAAGTACCAAAGTTACAGAAATAGTTCCTAGGTATTCTAAAAGCGGACGAAACATTCTATATGTATTAATAAATTATTTTATCATTTGCCAGACAAACACTGTTTGGCAAACTATCAGCAAATTTGTTTGAAACACGTCTTACAAGGAGAAGGCACACTTTGGTAAATGAAATTAGGGGCCATTTTTTGCGAGGTGGTAGTGCACATTTAAAGAGTTAATATTACAAACTGAGAGAGCACAATGGCCAAAAATAACAGAGAAAAGCCGTCTTAAATTTTCTACTTCCCGCATATATCGTACGACGTGTAAGTTTGACAAGTGGCGGCGTGGCAGAGTGAGGAAAATCTGCGACTCATGTGTGAAGGGTCCCGGGTTCGATTCCTGTTTGAGTTTTTTGTGTTTTGTTTCAACTAATAAATTAGCCATTTGTAACTATAAGTAAAACATTAATTCACCATATGTTTAGAATGAACAAAACAATAGAAATTTTCAAATCAGTTGTAAAATCTTTCAATGTTCCATGTTAACTAGGAACAAAATTTAATATATTCCGTAAATATACTGATATCACGAGTTATATTAAGGTTACGACAGTCATTGTGTAATAAATGTTCTTGACGCTTCCTGTCTACATCTATTGACGATGTGCGAATTACAAAGGAGTTGAGGGGGAAATCTCCTTTGCTAATACTGGATGTTGTTATAATCAAAGGAGATTTCCCCTCATTCCCCTTGTAATTCGCACACTGCCAGCAGACGTAGACACGAAGCGTCAAGAATATATATATTTTTTTTTACACAACGACTGCGGTAACAATAATATTTACGGAGTAAATTAATTTTGTTCCTAGTTAACATGGAACATTGAAAGATTTGACAAGTGATTTGAAAATTTCTAATGTATTATTAATTATAAACATATGATGAATTAATATTTTATAGTTACAAATGGCTACTTTATTGCTTGAAGCATAAAACAAAAAATGTTTGACTCAAATGGGAATCGAATCCGGGATCCTTTGCACACAAGTAGCAGGTTATCCTCACTCTGCCATGCCGTCACTTGGTAAATTTGCGCGTCGTACGCTATATGCGGCGAGTAGAAAACTTTAAGACGGTTTTTCTCCGTTATTTTTGGCCATTTCGCTCTCCCAGTTAATAATATTAACTTTTTAAATGTGCACTACCACCTCGCAAAAAATGACCCCGAAGTTCATTTACCAAAGTCTACCTTTTCCTTGTTAGTCTTGTAAATAGCAATCCTTTCTTGAGGTGGACTTGGTAGTCTTCACAGTTTATAAAGAGTGCAATAAAGATAAGCTAAGGTCTCACGCTGTTCTCTTTTTCGTTCTGCTTGCCATTAAAAAAAAAAAAAAAAAAAAAAAAAACTGAATCCATCAGATATTTAACATTGGGTAATAATTACGTTAACGTAACCAGTACGTCCATTTATGACGAAAAATACCATTTGCATCTTCCTCACAGAACAATTGATTATTTAATTGCCATGATATCTTTCCAAATGTCGGCGAGATACCTGAGGCATACGAGTATTTGCATGTTCATAGAACAGCAGCATGATCAGGGATGGGTACAATGCACAAATAAATTTTTGTAGCAGAAGATATTAAAGCCGATGTCTTATAAGCTCTTTTCAAGCGTCTGCGCATATTGGTTTAAAACTCAAGTGTCTGGAGGAACTTAAGATAAAATTCTGGTAAAATCTCATCAAGATGGCCACTGATAATGCTGCTCATGAAACTAGAAATTTTTCGGCTTACCTCAAATCTTGTCTCGTAAACGAGGCTAGAAATTTTATGACTCTTGTGGGCAACACTAGTTTACCCACATCTTAGATCTCAAACTCTGTTTTAGTGTTATATCCAGGGGTGGATCCAGGACGGACTTCTGGGAGGTCGGTGGGTTGTAATACTGCTACTTAGAGCTACTTTTAAGAGCTCCAAACTTTGGAATATGTTTTATTTATATATAAAATAAGAAAGTTTGCTCTCCATAAGGGGGTGATCACCCCGATCGCCCCCTGGATCCGCCCCTGGTTACATCATCCATAGTATGAAAACTATAATTAATAAAGTACTTGTGCGAACAAAATGAAGAGTATTTATCAACGTTTAGAGATACAGAAACCATTACAGAATATACTCCAATAATACATTTGCTTTAAATGTTGTTATATCACACTCTTCGTGTATCTCTTGTGACTTAGAAAGATTCTGATAGCTTCTACATGAAATTACGAGGAAAATCTGGGTATAAATTTTGTACATGAATTTACGAGAATCGAGACGAGACATCAAAGAATTCTTGAAGAATCAACAGCAGACGAGAATTCTCAAAAAAAAAAAAAAAAATCTTACTTCTCGTGTCGTGAGCAACTCTACCTAATACCAGTTTAGCCGTGATTAGTATTGTAAAATTTCCGGAAATTTTGAACCTGATGGTAAAAAAACACTTTTTTACGGTCTTCCCCCGGAAAATTGGAAAAATTGGGAAAAGAACAAAAATCATTGTAATAGGTTAATTTTACTAGTAATGAAATCCTTTCTTTTTCTGAACGCGTGAAAAATGTAAGTTGACAAATTTCAATATTACTAATATTTTTTTAAAAAAAAATAATAATAAAAGCACTCGAAAATAAAACGTTTGCAATTATTTTTGAAACTCAATAGTCTGCACTTATTTCCTTTATATTCTTTTTAGTGGTTTACTCGTGAATGTGCGTTAATTACAGAACTTTTACATTTACATACAAACCTACCATCATGAAACGTTTCTGTTGCAACAAATACGTCTCTTGAATGAAACTGAGTTCTTAATGTGCTCTTTGATCTGATCTGAACGCTTCCCGGTTTAACCCGAGTTATTTCGTTTTACTAAATAGGTCAGTCCTGGTCGAATTTTCTTCCCAAACGTGACTATGTTGTACACGAAATATCTCGCAATAAACCACGAAAGAACGGTCAACGAAACAAAGTGCAAACCCGTCCTGGTCCAAATTGAAACAAATGCGGAAAACTTAATAGCTTGGGTTGCTCCGCCAGGATCTGGTTACTTCGGATAAAGTGGACCGGGAAGTGGTTAATTTTAACTTCCTGAAAGAAAGAACAGCACGTAAATTTCACTAATACTCGTGCACTAAAACATATAATTACTATTATTTAATATTCTAATATAGACTTCTATATAAACTATATGTACAAAATTCTGTATGAAAACAAATATCAGTTCTCTTGTGTGACAAATTATCTGCAATAATAACGAAATATTTTGTGAAAAATGTAACACATATTGCTGAAGCAACTTCAACGTCACCAAGTGAAACAAACTTTTTTTTTCCTTTGTTATTGTCACATATGTATTGTAACTCTTGTAGTTATATAAACAAACAAACAAAAAAAAAAGATACACTTCACTGTGAAAAATAAATTGAAACTAAAGATTTTTGCCAATATTTCTGAACAAAAGTGTTTTTCAGATGGGTTCAAAATTTCCGAAAATTTTACACAGCCTAAGGAAGATATCTTAACTAAAATGATTCTGGCCCCATTATTTTAACACTTCCCTGCTTCATAATATTGCTTAAGATAATTTAGATGCATCTATATTAATTAATCTAACTAGCATTATATTTTAACTTCTTTTCAAGCCATTATTCCATTCTATCATGTAAAGTGTCTCGAGGAGAAGTGCACATTTATTTGTTGCCACAAAATTTTCCTATTCCCCCATAGCAGAATGATGCCGCGATCTGCGATGTGATCGCAGAAAATTTGCGGTGCCTGTGCAGAAAAATTACCAAAGGAAGAAATAAAATAGTCAACGGAAAAGCATAAAAAACATTCCTGCTATATGTAGATGTCTTAAAGGCACGGACGACTCGCATAAATATAGTTTGAACTTGTGTTTTACGTCGTGTAAAGCGTATTTTTAACAATCATAAGTGTTTCTTCTGCTGGAAAACTAATGACTGATGTTATTTGTAACTTTCTGATGAGCAAGCAGAGAAGGACTTTCCGTCTTCTTCCAACTTCTTTGAGTTTGTGAATGTATTCCCATTTCAGTTTTTGATAGATATAGATCAGGATATATTATTTTTTGAATACAAGCTTTTCAATAAATCTATGCAAGACTTGGTAACCAGCTCAAGAAATGAAGGAAAGTTTTTTTAATTGAAGACACTCCGTAAAGTTGCAGTAACAGATTTCCGAGACAAATACTCTTTTGCAGTAAAGCTAATGATGTTTTGTTTGAGTATACCATTGTCTGTGGCCATATGTGAAAGCTGGGATTCAGTGGTTGCTAATGTAATGGAGAAAAGGCCAGCAACAAAGGATGGATTTATTGATGATATTGGAACAACAGACCACCTTACATTCATTATCCTAAATGGACCCCCATCAGGATATATATATATATATATATATAACAAGAAAATTCTTTAAAGCTGCTCTGATTACAAAATACGGTGTGTCGTATCTAAATATTTTAAATCATTTTAAATCTGCTTCTTTTAGCAAAACTCTTTCAAAAAATGTGACTTTCACAGATTGAAGTTCGAACTAGGGATACCGCTGAAAACTGTTTACCAATGTTTCATGTAACGGTGTAATAAAAACATGATAGTATCATCTTGATTTTTTTAATTTTATTTTAGAATTCCTGCAGAAATTTTTTGACTTACAGAAGCTAATCGCAGAAAGACAAAGAAGGTTCTGCCATTGGGCCCTATTCCAATACAAAAAACACAAGTACTCAATGATCTTAACTGTAAACTATTAAGTTAAAATAGTTTTCATTTTATAAGCATAATATAGTAAAATATGCGAAAATTTAAATTATTTCCAAACTTTCCGTTTTTTTCCAAGTTCGGGGAGAAAACTAAACAAAAAAACCTTTTTAACCCCAAAATTTCCGTTTTTTTCCCCAGGCCTTCACAACACTAGCCACATTTAATCTTCTGTTGGAGAAATGTTTGGAATGACGTATGTACTAGAAATACATTTCATTTTCAATACATCGATGCGGAAGACCGAGATTCAATTCCCAGTGGGAGCTCAAGTGATTCAGATCCCACCTTAAGCAGTAAGTCCACGTATCATATCGCCTTGTTGCTAAAATTTAAATAAAGGAAAATAAATTTGAACCCAATCAACTAACCGATTTTCTAATACCTCAATGTTCTTTTGTAGACAATTGTTTTTATTGGTAAATGTGAGACAAATGTTTCCTACTCGTTTCCCTGTTGTTAAAACAGAATTAGTGCACATGCAAGTGACAAGGCACACGTGGTACATACGTTAAGAAGTCACCGGACAACATGCTTAAAATAGAAGAAATTGTAAAACAGGACTTCACCCATCACGAGAGATAACGAGAGATAAATCTTTTGGAAAAACGAGAACAAATGACATTGAAAATTTATTGCCTTTCATAACAGTGGTTCGAACTAAGCGCAAATAATACAATTGGACGCAACAAACAAATATTTAACAATGCACAACACAAATACAATCACTGATTTATGGGATCACATGAAAAACTTCTTCTTCTGTGTTTTTAAGTGTATGAACAATTGAGCCGACTTGTTTCTTCTTAGAAATGATCAGAATTCAAATATAAAGTTTAGGAAACGAATGGCTTCCAGGATACAGTCTGACGTAATATCTACGAAATCTACGTAAAAGAAAATAAGGGTTAGCCACCAGTGGTAGAGGATGCGAAATCCTGAGCGTTTCGGAAATTTCGCGAACTGATATTTTTTCAAGAAAAATCCCTCACTGATAACTTACTGGGGTGAATAAACGGACACTATTGTTAGAAATTAGCAAATTATTTAGAATAATTTATATGTAATTAACATGTATTTCATACGTAATTCATAGGTGAAATAGTCGTTTGCAGAAATCCCTAATCTTACAGCTTTAATAATAATAATAATAATAATAATAATAATAATAATAATAATAATAATAATAATAATAATAATAATAATAATAATAAGTCCCGTAACTTCTGGAGTTCTCAAGGCAGTGTTCTGTTCCCACTTCTATTTTTATTATACATGGACGATTTGCCTTCCTTGTTCACAAACAGCTCTACCAATATTCTTCTATTTGCTGATGATTGCAAACTCTACAGACAAGTTAAATCAGAGTACGATGCTCTTGCTCTTCAGCATGATGCTTCTATTCTTCTCAACTGGTGTAACTCTTGGATACTTAATTTAAACATCGAAAAATGTGCTTCTCTTTACGATTTCTCTAAAAAAAAAAAAAAAAAAAAAAAAAAAAAAAAAAAAAAAAAAAAAAAAGACCCTATAAACCACATCTACAAAATTGGCCATCAGAACATAAGTCCTGTCACCTGTTTCAGAGATCTTGATGTTATCATTGACAGTAAGCTTACTTTTGCGGATCATATAAGCACCATATCTTGTACTGATATGAGAAAACTGGGACTCCTTTATCGCTTCACTGACATAAAAAATCCTAATTCCTTAAGCTTGTTCTATAAGTCATATGTTGCCCCCACTATTAAGTACTGTTCTCCTATCTGGTCTATGGCCTGCCCTACTCATCTGAAAAAATTAAATTCTGTAATTAATTTCTTTTTAGCCATTGTATCCTACCGAGTACCTCACCTCCGAACACTTCCAAAAAATGACGTTTTAACATTTCTCAATATCAAACCTCCCCTAGTGAGAAACAAAATTTCTGACCTAATATTTTTGCATAAAATTGTAAATGGCCATATATCATGTGAACAGTTACTAAGTCAGATCAATTTTCGCGTACCCACTAGAACAACACGGTCTAGTGACTTCTTTTACACTCGAGCTACGAGAGTTAATATTGTCCAAAGGTCCCTTCTAAACCGAATTGTTAGCACGTATAATCAGTTACCAGAAACTGTAGACATTTTTTCAAATGACCATACCTTCAGATCATCTATAAATAAACTATTTGCCATTGTACTGTATCATCTTTATTTCAAATTCTTATTTTATTGTTATGTTACATAATTGTTATAATGTTCCAGTGTAAAATGGCCTAGTGCTGTATCTGAAACCTATTATAAATAAATAAGTAAATAATAATAATAATATGTCTGTCTGTCATAAAATTTTCGCATAGTAAGAATTCATTTAGAGACATCAGATTTTAGATCGCTAATTGCGTACTGAGCTGCACTATGGGCGTAAGCCACATTTAGCATTTCCACCATGTCAACCTGAGTTGTTAATCCTTTAATAGTGAATTTAAAATGTAGCAATTTGCACAATAAAGTACTTGGAGTGGATCCAGATTTGTAGCATTAGCTCTGTACGCGTCTTGCATGATATTAACTGTATTGCGAATGTTAAATGAATGTACCTATACTGTGCTATGAAGTATTTTGGTTATTTTTACCGCTGTTTTGAGTCGGCAAAACGAAACTGTGTGTGAGAGTGTAAAAGAGAAGCACAATTTTTTTAAAGTAACACGTAACATGTACACAGATCAGCCAATACATGATGAAAACCTACCTACTATCGACATAAACACATCCAGGCGATAGCAGCGTCACCTGACGAAAAATACCTGCTAGTCAGACACACGTACGGTGCATGTAGTATTAGTGAGCGTGCTGGCCATAGGTAAAGTGGAGAAGACGAGCGATCTCTCTGAGTGTGACCGCTAGCAAATTGTAATGGTCCGGAGGCTCGGTACGAGCATTTCCGAAACTGCACGACTTGTCGGGTGTTTGAAGTGTGCTGTGGTGAGTGACTTCAGCAAGTGGCGAAGCCAAAGTGAAACGACGTCCAAACATCGAGGGGATTGTGGCTCCCCCTCATTACAGATGTCGGACGTCGTAGGCTGTGTAGACTGGTAAAACAGGACAGGTGGCGAATTGTGGTGAATCTAACATCTGACTTTAATGATGGGCAGAGTACAAGTATGTATAAACACATAGTGCACAAAACACTCCTAACGATTGTCCTCCGCAGCCGACGACCCATCCATGTGCCAACGTTAATACTACGATATCAGCAACAACAACTGAAGTGGGCACATGGCCATCGCCACTAGATCTTGGCGCAGTGGCAGAGCGTTGCATGGTCTGATGAATCTTGACACTTTCTTCACCATGTCGATGGAAGGGTGCGAATCCGTCGTCTTCCAGGGGAACAGCTCTTTGACACCTGTACTGTGGAACGAAGACAAGCTGGTGTCGGCTCAATTATGTTCTGGGTAAGTGGATGTCCATGAATCCAGTGGAACTCGTGCAAGGCACCATGACGCTCGAGGCGCATCCTACACTAGTTGCAGACCACCTACACCCCTTCATGACTACCATGTTTCCCAAAGGCAGTGGCATTTTTCAACAAGATAATGCGCCATGTTACAAGGTCAGGAGTGTGATGGAGTGGTTCGAATTGGATCGAAAACAGTTGCGAGTTCCAATTGATGTGCTGGCTCACCAACTCGCCGGATCTGAACCTAATCGAACACCTCTGGGATATGATGAACGTGCCGTCAGAGCGCATCGTTCACCTCGCCGGGATTTACGGGATCAGGTGACCTGCGTGTGCAGATGTGGTGCCAACAACTAATAACATTCACAGACTATTTTTTGTTTATATATAAAACTAAAATATCAAAACAAAAACAAACTTCTAAAACGAAAAATTAACATACACCATATTTCCAATAATGAGATTAAAATATTAAAACTACTTTAAAATATTATTACCCCTACAATCTACGGAATCTGTTTTGTGCGGGTAGCACGACCAACTGGGCAACAGTCGGACCTAACAGAAAGTGAAACTAACTGTATTTATAATACAAGAGCAACGTCAGTCAGCGTATAACAGAGTACACAATCCAATTAATAGGTGTCGCCACTCACATTACCTGTCTGTCTGGTGAAAATAGATGCCGCTATGGTGCACTCAACTTAGTTTACAGATTTAAATCTATTATGATGGTTTGATTGAAACTTTAAAAAGCTGCGATTGTTTCAATTTATTTCAAAATAGGACAATAACTGTAACTATCTGTATTCAGATTTGAGCATTCACATTTGTATATACTTCTACAGCCGACTTAAATTAAACTGTATTGTTTTAATTTAATTATTTGAAAATGAAACAAATAAAGATTCGTTTAAGAAACAACTGAAACAAAAGGAGGAATGAATCTTGTGAAAAACTGCATATTGAAATAGAATTCAAAATGAAGGCTTGTGTCAAACCTGAAGAATTGTGTGATTTCATTAGGCTTCAGGTGCAGTAAGCTACAATAATCAAAGCTTATTACAAATCGAAAATAGGGATCAATTAGGTTGAGAAACCCTATTAGTAGGTCAAGACTTTACTTAACCTGGGTTTGATATAGTGTAGAAGGGGTCGAAGGCTAGGTACAACCAAGGACGCCCATGTTGTGGTTTCCAAGGGAGAAGGGGCAAGTATAAGCGACGTTTTAAAAATAGTTCCAAATTTTGCTGTAACTAATGTAAAAAATCTATTGGATTTTCGATATTCTGAAGTACAATTTCCTCTAGGGGGGCAAGCGCCCCACCTTGTCCTCCTGATGGGCGCCCTTGGGTGCAACAACTACAAGTATGCATAAAACGTAGGCTCTTACAGAAGTAAAATGATTAACTCGATTTGATTGGTTGAAAAGAAAAGAATCGAATCGAATGGTAAGATGCGACCATAAAATTTCTGGTTTCCTGCACTACAGAGTCAATTAATGTCACAAGATGCAGTCTCAGTCATTCTGAGAATACATAAAGAGCCTATTTTCCGAATTTAACCCAATACTTTTCTTACATTTGTATGCTAGTATACTGTTATCAAACCCCCTTTTTTTTTTTACATACAGAAATTCTGAAAAACATTGAAAATAGACGAATCTGTCCACAGAATACAAAATACGAGTTACTTGCTGGGAAACAACAAATAAGTCAGTGCACATTATTCAAACAAAAGAAAAGAAACAAAAAACCTTTTCTGTCAATTTAAGCTCTTGTTGATAATTTACTGCATACATGTAAATAAAGTACTCTTGCTCAGTAAAGAGTTTTAAGTGCCCTGGCGCCAATGAAATTGCGTTTTCCACAGTTAAAAACTTTGTCCTCATCTGCAAAGAACAGCAAACGCTCATCAATAGAACCAAGATAGTTTGATTTTGTTTCGTTTGCAATATGCAAATTACTTTGACCGTACGGTTGCAACGAAGTAGTTAAGATGTAGTCTAAAGCTCATTTCCTTCAGAACTATTTAGAAAAAAAAAAAAAAGGTTTGTCGCAATACTTCTGGAAACATTAACCAAACTTACGTTAAAAACAAACTAATACGCGGCAGTAGAAATACGTATTTTGCATGTCTGATTGAAAAGTGCTTCCATTTTAAGTTTTTTTTTTTTTTTTTTTTTTTTTTTTTTGCTTTGTACTGGAAGACATCAAATGTAATTTTATGGAGACAAATGTTGTATAAGTATTTATTTTGTAATAATGTCACATACACGCTTCAGAAAAAATATCCACACGGTTAACTTCAAGTGACAGACATGAGAAGACTTAAAGACCTCTTAGAAAAAGGAAGCAAAATACACAACACAAAATCTTAACTGACAAACGCAACCAATTAGTTTATTTCGTTACCTGTGTGGTCCTAAAATCAATGTATTGTGAGTGACGTCAAAAGTTTCTGGTCATAACGATTAATGGTTAAGCTGAGGTCATGTTAGCTAATTACAAGCAAACCATAGGATTTGCCGTTGAAGTAAATGCTTTGTATACATAATTTTAAGAAACCAACTAATCAAAACTTGTAGTTATAAATTAAGAAATCGGAACATTTAGAAAAATATAGTCGCAAAAATACAGATCTCCTGTTGGATCAAATTCTGACTCTGAATTTCTGTTTGGTCGAGTGGTTTAAGGTAATAGACTGGTAGTTATAAGACCTCCTCCGCGTGGGTTCGAATTCCACCCACAGCATGGGTGTTACGTAGTGTATTGCCTTAAAGTGATAATAAAAGAAATGAAATCTTTAAGTTGTACGTCCCACAGTTATGACGGCTAAGCTAAAGGAGACGGTGATTATGAGAAATGCATGAAATGGTGCAATGAATAAAGTGAGAGAAAACGGGAGAACCCCCACAAAAATCCACGCATAAGGTGTTTGTCCACCACAAAGTTCACTTGGCACGAGCTGGGATCGAACCAAGGACTCCATGTACCAGAGGTGAACGTTTATAATAAAAGTAGCAAATAAAAATAAAGAAGAGAATGTATGAGAAACAAAATAAATTTCTTTCAGCATTAAACTAACTGAAATGCTCGTTCTCCGCACGGGAAAAATAATTTATTGAGTTATTATTTGCGAACAATTTAAAACCCCTCCCCCGTAGAATATCTATGCATTTTAATTAAAATGAAACGATAAAAGTACAGGCCAACAGAAATAATAAGTATGTCCAAAAATGTACTTCAAATAGATGAAATGTTTCCTCGCTTTGGCCTCCTTGTCGATAGAAAACAGAAAAATAGAACATTTTAGAAATTACCTCTTTACTTCTCCGCCCCCCCCCACGTCCCAAGGGTGAAATTTTTGAAACCTATAGTTCAGGTAGTCATAGTGCTTAAATATCATTGGGGATGTCACCAATCTGTTTAGCGACCCCGAAAACTATGATTCGACTGAAACTTGTCATTTTGAACATTTTATTTTTTTACCCTTTCTCACTCCTCATGCATATAGAGCTGAACTTGGACTTAAAGGCATCAAGACTGTCACTATTCATCTAAGTGACCTCGAAAACTATGGATTCGACATTAACATCTATTGTTTTCGATTATTTTTACATGTTACCCTAGGTTTCCTGTTCTACTGTATTTTTTTTTTTCATATTCTTAATTATATGTGTACCAAATTTGGTTGAAGTTGCTCCAGGCTTTCCAGAGTTAGGTTGGAACGTACACACACACACACACACACAAACACATACACATACATACATTATTATACAGCCTATAGACATTACAATATTGATAGGGTTTGAAACAATAGGGCCTACGGAATTTTCATCAAGGAAGTTATTTGTTATGATTCCTCCCTTTCAACACCAAATCCCTTCCCACTGTGTTGTATTTAGGATGTGAGTAGTCTCGGGTTCGATTTCCAGTCGGATTGCATTGGATACAATATTGTAGTTCGGACTCTACTTTAAACTGTAGAGGATTCACGTCTTATACAGCTTCGGTGCTAAAAAGAGACGCTAAAGTTCAACAAACAAATGAATGTTTCAGCAGCGAGGATCTCAGTGATATTAACTAGCCCTTGGAATCGAACCCGAGCCTCCTATGAGTATGCTAGCCATATAGTATGAGTGAACTCACCGAGTTGTTTAATTCAATCATACACACACTCTCTCTCTCTCTCTCTCTCACACACACACACACACATATATATATATATATATATATATATATATATATATATCCACCGTAAATCATAAATGGTTACTCCGGTGACCTACTGGTTTTAATCATGTATTTGAACACTTGAAAGAAAAGACAAAATATTACCAGGTTGAACATGTTACAGTTGTCAGTGATATTCATGTACCACCCAATTCGTTAGAGCCATATGTGAACTGTACAATGAGAAAATATTACTGATCTACAAATTCCTGTTGCATTTAGTCGCACAACATTTCTTAGACTACACTGAATGATTTTGATATTCTTCCGTTATTTGTTTATCAACTTTTTAACACACAGACAACAAGTAGAAATACCTTCTCTTTGTTTTTTAAACGTACTTAAAAATTTCGTTATTGAATTCTCTATATCTGTGTGAGTGTGTGTGTGTGTGTGTGTCTGTTATTTGCGAATTTTTCAATTTTGAGCCCTCCATTCGATAGAGCATGAAAAACTATATCAAACAACTGATGGAATTTTTCGCATCACTGTTACTGTTCCCGAGATATTGGCCAAAAAAATATTCGTATTTCGGTAGATTTAAGGAGCCATATCTAGGGAACCGTAAGTCATAGAGAGATTATATTTTGCGAATTTTTCAATTTTGAGCCTCCATTTTGAGTATGTGTTTTCGTAAAACAACATATCTTCGAACGTTCTAACAGAACTCTTAAACAAAAATGTTGAAAAAAATTAATAATTACTCAAGGAAATTATAAATGGATAGACATACTACAAGAATAGTTTAATAAGTATAATAATAAAGTACATAGAACAATTGGTATAAAGACTGTAGAAGTTTTTAAGAAAAACTAATTCTTTCTAAGTTCGCTCTGGCAATGCTCTTGAAGCATTCTCAGCTTTTTTTTTTTACTAATTTTGGTAACTTATTGGGTCAATTATTTTTTAAATTAGAATCGAACCATGAACTATGAATTAAGAATTGCAAATATAAGACAGACACCTGCATAAAGAAATTTCTTATACATTAGTCTTTCTTTATGAATTAATAATCTTTACCGTCAAGTTACAAGTTTTATGCTGGGGCGTTCTCAATCTGTACAAAGCTTTCAAAATAATTTGATTTAATATTGAAGTCAATATTCATGGTAACCATTTGAACAAACATACACATAAAGACACTTAGTATATACTCTTTAATTGTATGTTTTCATTTGAGCTTAGTATACATTACATTTTTTTCAATGCAAACTTTTTGGACTACAGTTGAGTTGAGTTGATTTTAGTTTAGCGTCCCTTTCAGCAGCGAGGCTATATGAGACGTGGACCTACTGATTAACGTGGAATCCGAACCACATGAGCTCCAGCCGGGAATCGAACCCGGGTCTCCCACGCCAAAGGCGCGTATGCTAACCGCTTAGCCACGAAGGAACTCAATTTTTGGACTACAGTCTTAGGACATGTAACTAACTTACTCTCTAGCCTATGGAACCCGAAGGTTCAATGCTGCGTTCACAACAGTTCTGAATTGACTTCTATCTTTAGCCAACTGGATCCAGTTTCTACTTTGTATTCCTATTTCTGCGAGATCCATCTTAATATAGTCCTCCCATCTGCGCCTAGGTCTTCCTAATAAATGTTTTCCGATTGGTCTTCCAGTCAAGACTGAAAGAATTCCTACTTTATTCTATTCTAGCTACGTGACCTCCCCACCTGAGCCTCCTAGACTTGATGATCCTAACAATGTTGGGTAAACCGTATAAATTATATAATTCCTCATTATGAAGTTTCCGCCATTCCCCATTCCCGTTCCTCTTGGGTCCGAATATTCGTCTCAGGATCTTGTTCTCAAATACTTTCAGTCTATGTTCTTCCCTCAGAGTAAGCGACCACGTTTCGCAACCATACAAGACAGCAGGCATGATTATTGTTTTATATATGATCACTGGCGCAAATCCCGAGGAGTTAAGCGGGACATGTCCCCTCCAATTTTGGAACTGTGGAAACTTCCCTCAATAATACGGGTTTGAAATGTGATGATTTGTGTCCGATTGCCACAAAGGAAAGTGAGATGAAATTGATGTTTCTTAGAATGGGCCTCAAATCTGCCCGCCTCCCAGTGTTGAAGACAACTCTGCTCCTCTGACCCTCTAGAGCATTGTTCATCAACTTCATAAACATTTTGAACATCGCTTTAAAATATATATATATATATATATATATATATATATATATATATATATATATATATATATATATATATAGGAACGGTCTTAACCGTCCCTCCCTTCCCCCTTCTCGAATGTTGAAGAGAGATTTGCGCTGCTGTATATGACACCTACACCAATTGCAAACCTACCCCAAAAGTTCACTCAGAAAGCTGATATAACATATCACGACACCAATATTAACTATAAATGTATCATAAAGAATTGTGCATCTACATTTTATAGCTTATATATATATGTATTTATAATATTGCCAAATTGAGTTGAAAACACTTTTATCTGGTATTTTATAAGATATGGAGTAGATTTTCAAGAACATTAAATTTAGCAAGTAGAAAAACCGGTACAAAAATAAATTTAGATTAATTTCACATCACATTAAAGAAAATAATAACCCATCGAAGTTAATTATATTAAATTTCAAAATGGCGTTACTAAATGAATATCCTTCTTGGTAACTAAAACCTGGTCGTAGCAGATTGTGGAAATATCGTTACACCAAAATGTATAATTTATTGAATATGGACGTTGTATGGTCTTCCTTTTTTTCTTTTTTTTAAAGTAATAATTTCTGTATTAGATATAAAAAGCCAAACTTCTGTTGTTATCTAATTTGTGGCGAACAATACGCCATGTTTAAAAGGTGGGAACAAAAACAGAAACAAATAGTAATAACTTTCAGCCTCCGCCCATTTCCGGTCGTTTGAAACGAATTGCGATATTCATCTGTTTTTTATTTTCTTTCTTTAGAAAATAACGCCCATTTTTGTTTCATATGAAAAACAAAGATATCTGTATAATACTTATACACATTTCTGCGTATATATTGCGGGGATGTCCTCCCTTCCTGTAGAATCTAGAATATTCTAAGAGTTTAAATTTTAGTTGTTTTGGTAATACCTTCAGAACTATGTTCACACCTGCATAATCATTATAAGCGAAGAACTGTAGGCATGAACAGGAAGTTGTTCATGTGATATGAGCCGAACATGATTCGCTGAATGATCGTAAACATGTTTCGCTTGTGGCAGTCCACCTATCACAGTTGCAGCTCCGCAAGTGCATAATTAAAAACGAACATTATGAAGCGATCTGTCCATACATGTGTCTTCTTCTTCTTTTCGTCGTCTTCTTCTTCTTCTTTATGCCAATGTAAGCCACGCGTATTTATTGAGGCGGATAGTTTTGTATCTTACATCAACTTTTCTCACCTTGAAATGTCTTTCATTCAGGAAAAAAAAAAATGACTCCTAGATAGAAGTTAATTGAAATAAAATAAAACAAAAAGAGCATAATGTGTGCTGTTATACATTATATATTTTTTTTTCTCTTTATGCACCACTTGTGTTGGTATTGCAAATAGAACAGTGGCGAATTTGTCATTATGGTGGCCCTGAGGCTTCCATTAAATGCCGGTGCTCTCTCGGACAAGATGCAAATGTCGATTTTGTAAGATAAAAATATACAGCCACACACACACATATATATATATATGCATATACATAAAAACGTAGTCTTTAATCTATATAGCCCACACATATTACTTGTATTAAAGCCTTCAAGCGCATTTTTATTCTTTAGAAAAGCACAAACTGTTGTCTGTTATGCTTGAACGCGTGAACCTACTTGTATCTAGGACAACTGGAAAATATCGATACAGCTGCTACTACAGGAACAAACAAAATATAACATTTTGAAAGATTCTTGTTCCTTTTTATACATAAAAGGAAGTATTATCATCAGTGGCGTATTTAGGGGAGCTTCCGGGCTTAAGCCCCCCAAAATCTTACTATAGTAAAGTATTTGAAATATATTGCACATTTTTCACATTTTCAGGCAAAGCCCCCCTCCCGAAAGTTAGCAAAGCCCCCCGGAACAAAATCGTAAATACGCCACTGATTGTTATTATTATTATTATTATTATTATTATTATTATTATTATTATTATTATTATTATTATTATTATTATTATTATTATTATTATTATTATTATTATTATAACTATATGGTCTATGAATCCCGGAGTTTCAATGCTGCGTTCACGTAAGCTCTCCATTGACTTCTGTCCTTAGCCAACTGGACCCAGTTTCTAGTTTTAATTCCTATTTCTGTGAGATCCTTCTTAATATTATCCTCCCATCTGTGCCTAGGTCTTCCTTATGTTCGTTTTCCAATTGGATTTATAGTTAAAACTTTAAAAGTGTTCCTACTTTCTTTCATCCTGGCTACACAATCCTGCCCATCTAAGCCTCCTAGACTTGTTGATCCTAGCGTTTGGTAAACGGTATAAATTTTGCAGTTACTCGCTCTGAAGTTTTCGCCATTCCCCATTCCCGTTCCTCTTGGGTCCGAGTATTCATCTCAGGATCTTGTTTTCAAATACTTTCACTCTGGGCTCTTCGCTCAGAGTAAGTGACGATATTTCGCAACCATACAGCATAACAGACATGCTTATCGTTTTACATATTTTAAGCTTCAAATTTTTCGACAGAATATTTTGAACTGAATAATAACACGAATTCCCTGCTTTCAGTTGACATTTATTTCCTTCGTGAGTGTGATTGTAGTCTGTTAATATTGATCTGGATATTTGAATCTATTCATTTTGTCTAATAAGTACTATTACTAAAATAATAATAATAGTAATAATTACTGTTAGAAAAGCTAAGATTGTCTGTGTAAATTACATTCTATTTATTGAACCTGACACGGCATACTTCAGGGAGAGGTAATAGCGCTTTAACTTTGTAAGTAAAAGGTCCGCAGTTCAAATCTAGATCGATTGTCCTAAGTGAGTTTGGTCATTCTGTGACTATAAAGTTTAATGTCCCATCTCAGCACTAAGGATGTATGAACTATGGATCTAGAATTTAATCCTTTCTAGTTCACCACATTTTCACATTAGTTGAACATAATATAGAGTGTTTCTAAAACTAGAATATATCTGCGAAACGCTTCTAAATACGCCACTTACTGTATCTCAGTCTTTTGGTATATTACCGAAATCTTGGAACGTAGTGGGTTTAACTCACTAACCCAGTGGTTCTCAACCGATGTGTCGCGACACACTGGTGTATATCACACAGTCCCCTAAGATGTCTCTCGTTTAAAGTTCATGAAGAATTTAATAATAATTAGTTAAAATCGAGGCAGACTGTACCAGTGAGCACCTCGAACAGTAGCAATAATGCTCAGTGCTATATAGGCTAGAGTCTTATAAAAAGTAATTGGTTTCACTTCATTATTTATAATAAAATATCAAACAAATGTGTCGCGATGCCCTGGACGTTCACACGTACTGTAAAGTGTGCCGTCAGTCAAAAAGGTTGAGAACCTCTGCACTAACCCACACATTCTTCAACTCTCACATTGTTGCACTCACTAACTCAAAAATTATTAAACTCCCAATGAGATCACGGTGGGTCATTGATAAAGCGCGCACTTCTAACACATGAGGACCCTGCTTCTTTCCCACCTTCACCAAGGAGATTTTGTGGTGGACGAACACGGTGTGCGGAGGTTTTCTGTCAGGGCTCTTCTGTTTTCTCCTACTTGGTTCCTAACACCATTTTGTATATTATTATCATAACTGTTTCCCTAAGCCTTGCATTGGAGCAAATGTTTTCCACGGAACGAGAAGCACCTTTTAAAAGTGTATGAGACGTGACAACTTTTTTTTTTTTTTTTTTATCTCATCTTGTCTTGTAAACAACACTAGTGGACGTGGAACTAGCGGACGTTACACTAAGGAAAATTAACTCATAAATTCTTCAAGTTCCTACAGGGCTTCTACGCTTACTTAGCCTATAATGTTATAAAATGTAAACCAAAAGTAAAAAATAAGGTAGGAGTAGCATAAGACATTTTAAGGCAAAGAAAATAATTTTCTATAAACTGCTGAATAAAGAAACGAGAGAAAACTTCAATTTTACTTTTAATATTGTCCTGTATATGGAGCATAAAACGCCTAGAGGTTTTTGAAATGTGAATATGGAGATGACTGGAAAAAATATCGTTGCTGAATTGAAAACTACTGAGGAAATGGTAGGAATTGTAGCGGAGATAATATTCTTTGCGATGGGGTGCCTTTTCAGGACTGCAGCTATATTTAACGTGCAATTATAGCCTAGCGCGTAACACACAAGCACTTGTTCATTAAGTACACATTCTTCTCTTAGTTTGTGACGAAGGAAACAAATCTACACAAAATAATAAGAAATCTACACACAAGGACTTCTACATTCAATTAGCTTTCTTCCCTTAGTTTATGGCGAAAGAAAGAAATCTACAAACATTAATATATACATTAAGCAAAATTTCTTGCCTTAGTTTGTGGCGAACGAAAGAAATCTACATACAAGCATTGTACACGGAGTAAAATTTTTCCCTTAGTTTATGGCGACGTAAAGAAATCTACACAAAATAATTTGTAAATTAGGTAAACTTGCTTCCTTTGGCTTGTGGCGAAGGAAAGAAATCTACGTACGAGAACTTGTACATTAATTAAACTTTCTTCCTTTAGTTTATAACGAAGTAAAGAAACCTACATAAAATAATTTGTACATTAGGTAAACTTACTTCCCTTAATTTATGGTGAAGGAAAGAAACCTACATACATGATTTTTTACACTAAGTAAACTCTCTTCCCCTACTTTGTGGCAAAAAAAAAAAAAAGGAATCTGCACACAAGAACTTGTATATTGTAAATATTCCCATACCATAACATGACCACATGTTTATGGACACGTGCTAACGTTTACAAACAAGCAGATGATACACTAAACAGGAAGATACGAAGATCAACAAGATGGGAACCGAAAGAGGAAGAGCCAACTGAAGAGGGCTTGTAAAAGAGGAACTACAGAGGAAGCAGACATCAGTTGATCACTGATCGCCTATCCAGAACAGCTCTGGAGAGATCGCTCTGAACTAAGGAGCTCAACCTATCCTAACATTCCTAGAAACTGCTCTGAAGCGAAGGGGATTCCTTAACACAAACCATATCTCAAGAAGCTGCCATGAGCCGAGGAGATTCCCTAGGAACGTAACCCGAAGTCGCTACAAGACACCCCGGTGGCTGCCATGAGTGAAGGGGTTCCCGTATGAAACGTATTTTCCTTCAACCTTGGCATAAAGGAGATTGTGATATATTGACTTTGTAAAACACAAAGACCATTTTGTATTTTTATAAATAAATTTTAAGGCTATATTCTCGGTCAATTATTGACTCTACCTATACAAAATATTGCAATAACTTACTAAGTAAAATTTCTTTCCTTAGTATATAGCGAAGGAAAGAGATCTACACACAAGAATTAGTACACTAGGTAAACTTTGTTTCCTTAGTTTGTGGCGAAGGAAAGAAATCTGCACATAAGAATTTGTACACTAGGAAAACTTTCTTCCCTTAGTTTGTGGCGAAGGAAAGAAATCTGCACATAAGAGTTTGTACACTAGGAAAACTTTCTTCCCCTAGTTTGTGGCAAAGGAAACTAGTTGCACACAAAAATTCGTACATCTGGTAAACCTTCTTCTCTTAGTTTATGTCGAAAAAAAGAAATTTACACCTAAGAATTTGTAATAGGTAAACTTACTTCCCTTAATCTATGGCCAAGGAAATAAATCTACACATAAGAATTTTTACACTAGCTAAGCTTTCTTCTCTTAGTTTGTGGCTAAGGAAAGAAATTTACACGAAAGATTTTCTGCACTAGGTAGATTTTCTTCTCTTAGTTTATGGGGAAGAAAAGTAGTTGTACACAAGAATTTGTATATTAAATAAACTACTTCTCTTAGTTTATGGCGAAGGAAAGAAATCTACACATAAGAATTTGTACAATAGGTAAATTTTCCTTATTTATTTTATGTCGAAGGAAAAACCTCACAAAAGGGTTTGTACCTCTTCCTTAGTTTGTGGCGAAGGAAAAAATACACATACATGAATTTTCACAGTAACAAAAGTTTCTTCCCTTAATTTGTGACGAAGGAAAGAAATCTACATACAAGAATTTGAAATATAGGTAGACTTTCTTTCCTTAGTTTGTGGCGGATGAAATTAATCTAACACATGAATTTTTACGGTAGGTAAATTTTCTTCCTCTAGTTTGTGGCGAAGAAAAGAAAGATGCACAAATGAACTTACATATTAAGTACACTTTCTTCCCATAGTTTATGACGAAGGAAAGAAATCCACACACACATGAACTTATACACTAGGTAAACTTTGTTCCTTTAGTTTGTGACGAAGCAAAGAAATCCACAAATAAGAATTTGTCCACCAAGTAAACGTCCTTCCTTTAGTTTGTATTAAAGGAAAGAAATTTACACATAAGTGTTTGTACGCTAGGTAAACTTTCTTCCCTTAGTTTGTGGCAAAGGAAAGCAGTTCCAAACAAGAAATTGTGTATTTGGCAAACTTTCTTCACTTAGTTTATGGCAAAGGAAATCATCTAGATATAAGAAATTGAACTAGGTAATCTTTCTTCCCTAGTTTGTGTGGAAGGAAAGAAGTCTACACAAGAATTCGTACACTAGGTAAACTTTCTTCACTTAGTTTGTGACAAGAGAAAGATATCTAATCATAATAATTTGTACATTAGGTAAACTTTTTCTCTTAGTTTATGGCGAACGAAAGAAATCTAGACATAAGAATTTGTCCACTAGGTAAACTTTCTTTAATTAGTTTGTAGCGAAGGAAAAAAATCTACACATAAAAATTTGTGCGCTTCGAAATATGATTAGTTTGTGAAGAAGGAAAAAAATCTAGACATAAGAATTTCTATATTGGGTAAACTTCCTTTTATTTTATGCTAAAGGAAAGAAATCTAAACATAAGAATTTGTACTAGGTAAACTTTCTTCTTTTATTTTATGTCGAAGGAAAGAAATCTACATATAAAAATTTGTACACTTGGTAAACTTTTCTCCCTTAGTTTTTGGCGAAGGAAAGAAATTTACACAAAACAATTTGTACAATAGGTAACTTTCTTCCCTTAGCTTGTAGCGAGGGAAAAAATCTACACTTAAGAATTTGTACATTAGGTAAACTTTGTTCACTTAGTTTATGGCGAAGGAAAGAAATCTACACATAAGAGTTTATACACTGTGTAAAATTTTCCCCTTAGTTTGCGGCGAAGGAAAGAAATCTTCACTTAAGAATTGGCACTTTAGTTAAATTTTCTTCCCTTAGTTTATGACGAAGGAAAGAAATCTACACATAACTACTTGTACATTAAGTAAACTTTCTTCAGTTAGTTTATTGAGAAGGAAGGAAATTACAGAATAGAATTTGTACACTACGTAAACTTTCTTTCTTTGTTTTTTGGCGAAGGAAAGAAATATACACATATGTAATTGCACATTACGTAAAATTTCTTTACCTAGTTTCTGACGAAGGAAAGAAATCTATAGATAAGTATTTGTACACCAGGTAAACTTTGTTCCCTTAGTTCGTGGCTAAGGAATGTAGTTGTAGACAAGAATTTGTGCCTTTGGTAAAGTTTCTTCTCTTAGTTTATGGTGAATTAAAGAAACGTACATATAGAAATTTCTACATGACGTAAACTTCCTTCCCTTGATTTGTGGTGAAAGGACGAAATCTAAACGATAGAATTTATACACTACGTAAACTTTCTTTCCTTAGTTTGTGGCGAAGGAAAGAAATCTACACAGATGAAATTGTACACTAAGTAAACTTTTTTCTTAGTTTATGGAAAAGGAAAAATCCACATATATGAATTTGTACATTATGTAAATTTTCTTTCCTCAGTTTGTGACGAAGGGAAGAAATCTACACTAACAAGGTACATTCTAGAAGTGTTCCCTTGGGATTCGTCTAAAATTGATTTAAATGCAAAGTTTTCCGTGGCCCAATGTGTATCGTACTCATTTTAGCGGCCCGTACGGATAGCTTGCATATTTATGGGCCTTCATATATCCGGAATTCAATCATACAATACTTTAACGCTTGGACACAAAATGCCTTTAGTTTCTTTCGATGTAAATGGACATTAATGTGGGAATATGCAAAACAAATTAGATCAAGTACTGCTTTTCTGACACATGTTACTCACCCCGACCGCTGTCTTGGAACCGCCATATTGGATTGAACTTTCGTTTCTCAAATTGGAATAGGTGCAATCAAATTCATTTATATACAATTTTCTCTGAAATTGACGGGTGTCGTTAATTTTACCGTAGCTAGTACCGTTTGGAAGATATTGCATGTTAAATTCCTCCAGGCAGTTTGCGAATAGACATTGCAGAGTAACATCAGGTACGCTTACGTTTTTGATGTTGTCAAATCTAAATAATTTCTGATTGAGAAAATATTGTAGGTATAAAAAAACTCTTTACAACATTGGTGACATAATCTTATTACATTTCTGTGAGTAATTATTATTACTTTCATGTTATACTATGACAAGGAAGTATTTTATTACGGTCAAAATGCCTAATGTAAATCCAGATATGACCAGATTTGGGTGGAGACCTACCATTTCGTATTTACGTCTGTGTGTCTATATGTATCTATGTTCAGAGAAAATTTCGCCAATGACAAAATGACGTAAAACATTACATGTGCACACCGGACCCTGCACAACTTTCTGTTTGGTTCAATATTCGTAAAGAGCCTGATATTTAGAATACAGTACTTGCAAACTGTATAAGCTGCGGTAAAACTCACTCACCAATGAATTTTCGAGAAAATTTTATATGAATTTGATATATAACATGCACCTATTCCCATTTGAAAAATCGAAAATTGAATCGAGTATGACAAATCCAAGATGGCGGCCGGTATGAGTAACACATCACAGAGAAGCAGTACTTGATTCAATTTGTTTTGTATATGTCCATATTCACGTCCAGTTACACCTAAATAAACTAAAAGCAATTTTGTAACCAAGCGTTATAGTAGTGTATGATTGAATTCCGGATACATGATGGAATATAAATATGCAAATTACCCGTATGGACCGCTAAAATTACTACAATATACATTGAGTCGCGGACAACTTTACATTTAAATCAATTTTAGACGAATCCCGAGGATACACTTCTCGAATGTATCTTGTTACAATTTGTAGAGTAGGTAAACATTCTTCCGTTAGTTTGTGGCGAAGGAAAGAAATCTACGTACCAGAACGTGTACATTAATTAAACTTTCTTCCCTTAGTTTATAACAAAGGAAAGAAAACTACACATATGAATTTGTACATTAGGTAAATTTTCTTCCCCTAGTTTGTGGCGAAGAAAAGAAATCCACGCATAAGAATTTGCATACTAGGTAAAATTTCTTTTCTTAGTTTGTGGAGAAGGAAAAAAATACACATAAGAATTTCTATACTAGGTAAACTTTCTTCTCTTAGTTTGTGGCAAAGGAAAGAAATTTACACATAAAAATTTCTACACTAAGTAAAATTTCTTCCCTTACTTCGCGAAGAAAGAAACTAGTCGCACACAAGAATTTGTACATTACGTAAACTTTCTTCTTAGTTTATGAAGAAGGAAAGAAATCTGCACACAATAATTTGTACACTAGGTAAACTGTCTTCCCTTAGTTTGTGGTGAAGGAAAGAAATCTTGACATAAGAATTTGTACTAGGTAAATTTGCTTCCCTTAATTTGTGGCTAAGGGAACAAGGTACATTTCCTAGAAAGCTGCACGCAAGAATTTGTGTATTAAGTAAATTTTCTTCCCTTCGTTTGTGGCGATAAAATTTCTTGATATGACTTCCTTCAAGGGCCGCCTTGGACACAATCAACGTTCCGTCAAATGCTCCAGCCTTTAATAGATGCTATGTAGATTCAAAATTTGAAATACAATTCTCTTCTCCATAATTTATTGGTTAGAACCTGAGGTACCATGGGTGCAGGAGGTTCCGCGTTCGATTCTTGGTGGGACAGCATGGAACATTCTATTGTAGTTCAGGTCTCATTTTGAACTGCAGATATTGCTTTATATAGCATTGCTGATGATAAAAAGGACATAAATATAAATCAATTAACGATTCAATATTAAATATATTGAATATTTCAAATTCTAAATTTTCTTTTGTTTTAGAGCTTTTTTGTTTTGGTAAATTATTTTAATTTTAAAATTACTTTTTGTTACGCTATTTTTCCTCTACATTCAACGCGTTACAACTGAATTATTTGGTGTTCCTTTAACACTAAGAAGTTTTAATTAAACAAGATACTCCTTCAATGCATATTAATGAATAATATTTGACATGCGTCACTTTGTAGCCTTGCTGCTACAACTTAGCATCCATTCTGATGTTTAGGGAAGTTCTTGGTAAGAGTGTTCGCTTTATCACTTTCAGAAGCGACTGCGTGGGAATCTAATTGGCACGAAGGATCCAAACACACAAGGCTGTTGAAGAGTGAAAGTATATTATACACATATATTAACATCCATCCGAAAAAGATATGATTCATAAGAGTATAAAGTATCTTATTAACATTTTTGTGAATGACAGCCTTCAATGTCAAATATCTTATATGCAACCTGATGTTTAAGAAAGGTAATTACAAGGCCTTAGCAGCTCTTTTCCTTGGTCATAATGCACCACTGAAAAAAGAGCTACGCACTTCGTATTAGTAAATATCAAATGGGACTTCCTTATTTGAAATACAGTTCAGAGTGCTAAGGCATCCATATGGGTGATATATGAACGAGGGCGTGTTATGGGATGCTGGGATACAAGATAAAAATCCTGCCGGAACACTTAGAAACAAGACACGCCTACCGAAAACCATTTTGCATTTCTTGCCCTTCCATCATCGCTAATTAACCATAACAAAAAATAATAAAGAGTACTGATAAAACAAAATAAAGTAAAACAAATCCAATGCCTTCTGGAATTCAGCCAACCTTATCTGTTCGTTTTCGGAATGGAAGCTCTGCAATTGCTATCAAATAAATTACTGACGGTAAATGATTGTAGTTTTATGTGCCACACACACGCACATACACAACGAAAATTGTGTTTTTTTGCTGACTGGTTCTCATTATATATCTTAACAGCAAAGCATTTGGAGATTAAATTAGTTTCGTTTACGAATAATTTACATCTAGTATATGAGCGTTACTGTAGGGAAATGTACTATTTAACGGGTGCATATGTTTCATATGTAGTACACAAAAATAATAATCTATTTTAACAGAATTAAAACTATAGACTCCCATCAAATTGGCAACGAACGATGAACTTTTTAAAGCCATAAAATTCGAAAACTATTCACAACATTTAGCCCTCAAGCACTTCTTTTTATTTAGCTTGGTGTCGTCTTTCGAATGATGGAGGCCTTATTTTGGACAACATATCATTTTTGATTGTATAGGATGGTCCAAAAGTGTGGAAACACCCAAATAAAATTCATGTTTTTAAAAGAATTGCAAAAGTCACACTGTAGAGTAGTAGCACAGGTGGATGAAAACTTTTAGAACATGTGATGTTAATGACCGCCATCTTGAAATCTGTCATTTTGAATTCAGTTTGATTTTCATAAATGGAAATCATATGAATCTCTGATTTGAGGAACGTCATAAGTCAATAGTAGTGTCAATAATGCCATAAACCAATGATTTGTCACGTTTCTCAACTCAGAGACACTTGTTGCGACTCGATATTGCACGAACTATATTAGCGTGACTTCTGACATATCATAACCCAACGGTGTAGCTACCCTTGAAGAATCAAAGCTGAATGTAAACTCATTTTCGGCATATGGCTGACCAATGACGTTTGTCAAATCAGCGATTCATATGTTGTGATACCTTATTCTTATCTGAAATTTTCTCAAGAATTCAATGCTGTGTTTGTTTTGGACTATTCTCTATATCACTAACCACACCATGTACTATCATACTGCTAAAATCACAATATAAACTTCATTAAGGTGGACTTTAATATCAGTTTAACCCCTTTCTGCATGATTTTTTCTTTTAGCGAAAAAAATAATCAGTATTGGGAATCCTTATATGGGAACTTGAAAAACAAATTAAAACTTGAATTTTAGATTTTTCACTTAATTCTGACGAGAAATAAGTAAATGCCATATATGACACATTTACAACTCACAAAGAATATGCCAGATGACACCAACATCTCTTATTGATACACGTCAATATCTCACACAGCAGACAAAACAGTCATTTGGTGCCTTTGATAAATCACAAAAAAGCTAAAGTAAAAAAAAAGATATGTGCCATATATGGCACGGCATGCGGTAAAGGATTAATTCTAATGTGTGCGATGGTTTTCGCACACCATTAACCTTTAGGTTTACAAAAACGTTGAATAATTTTTGTATACAACAACAAAAATCATATGTGTTTCTATTTGTCTTAGGTCTATATGCCCTATTGTAAGAATTCAACATTTATGTATCACATGCACTGAGAAAATTATTCGTTTGCTGTGTGAAGGTTAAATAAAAACTCTATTGCTAATGGCCAGATTTCTGTTAAAACCATCTTTTGTCAAGAAGTCATCTGTGTCACTAGTAACTGGGCAGTACTCGGCTAAACAAGACGTTCCTCTTTACTGGGCTACTAAAGCTTGTGACAAACATCTTGGCATTTCAGCTAAACGAATAAAACGCAAGCTCTGGCGTGACGTTGCCAAGTGGTAAATGGGTGTGGCTATGAGTAAGCAGACAAACTACAGCGCGATCAGGTGACAGGGGATAGACGTGAATGCGTGTAAAATAAACGTGGCAATACCGCTGGCCTCTCATTTGCTAGCAGCATTTAAAGGGAACTTGGAGCGCCGCCTTCAAATGTCAAGATGTTTGTCACGCCGTTTAGTTACTGAGAAAGTTGGCAAAAATGCTTTAGACCAGTTCACTGGGTCACTGAAACCCCTTTAAAAATTATGGGTTTTTGATCGAATGTGTAAAAAGTTCTGAAGCAACATGAAAGAAACCTACGTTCATGCCAAGTTTCAACCAAATTGATCCGTTTGAAAGGGCTGTAGCTGTGTTGAAATGATCGAAATGTTTCCCTTATTACATTCTTAGTAGAAGCGAGAAGTAACATGATTTTTAAGCAGAACTTTATTAATGACCACTGCCTTGATAGCCGAGCGTATTCCCTAGGTCAGTGGTTTGAATTGTCTGTTATGTGACGTGACGCAAACGAATTGCGAGCTTAATCTCCTGTGGAAATCCACAATTACCACATAATTAGTCGCCATACAATATTAGAATAATTTACTCAATATAAATATAATCTTCAGTTCTTCTACTGTTTTTATTAATTCGCGAAGCTCCTCCGTTTCTAAGCAGTTAGCGTACGCGCCTTTGGCGTGGGAGGCCCAGGTTCGATTCCCGGCGGGAGCTCATGTGGTTTGGATTCCACGTTAATCAGTAGGTTCACGTCTCATATAGCCTCGCTGCTGAACGGGACGTTAAACTCAAAATCAACCCAACTCTCTTTATTAATTCGTGCCCATTACAATGAATCTACACCCTGTCACTTACACTTCTACACTATTTATTTACTTCTGATACACAAGCTTACTTGCTAAAAAAAAAAAGTCCTTATATATAACTGCAATTTTGTTCACTGTATAAAATGAAATAACTTTTTTTTGCTAACATGGTAACAAATAACTGAATTACTTTATTAAAAGAACACTTTGTCCGATGATACCGTATTTTAACCTGGGTTCGATTCCCCGCCGGGGAGCCATGTGTTGTTTCTATTAAAAAGGAAGTTATTTAAGATAGTAATAGTAGTAATAGTATTCTTTCATTTAACTTATTCAGACATGAATTCTAAATTAAGGTTACTTGTCAAAGAATCAGAATTCAATTAATATCAGACTAATATCAAAGTAGTTTGCTTTGATGTGATTTCTTCTGTCTGAGATAGATTCATTTCTGTTTTCCGATCACTGTAACTTTTTTCGAAAGTACAGTAGGACGACGATAATCCGAAACGTCAAAAATCCGAACCCGGTCCCTAGAAGCTAATGACAGTACACTAATTCAATTGTCTTTGTGTGAAGTCAGTGTTTTTACAAGAGCTCATTCATATGTAATTTTTTGTCATACATATTTTTATTTTCCCTTAGCCCTATACAAGTTAAGTTTTAAGAACAGTGTAATTAGTGTACAAGCAGGCTCTTCGGAAACATTAAATGTAAGTAGCCTTACGTACGGTATTGTAATTACTGTATGTACTGTATAACCACTGTATCGATAAAAGAGCATACCGTACAGTATATTTAAGCGTAAATGGCATTTTCTTGGTCATTTTTGAAAATCCGAACAATTTGAAAATCCGAACTACCTGTGGTCCCAATTACTTCGATTTTCGACTTCCTACTTTACTTTATTAAAAAATGTGCTTGCAGGCCTTATATCAGGAGAACTACATATAGATAACCAAACCTAAAGTATCACTTAACTCAGTATGATGTACTTATTCCGAAAAAACAAGAAAACTCGATTTAGGGGTCGTTCAAAAATATTGTGGCCCCTGATCCAAAAGCTAATTATTGACCAAGATCTCAATCTTTTGATCAATTTTTTCTATCATTTCTAAAATTCTTGTTCCTCTTTCCAGCTTGCAACTTGTAACTCTTTCTGTGTACTTCTGATGGCTTTTTCTCCTTGCCTATTGCCAGGTGGCGATAGATCCAAACCACCCCACAAATATACTAAATACACTTCATCCACGTTAGATGTTTCAATACCTTGCTTTTCTGATTATCCCAATTACTCTAATTTCAGCATATACTGTACTTGACATGCGCAGTACTTCCTGTAATGTCACGACATTTTCTCCACCTTTTATACCTAGGTATCGCCCGTCACTACCAATTTTCTTCTCGTTCTTCTTTTCCAGTTTGAAGTCACAGGCTTGCGGAAAGTGATTCTCTGCCGAAAACCGGAACCAATGATATTCCAAGCTAAACACTTTCCTTTGGGTGAACCTTCTGCATGTCATATTTGTAATTTCTGTTTACAACTACTGTACTTAAATTGAGCTGAAACTCGAGAACAATAACTTGGTGATGTTTGAGATGATAATGACAGCGGTGGCTCAGAGGTAGAGCGTTCACCTCCAGTGCTTGGGGTCTTTGGTTCGATCCCGGCTCGCGCCGTGTGGACTTTGTGGTGAACAAACACTGTGCTCGTGGGTTTTCTCGGGGTACTCCCATTTCCTCCCTCTTTCTTCATTCCACCATTTTACTCATTTCTCATCATCACCGTCTCCTTTAGCCTAACCGGTATAACCGTGGGACGATAAGATTTCATTTTATTTCAGAATATTGCAAGACTTATGAATCATCCTTATATGAGCTCACTTTTAATATTTCCATTTTACTTTTGGTGTAGTTAAACGAACATATTTTTCTGTTGATAATTATCTACATACAAGCCACATATGTATGAGACGACAGTCATTTAAAGGAAGTTAGTCAAAAACAAAAACATATCTTATTCATTTATTTATTTACTTCTTTTTTAAAGTATAAAAACAACGAAGAATTATTCGAGATGCCTTTGAAGTTTACGTAGCTTGACAGCAACACTTTCAGCGGCTGGTCCTTTTGGTTGAAATAAGAGAAGCTGACAGGCGGTTTACAACGAATGCGATGGCAGTTTACAAGCAAACAATCTACCCAACTATAGTAGCATATATTTTTATATACATATATATACTCATTTTTCAGGCTTTTTCCATGTTAAGATTTTAATACTATACAAAAGAGATATACAAAATAGATAGAATAAAGCAGTCCCTGTCAGGTAAAGCTGTATATAATCTATAGTTTGCTATATTCCTCAACTGATAACAACATGTCGTCTTGATTGCAAATCATCCTCACAAGTATTCATATGTACTTTCTTTCTTACCTCATGCTCAACTTAAACAAAAAGAAAAAAGAGTTTTACATTGCTATCTTAAAGATAAGAAGACACACAATTCCTCAACTCTAAAGACTTTGGGAATGTTGTTTTCTGAGTTAGGGTTCGCTCAGAATCCTGAAACGTATTTGTTCCACACCGTTGAGCGTTCGATTCCCGGCGGATGCTTCCTAATTTTCGTCTCCATCCAGCGTTGTGAGGGAAACTGGGGAGTTAAGTGATTAAAAAATGACGTGACAATCACTGGAAAGCTGCTGATACGTCTGTTAGAGACAGGACGCTGCCACGTGTTAGTCGATAGGCTGGATATAGTGTAGCCAGTCGTTAACAGATGGCGTTGGAGCGGCTCAAGCCCTCAGAAAGAGCTGTTACGTCAAATGCTTTGGTTTCTTAGAATGTCTGTTCTTGTTCCCTATGACATGATAAAAAAATAGCTCCAAATAATCTATAAGTCAAATTGATTTATTTACCTTTCAATTAAATGATCAAAGAGCTCCAAAGAGTCAGTGGCCCCTGCAATGATATTTCAGGCGATTTCCCCTGGTGGTAATTTCAATACACAGGAAGTTAACACAGTACTGCAAAATACTGGTTAAGAGTCTTCATCCCGGCGAAATTAAAATACCGCTAATTTTACAGTAATTATGTGATATCTTCAAATAGATAAAAGATAATGGAAATGTGGAACAAAAGCGCCCTAGACAATATCATTTTACATGAGAAACCGTTATCACGACTCACTTATCTGCTTTCGATTTCGAGCCATTTTGAAAATCGGCATTTATTTTCGCTCTTCTAAACGGCTGAAAACGGAAAGCCACTAGGTGACTTGTGATAACGGTACCTCACGCAAAATAATATTGTCTAGGGCGCTCTTGTTCCATATTTCAATTATCTTTTATCTATTTGAAGATATCAGATAATTACTGTAAAATTAGCGATATTTTAATTTCGCCGGGATGAAGACTCTTAATTCTTGTTGAGCAGGATTGGAGATTATTTATTCCTTGCCCTTAACAGGACCAGAGATGGAGTCGGTCAGTGGGTCAAGTTTTCTGAGTGGGTCAGTGGGTCGTGGGTCAACAGCATGTGACCCACTGTGACCCACCACCCACCGTGACCCACCACCCACCATGACCCACTGTGACCCACCACCCACCGTGACCCACTGTGACCCACCACCCACCAAGACCCACTGTGACTTACCACCCACCGTGACCCACTGCGACCCACCACCCACCATGACCCACTGCGACCCACCACCCACTGCGACCCACTGACTCAGTATGATATACCGACCCTCTCTGCTCACTGCATTGTAGAGAGTATCTTCTGAAGACTGGTAAATTTGTCTCCGTTTTACTTTCAAGACCTTCATTTCCCTTTCTTTTCCACTTGTTTCTGTCTACTTACCTGACGTGAGTATATCTAACCAAGTGAAAAAAGAACTTCACGACTTTTGGATATTGATATTTTTGATTGTAATAATAGCAATAGGACTTACACTACAACTTGGCTTTCGAAACCTATGAGTTTTTAGAGCTAACTACTGGAAAAAATACATTTTTGAATCACTGTAATATATAAATAAATTTATAAAAAATTGAATGTAACTATGTGTCCCTGATCATCACGGTCAAATTGCAAAGTCAAATGAAATTACTTTTAGTATATAGTTCGGCCTTAATCCAAATTGGGATGTTATATTGCTTCTATTATAATGCATAATATCCTAAGGAGGTAGTGAGGATCCGAATTTTTGCGAAAAAAAATGAGTATCTCGCAAGCCGTTAAACTTACGGAGCTGAAATTCAGTGTATTTACTCTTTATTGAAAATAAACAAAATGTGTTCTAGCATTTTTTTTTAAATTCTCCTTTATGTGGGGAGGGGGGCACTTTCTATATATGGAAAATTGGTAGTGAGTTGGTTTGTAAAAATGATCGAAAACGATCGATGTTATTTCAGAAAAAAAATCAGAAACAAAAAATACAGTGCTTGGCTTCATATATCCATTGCTTTCTGCTGTAATAATTGCTGAAGCTTATATTTATTATATGGAGGGCTCACAGCACAGGGCAATCAACCCATAAAGTTGTGAGAAAAATAGGCATAAAATTTGTACTGTAAGCTTAATTACACGGAAATTTGAAGTTTGGATTATACGCATAATTGTATGGAAAAATTTAATTTTTTTTTTCCTTTACGTTGGTCTACTTACTTTGATTTGGAACTTTGAAATTTCATCCTTTTTTCCACTGAAAAGTATTGATAATTCAACAAGGAAATAATTATACTATGATAATTTAATTTAAATTCATCGTAATTTGGCACATGCCAAACAGCAGTGTGGTAATTGAAGGGGAAGGAGGGAAATTCCCATTCACCTCTGAACACTTTCCAGGAACCTCGTTCTCTTTCGCTTTCTAGACGGGAGAGGAAACTTGGTAATGGTATCAAACCTTCATGTGTAACTACAAAAATTAAATTTTTAAACAAATAAGAAATCATCAGTTTATCAGGCTTTAATTGATAATTTATTCACAAGATTCCCTATCAAAGGCGTGGTAGATGAAGTTTCTGTTCTACATGGGTCGACATTGCCAACTGACATGGTCGATATGGAAAATATGTTGTATGGTGATAGAGAGATGATACTTCTTGCTGAGTATTTCAAACCTGACCAAGAAAAATCGTTCTCAGACTTGAGTCTAACAAGTAGATTGTCGATGAGAAGTTGCAGAAATCGGGTAGAAGTATTATCAATTTCCACGACAGAGTGCAAACGGGGATTTCTCCTTATGAATTTACAGATGACATATTAGAAATAGACTAAGTGCTCAAACATTGTCTAACTTGTTGCTCATCAATGTTAATGGCCCACCGCTAGACAAGCTCAAAGTAGACAAGCTAGTTATTTTTTGGCTGAAGGATGGACATCATTCCGCTGCGGACTACTTACCAGAAAAAGTTACCAACAGGAAATAAATCCGATTTCAGATTTGTTTTAAGGTGGAAAATTACGAGTTGCGGAAAATGTATACTTGTATTACTAATGGTTAATTACTTATGTTATTCAACTTTGTACCTAATTTTTAGTAGTTCTCTTCTTTGCTTTAGGTAAACTACTTTTGAATAAATATTCATAATAATTGCAATTATTCATATTTGTAACTTAAATTTAACGTGGTGTTTTAGTGATTACACAAATTACAATTATGAGCATACTTTATGGAGATACTCTCACATAGGGTACCCGAGCACCTTTATACCCTATGAACAACTGATTTTTCAAGTTTTTTGTGAGAAAAATACTGTGAACTGAGAAACCATAACCTTTTCCATATTGTACAGGGGTATTTTCCTGCGAATAGAAGTTTCTTTTGGAATGCGTTCAGAAATTAACACTTGCAAGAATACTCTCTTAGTACAAGTATATTTTAGGCACACACTAATATCCCCCCACCTCGAACTGCTTCAATTTCCTCACTGACAAACACTTTACCATTTTATATCGTAAAGGTCAGATCCACCGTTATTGTGACAGAGTAGTGCTTGAGCGATTGACTAGAAATTCAAACTCCGATTAGTGACAATTTCACAGTTTTGTTTTATTACAAGTGTAAACTCTTTAGTCAGTTCAGAAGAGGCCGTGGATCGTGTTCAGAGTTGATGACGATGGATTTTGGTGAGAGTAGGTCAAAGTGGATGAGAGTGGTTCATGGTGGGTGGTGGGTCAGAGTGGGTCACGGTAGGTGGTGGGTCATGGTGGGTCACAGTGAGTCATGGTGGGTCACAGTGAGTCATGGTGGGTGGTGGGTCATGGTGGGTCACAGTGGGTCATGGTGGGTGGTGGGTCAGAGTGGGTCACGGTGGGTCGTGGGTCAGAGTGGGTCATGATCGGTCGTGGGTCAGTGGGTCGTGGGTCACGGTGGGTGGTGGGTCACTGGGTCGTGGGTCAAGTTTTCATTGACCCACGCCAACTGAACAGGACAAGATAACAAGAAACCAATGCATGAAGAATTCCGTAGAAAATCTTAATTCAAAATTTGATTAATACACATTGAACGACGTGGTATACAGGATTCCCTATGAGCCAATAAACACAAAGTAGGCTTTATTCGTATTGAGGAATTATGAAACTTATTACTAATGGAAAATTCAAATTTGATGTTTTTGCTATTTCACCCTTACTGACAATCGCATACAAAATACAGAAAAACAAACTATATCAGTATTCTATTTAACGTGGTCAGCTGATAAAATGTATTTAACCTGATATTTTAACTCTAAAAACGCCAAAATTGGATCAAAATGACCCGGATGTTCAGATTTTTTCTTATAGTAAGTATTACGCATTAGAGATGCAAGCATCAGAAAAAACAGCTTTTCTTACCTAGATTTTTTTTTTAGGTAAGAGGTAACCGCCCTAACACTGATCCACTGTGCCCGCTACAAATAGACTGGAATATAAGCAAAATAAATATACAACAAAAACTACATATTGAAATACAATACTAAAAGAAGGCTAGTGTAAAGCCTGCGCCTAATGAGATCTTATGAAGTTTCGTAAGCAATAAGCACCAATAATTAAAAAAAAAAACTTATTACAAACAGGAAATAAGTTATAGGGAGGGTCACAGGCAAGAGAATGTGTTAAAATCGGGATCGTTATATGAAATAGGTTAGAAAGCATGGCCTGAAACATATAAAAATTAGGTTTCATTTTTTTCACTAGAAATCCTACTACTCTTAAAGACCGTTTTTTTTTTTTGTAATTCTACTAGTGTGATCAGAATTGATAAAGTCGTAACCAGAAATTTGACCTCAAATATATTTAACTTTAGGATAAGCGAGAAAATGAATGTAATATGACTCCATATAAATATCGGTACATTTTCCAATGGGATTTTAAGGTTGTTCCATCATCAACAAATCAAGTGTGACAGTAATTGTATATCGAACAGGATATATTAAATTTACTACCGATTTTTGTTTTAAAATGGCCTTCTTTGATGATTCTGCTAGTGGGAATGTAATTAATTTACTTTGTATTCTGGTAGGGTACGAAAGCATATTTGTTATTACGGACACTGACTGGTAAAAGGGTACTCCCAAACAATTTTTCTCAATAGCTCAAGGATCCATGTCCAAATTGTTTAACAAAATAACAACTGGTTTTCCTGACCTCTCTCAACAAAAAAATTGTTTGTACGTTGAAAAAGTAATTTCTTAAGTGTTTTGGCCTTCTTATTAAACACGTTGTATGTTTAATGATAATGACGTATAATGATTTGGGCGAGAAATAAAGAAGGATTCTCAGTTACTTCCATAATAAGATCAATGATTCATCATAGCTCAAATATGAAGGATATTAACAGGCAAAAAATACTATACAAAGCGTTCCAAACGAAAAAAAAAAGATATAGAGATACGTTTGTAGAGGAAAGCCAAAATATTTTATTCTCTATCTAAACATTATTCTCTTATCCATATGCCTAGGGATGCGCACGAGACGAGTCGAGGTAGGATTTTCGTGACAAAATTCGAGTCGAGACACGGCTCTTCCAATAGAAAAATATACATTTTTCGAGTCGAGACATCAATTTTACAGCACATTTTCGAGACGAGACAGCCACAAATCTTGTCTCATGCGCATCCCTACATATGCGGTGAAAGAGCGAGGTAACGTATCTTGATTTTTATTATTTTACAGGCGAGCAATTTAAAATGTCTCGTTCAACGTTTTACCGTGCTACATCTTTCAAGATACGCCATTTTCAGAACGTTCACACTTCTGTTAATATAAGGAATTCCGGTATGAAATTATTTATAGTTGATTAAGAAGGTTAAATAAAGATGAATGATGGTCATAACTCAAAATCATTTTTTCAAGTTATGACCACTTCGCCAGTAGTATTGTTCTTGAGACAAGAAAGAATTTTCGTGACATACGAGATGAAGCAGAGCTCATCCAATAGAAATAGATTATACTTTTCGACACACACAGAGAAAAATCCGTTTTCCGGACAGCGGTATATTGTAAATATACGGAATCCTCTTGCTTACTACAGAAATCAGTACGGAGCATAAGTTATCCGTATGCTACATAGGCACTGCCCCTAGATGTTACATTATGCCGTTGGAGAATGTCTGACTAACAGTTTAACGTATATCACATGCATATACTTATGTTTCATTCCTCAGCTATATGTTACGTCAATTTGTATGTGAGATCCTGACCGCCTATATTGTTTGATACAGAAAGTACGTATAGATGGAACACTTATACAGAAAGTATTATAAAACATGCGTTTTCAGTTATACGTCTGCTGTACGTTAAGTCCAAAAACTACAGGAATTACGCATATGACCTATCTTTTTAAGTACGCCATCTACAATCTTTTTTTCTTAGTGAAACACAGCACTTTCAAGACACCCTTTTCGAGCCGAGAAAGCCCCAAGTTGCGTTTAGTGGATTAACCTGTACCGCCCAGCCTAGGAATACTTTTTCCTTCCTTAATATATTTTTTTTAAAATAATAAAAGAAAACTCTATTGAGTTTTCACATAATACAACTGCAAAATACAAGAATATTCGAAAATACAAGAATTCAACTGGACGAAGAAAAAGTGGTAATGACGAGGAAATTTAATGTACTTGGGATCAATACTGCAGGAAAATGCAGCAAATGGAACAAAATGTAACAGCAGAATTAACAGTGATTGGGCAAAATGGGGAGAAACGCCAGGAGTGTTGTGTGACCGTAGAGTACCAATACACCTAAAAGGAAAAGTTTAAGAAAACAGTAGTGAGATCACGGAGCGGAATGTTGAATGACGAAGAAGAGAGAGAGAGGAACAAAAGTTGCATATTGCAGAGATGAAGATGCAACAGTGAATGTGTGGAGTGACACGGAAGGACAAAATTAAGAATGAAATGATCCAGAGAATAGTAAATATGAGACGAATAGTAGAAAAACTGCAAGAAAGTAGACTCAGGTGGTTTGGCTATGTATTTTTTATTTATTTATTTATTTAACAATCATCAGATACAGGTCAGAGGCCATTTTATACTGGATATCTAACAACAATAACAACAACAATGGAGAGGATTTGGGCAGGTATTGGCCAGGGCCTGTTTTAGTAGGTATCATCCCGGCATTTGCCTAGTAGGACTGAGGGAAACCCTGGAAAACTCGGAACAGGAACAGGATGGTCGGCAGCGGGAATCGAACCCACGACCTTCCGAATACGAAGCCAACGCTCTAAAAAAAAAAACCTTTGGAATACGTAGCTCACAGAGTGGATACTATAGAGCTGAATGGGAAACGAACCCGAGGTCTACCAAAAGAGAAGTGGGGAAATCGTGTTGAGAACAATATGGTGCAGTGTGGCGTCACAGCAGATATGACACAAAGTACAAACAAGTGGAGTACAGCGATCCGAAAAGCCGACTCCAGGTAACTGGTGAAAAAAGCTTAGAAAAAGAATTTTTCACATAATATCAATACTTCTTTATTTTTCAGTAATTACATTTCTTGTATTAAATCCATGGTTAGTGTTTTCCACCTCTCATTTCCACCAGTTACAGAAAAAGATGTGGTATTGACAGGCGTGCTTTTGCCATAAACAGGGCTCTTGACACACTGTGCGATAATATAATGACTTTTCAACTCTCGTACAATTACAACAATGGCGTATGTAAGTGTTAGGTTCGTAAAGGACTTCTCCCTTAACATTTCCTTCTTCAGAAAATCTTTGATCTATCACCTATGGACTCATCGTGTCGAGGATGGGAAATAGAAAGGGTTGGATCAGCGCCGTAACTTAGATTTTTTTTCTGGGGAGGGGGCAAGCATTAATATCTGTATTCACCGTAGCCTGTGGGTCCTTCCGCATGGTAAGGTCTGCGGGGCTGTTAGTCACGTCCCTGGGACCGTTCCATACATGACAAATTAATTAAGGGAACAATATTGACAAATCTCAAAGCCATACGAATAAATATTATTTCTAGGGCCCCTAATATATATCAAAATGGGCCCACGATTCATTTTTGTTTTATTTACCTTTTATGTGCTGTTTTGTTTATGTGATGTAGTGAACCTGTTTGATGCTTCATTTATGATTTCGTGTTCGTGTCGTATATGGAGTAAGAAAATTTTGTCTTAAAATAGGCCCCCCTTGAACGGCGGCAAGCTTCCCTGAGGGGGCAGCAGTTTCCACCTCCCCCACAAGTTATAGCCCTGGGTTGGATTAACCATTAAGCAAAATAACTACCTGCTTTGGGCATCAAAGTAAAGGGGACAACACAGAAATTTGAGTTGAATTCAGTTGATTTGGAGTTTAACGTCACTTTCAGCAGTGAGGCTATATGAGACGTGGACCTACTGATTAACGTGGAATCCGAATCATATGAGTTCCCGCCGGGAATCGAACCCGCGTCTTCCACGCCAAGGACGCGTACACTAACCGCTTATCCATGAAGGAAGCTCTACTGAAATTTACCGTGATAAATAGACCATATGGTATAATACAGAAAATGGTGCAGAGGAGTCCACCATTAAATGAAACGCAAATATACAACCTGGAAACATTCAAAATGTGATGCTGGCGCAGAATGTTGCGCATATGATGGAGCGAAAGGAAAAGGAATGAAGACGTACTAAAGGAAGCTAATGAAGGACGGCAGATCATGAAGATAATAGGAAAAAGAGGAAACAGCATGCTTGGTCATCTTATTCGACACTCCGAATGGATCACCGTGTTGATAGAGGAAAAGGCAGAAGGAAAACCAGGAAGAGGAAGACAAGGATAGAATATTTGGATGCAGTTACGAAAAAGAGGCCTTATCAAAGTATAAAACAGCTCTCCCAAGGGAGAGAAAAGTTTTAAAATGTCCATGTTAGCGACCAATCTATGGTTGAAGAGAGAAAGAAGAAGACGTACAGATACATACAATAATAATAGGGATGCGCACGAGACAAGATTTGAGTCTGTCTCGTCTCGAAAATGTGCTGTAAAAGTAATGTCTCGACTCGAAAAATGTATTCTTCTCTATTGGAAGAGCTGTGTCTCGACTCGCATTTTGTCAGGAAAATTCTGTCTCGACTCGTTTCGTGCGCATCCCTAAATAATAACAAGAGCATTCAGAGGTTGTGGACTTCCACCCAGGATTACAAAATCGAACGGAAAAAATACCCCCTCCCCACAAACACGTAGTCTAAACAAAAGGAGGGGAAACGTCCTAAAAATTTGTATATTTGGATGGAATGGAGCAGATACGAGAGTCTACTACGTATACCTACCTAATATTATCATAATTCAGTGTATACTCAGCTTAAAATTGCGAAAAAACTCATATATACAAGGGTGGGTATATGCTATTAAAAAATGATCGAGAGTATACCTACCAAAAATTCTAGCATTACAACTCTGGTGACAATGGTTATAGATTTATTTGTGTACTTTTTTTTTAATGGATGAAAATCATTGAGTTTGACGTCCCATGATTATCTATTTAGGCTAAGGGACACGAATGATTAAAGCAAGTGAATGCTGATGGAAGAATTGGTGAAATAAGAATGTAGAAGGAAACTAGAGTACCGCTAGAATGTAGGAGGAAACTAGAGTACCGCTACAATGTAGGAGGAAACTAGAGTACCGCTACAATGTAGGAGGAAACTAGAGTACTGATAGAATGTAGGAGGAAACTAGAGTACCGCTAGAATGTAGGAGGAAACTAGAGTACCGCTAGAATGTAGGAGGAAACTAGAGTACCGCTAGAATGTAGAAGGAAACTAGAGTACCGCTAGAATGTAGGAGGAAACTAGAGTACCGCTAGAATGTAGAAGGAAACTAGAGTACCGCTAGAATGTAGGAGGAAACTAGAGTACCGCTAGAATGTAGAAGGAAACTAGAGTACCGCTAGAATGTAGGAGGAAACTAGAGTACCGCTAGAATGTAGGAGGAAACTAGAGTACCGCTAGAATGTAGGAGGAAACTAGAGTACCGCTAGAATGTAGGAGGAAACTAGAGTACCGCTAGAATGTAGAAGGAAACTAGAGTACCGCTAGAATGTAGGAGGAAACTAGAGTACTGCTAGAATGTAGGAGGAAACTAGAGTACCGCTAGAATGTAGAAGGAAAGTAGAGTACCGCTAGAATGTAGGAGGAAACTAGAGTACTGCTAGAATGAAGGAGGAAACTAGAGTACCGCTGGAATGTAGAAGGAAACTAGAGTACCGCTAGAATGTAGAAGGAAAGTAGAGTACCGCTAGAATGTAGTAGGAAACTAGAGTACCGCTAGAATGTAGGAGGAAACTAGAGTACCGCTAGAATGTATGAGGAAACTAGAGTACCGCTAGAAAACCCATGGACACGACGTTTTTCATCACAAACTTCTTTGGCCGGGATTAGAACCAGCGACACCACGACCAGACGTAAGCGATCTATTATTGAGCCAACGTGCTCTTACGAAAGATAGTTTGTGATTATTAGATTAGAAACTATTTTTTAAAAAAAATCATCATAGCTGTAGAACAAATAAGCTGTGTCTGTTAATCTCATTATCTGAGGATGCGGGTTTGGATACGGGCAGAAATGTTACGAATACGGGTCCGAATGCTCATAGAAGTGATCTTTTACTCTGTATATCTGCGCAGATCTCTACCTAAATCTACAGCACAGAGAGAGAGAGAGAGAGAGAGAGAGGAAAAAAAAAACAATTTCCTGTTTATCTTTCTGCAACTCCAAAATATATTATATATACCTATTAGCGATATCATATGATTGCAATAGGCAATTTGCTTCGGATCTAACCGACCTTTGAAAGCTGATATAAACGGCATCTGAGACCATGGTAACTAGCCCCGGGTCAAAGTCTTCTTTTGTATCTGATTGGGGCTCTAGTCTTTATGTTCTTCTTCTCTTCCTTCTTTTTTTAAATTTTATCTAAATAGGTTGAAACAAAAATCCATTAAATAACAGCCATAATTCATTACTATATATTGTCCAATATTGTAATGAAAATATCTTGAATCGTGCATAATTATAGGTTTCGTAGCTATTACAAGTAATTTCCTTTTAATAATTTTTTATTTTTATTTTTTATTTTTAAACATGATGCTTCGCTTCTAACCGTTCTGCGGTGTCCGCTCAACCTCCTTAGTCAAGAAAAAAAAAAAAATGGATGTTCGCTATAACATAATTTGGTTTTATCTAAAGTAGGACATGAAATACGCACGATTTCCTTTGGTTTTGGTATATTATTGTAAACTGAAATGCTAGTCTTTATCTCATATTTGATGTTTTGTCCTTTAGGCTAAAGGAGATAGGTGATTGGTGGAGATGAAGGATTATGAAATATTTGGTGAAATGAATATGTGAGAGGAAACGAGAAACCCCACTACGTTGTCCAGCTAAGCTCACATCTCACATTAAAGGTGAGCTACAGTGTATGCTTAGCCAATCTCTCACTTTTCTATTATTATTTAGTATGCCTAGGCTAACTTCAAATTGGAGAGCATACTGACCGATGATTGTGTGCTCACCTTGTAACCCAGTTATGTTAACACAAATTTTAGCAATCAGCGTGTTTAAAAGAATGTTCACCAAAGAACAGGATTACAATGAGAAAAATCCCTTATCCGGACAGCGGTATACTGTACAAATATACGGTATCCTTAAGTTTACTACAGGGGGCGCGAGGCTCAGTGGTAGAGCGTTCACCTCCAGTGCTTGGGGTCCCTGGTTCGATCCCAGTTCGCGCCGTGCGGACTTTGTGGTGGATGAACACTGTACTGGTGAGCTTTCTCGGAGTTCTCCCGTTTCCTCGTACTTTCTTCATTACAGTAGCGTAGCCAGGATGTGTGTTTGGGGGGGGGGCGCAAGTGCTGTTATAGGTACATATAGAAAAATTACAAACAAAAAATATATAAACATAAAAATATATAAAAAATTACAAACATCAAAGTACTAGAGTACATTGTCGGACCTCTTTGGGGGGTCAGCCCCTCTGGGTCCCCCTTTCCTACGCCATTGCTTCATTCCACCATTTTATTCATTTCTCATCATTACCGTCTCCTTTAGCGTAACCGGCATAACCGTGGGACGTAAAATTAAAGATTTCATTTCATTTTTAAGTTTACTACAGAAATCAGTACCGACCATACATTGACCATATCCTACGTATGTACCGCCCCTTTTTCCCGCTTAGATATTATATTATGCCGCACCAGGATGTCTGACATCTAACAGTCTTCAATTTATTACATACGTATACGTATGTTACATACGTCAGCTATATGTTACATACGTCCATCTGGATGTGAAATCCTGATCGCCTATATACAGTTCTTTCGTTCGTACAGGAAGTACGTTTATTCGGAATACTTATACGGAAAATGCTTATAAAATATTCTTTTTCAGTTATATGTTTGCTGTACTTTAAGTCTAAAAACTACAGGATTTAGACATGTAACCTACGTTTTTAAGTACACCACATACGATATTTTTTCTCAGTGTAATTGGTGTATATCTGGGGTGACACGAACATTTTAAGGATTGAAGGTTACTTCTTCTCATTTCAGAAATCAATGGCGAACTACTGTTTGCTAGCCCGCCATAGGGAATTATAAAACAATAAGTGTTCGATATAGATAGTAATATATAGACCAGCGCAGGCTATCTCCAATGACTAGTAGACCGTGATCCACAAGTTGGTCATCCCTAGTATAAGTTTATATAGTATTTGGTTGCTCTAGTTCAAACAAAAATACGTTTTTAAAAGTTCTACATCTCCTAGCTCTACAATGGCTTCCAAAAAACCCATTTTCACTCTTAACTCAAAACTAAACATGTCAGCCATTTCTGGAGCAACCTTCTGTGAAGTTATTGCTTTCTTTTTCAATTTGGAGTAGACCAAACAAACTATCATAAGGAGAAGAGAAACCTGGAGTAATAAACTTACTGTTTGAGAGACAGGCAAGAATGTTAGTGCAGTCGATGGTTTTGCAACCTCATCAAGTATGGCACCACTATTATTCTTTCTTAGACTTGTTTATTCCTTTTATCTTAGAGTAAATGTGATTCGATGTCAGACATCAACCAATCAGAAATGGCTGATCTGTTACCAAAAATTTAACACAAAAATTATTTTGTCTCAGTTGTTCAGATTTTTATTTTAATAATTATTTGGTAGAAAGGGAATGGAAGTAGAACTTGGAATAATGTTATAAAATGAAGGAGAAACATGTTAACCATTGCCTGATGCTTTTCACTATCATCTTAAGTAGCTACACACGGAAATTTAAGCAAACATCTAACTAACTAACTCTATAGCCTATGGAACCCGGAAGTTCAACCGCGCTCACGAAACCTCTCTATTAACTTCTATCCTTAGCCAATTGGATCCAGTTTCTACTTTGTATTCCTATTTCTGAGAGAGCCATCTTAATATTGTCCTCCCATCCGCGCTTAGGTTTATCTAATGGACGTTTTCCGATTGAATTTCCAGTTAAAAGTTTTAAAGTGTTCTGCTTTCTTCCGATTGAATTTCCAGTTAAAAGTTTTAAAGTGTTCCTGCTTTCTTCCAATTGAATTTCCAGTTAAAAGTTTTAAAGTGTTCTTACTTTCTTCCGATTGAATTTCCAGTTAAAAGTTTTAAAGTGTTCCTGTTTTCTTCCGATTGAATTTCCAGTTAAAAATTTTAACGTGTTCCTGCTTTCTTCCAACTGAATTTCCAGTTAAAAGTTTTAACGTGTTCCTGCTTTCTTCCAACTTAATTTCCAGTTAAAAGTTTTAAAGTGTTCCTGCTTTCTTCCAATTGAATTTCCAGTTAAAAGTTTTAAAGTGTTCTTGCTTTCTTCCGATTGAATTTCCAGTTAAAAGTTTTAAAGTGTTCCTGTTTTCTTCCGATTGAATTTCCAGTTAAAAATTTTAACGTGTTCCTGCTTTCTTTTAACTGAATTTGCAGTTAAAAGTTTTAAAGTGTTCCTGCTTTCTTTCGATTGAATTTCCAGTTAAAAATTTTAACGTGTTCCTGCTTTCTTCCGATTGAATTTCCAGTTAAAAGTTTTAACGTGTTCCTGCTTTCTTCCGATTGAATTTCCAGTTAAAAGTTTTAAAGTGTTCCTGCTTTCTTCCATTCTGGCTACATGACCTGCCCACCTGAGCCTCCTACACATGATGATTCTAACAAAGTTTGATAAACAGTATAAACTATTCAGTTCTTTGTTATGAAGTTTCCATCATTCACCATTCTAGTTTCTCTTGTGTCCGAATATTCGTCTTGGGGTTTTATTCTCAAACAGTTTCAGTTTGCGTTCTTCCCTCAGAGTAAGGGCCATGTTTGGCAACCATACAGCACAACAGGCATGATTATCGCTTTATATATTTTAATTTTGAAATTCCTCTACAGAATTTGCGACGACAAAAGATTTTGAACTGAATAATTATTAATAACACGTATTTCCTGCTTTAAGTCAACATTTAATTTCTTCGTAGATATGATTTTGCTGTTAACATTGATCCTAGATGTTTGGAAATATCTACTTCGTGGATAGTATTATTTGGTATACGCAAACTTACTTTGATATTATTTGGTTATTTGATATGATTTGGTATACGCAAACATCTACCTGTGACAAACGAAAAGAATCATATACTACAGTAAAATTTAAAGCTACTTCGGTACTAGAGGCATCCTTATTGAAAATCCGCTGACACGAGTTCCAACTCACTCCTGTGCGCTCTAAAATTTCGTCGATCGTGAAACAACAGTCTTTGTTGATTTTTTGGTAGATTTTTTTCAACGTTTTCGTGATTTTGAGATGATGAAGAGCGCCCAGAACGAGCATGATCTTCAACATTGATCTTATCATGTTTAGATCGCTCAAACCACTCGGAAACTTGTGTGCGCTTATAAAATCCTTCTTGAAAGCCTGTTAAAGCATTTGGTAAGCTTCCGTTGCAAGCAAGAAACAGATTTTCTAACTTAGTATTTGTTCCTTTAAATCTCTCATAACAATTTCGCAGACGGTAAACGAGAACAGTTGAGAAAAACAACACTACAATCAAACATCAACCTCCTACGCAGACGTCTCTTGGGCCTCTACTAGACCTACGTAACGGAAGAACTCTCTACTACACCTAGGAAGAGCCGCGCGCTTTCAGTCTGGGTTTTTGGATCCTCCCTCGTATATATTGCTTTGGAGAGTCCGGATCCGTGCTCCCCCTACCCGACCACCGTGAGGTGCCCCTGGGGAGCATGTATTCTAAAGTGTCAGTTATGCTCGGAGATGCGAAACGGTAATCAAGTATTTCGTCCATTTGAAATAGAACGTGTTGTAGTATAATTTACAAATATTTGTTAGAGATAATGTGCCCGTGATTTCTTGTTATGAACAGGCCAGTCATATAAGAATGGAACGACTAATAAATGAGAATTAGTAAGATTTGAATTTCATTCCGATTTAATATGCTCTTGCTGCTATCTGTTGTGGGATTGAATAATACTGATTCAACAGAAAGGAAATCAACTGTAGTTCTTAGTACTAGAGTTGGTTGATTAGAGTTTAATTGTTTAACCAGTACTGAGGCTATATGAGATAAGATCTATTACTTAGATGTGGATCACTATTCGAATTTTATATAAGGCTTGATACACGCGCTAAGGATTGAAATCGCATACACGTACACAAAAAGGATGAGTGTTAACCACTTAGTTATGAAAAGGTATACAACTCACAATAATTCTCCAACAATTCTACTTATATAGTTTTAATTTCAGGGAATTTATTTCGAGACCATTGAGACGAGAACGAGAATGGCCTTCAAGATCGAGACCAAGATCCAGACAAGCGTTTGTTGATCGAAACATGATCGAGATCGAGACAGCTATCTTCAACTTGAGACGAGACCAAGATCGATACAGCGATTTTAGATTCGAGACGAGAGGGATATTAACACTGCTATTTTAGAATTGCGACGAGACCGATATCGACATCGTGATTTTCGACCCAAGACAAGACCAACATCGTCGCAGCGATTTTCGACTCGAGACGAGATCGAGATTTACACAACGATTTTAGATTCGAGACGAGACCGAGATCAACACTGCGATTTTAGGTCTGAGACGAGACCGATACCGACACGATCATTTTAGACTCGAGACGAAACCGACATCGACACAGCGATTTTCAACTCAAGACTAGATCGAGATCGAAACGGCGTTAATAGATTACAGACGAGACTGAGATCGACACTGTAATTTTCTACTCGAGACGAGACCGAGATCGAGACAGATATTTGTGAATCGAGTTTGTGTGCCGTCCCGTTTCGTCTAGTCACTATATTCTCTCTAGATGAGTTTCTCGATCTCTGTTGCGTTTTCATCTGTTGTGACGATTGATGGTATACCTAACAGTGGGTGCTCGTGAATGCTATAGCTAATCACTATGTCGAAACCTCTGTTGCTATCAACACACAATTATTCATTATATTACCCTGAGAATAACTTAATGTCAGTGAAAGGCTTTCACTGACATTAAGTTGTTCTCAGGGTAATATAATGAATAATGAAAGCTGCTGAATTATTCTGGATTTGTAGAGAAATTTCATCATTGTATGTTGGTGTAGTAGGATGTTACGTTGGTTACCAATTGTGTCTTATCTGCTACAAAAGAAAATAAAAGTTAAACGTAAGTTGGATGGTAAAGAACCTTGCTTATACCTACAAATTTCCATTTCTGAATTGTTTATCATTACGAGCTACAATGAGTTGCATATCATCTTTTTGACCGACCCTTGTATTTAGTACAAATAAAAGTAAAATTAAGAATTATACTGTTTGCTTAAATCTGAAGCCTTTCATACAGTGAAAAATTGCATTCCAAAAAACACCAATTTAAAATAATAATAATAATAAAACCAGAGTACGTAAAGGGATTTTCCATAACACCATAGGTTAAGATATGAACAAAAAGAATCTCTTCTTTAGATGTTAGTTACACATGGTTGCTGTTCCCGCATAAACAGTCACGGAGTCCGAAGAGCGTATAATATTCGTGACCCAGAGAGGTAATTGCCAAGCTCCCTCAAGGGTGGAGTCATGGAGGGGCCCCTGTAATTGTTGTTCATAGAATGTTCCCTTCCCGAGCTCTTCTAAAGGCCTGCTGCAATGAAATAATTACAAGGTTGTGCTGAAGACACTTTGCAAGAAGCAGCGCGTATAAATCAAACCTCTTGGCAGGAGTCGCTAATCTATAATAAGGCGGAAATGAAGATGAAATGTTTTGTTACGGCGGGAAGGGAGGAAACACTGAAAAGTTACATTACACGAAGCGAAGGCATAATGATGTATTAAACGCTCTGGAGGTGATTATTTTTTAAAATACAGTTTTCGTTTACCATAAATCTACATTCTTCACTGATCGAAATGAATATAAATAGCGCATGATTTCATAACCCTATGCTTGGAAGTGCAAAATGAGAGCTAAAAATTGAAGTGCTATCGCTATACCGTAAGAGCAAGTATATTCCAGTATGTTTTGAGGACTAAGAAGTTAAATTTCTTACAATAAGTTGCTAGATTAGAGTCGTAGCAACAAAGATCGACATGTTTGCTAGCGCTCACACTTGGTTAACGTGATTCCGGGTTTGATTCCTCGATGAGAGAGAGGTTTGGATTTTATCTTAAATGGCAGATCCATGTGCCATAACATCGATATTCAAAAGTATTGCTAAACTGCAACCTAACAGCTCTTTACTCCGTGTTTTTTTAATGTAATCATGTGTTTTAATTGACAAAATACTGAAAATTTGTTTTAAACATATGTAATTCCTCCAAACATTGCTGTAATCCCTCTACCTACGTGCAAACACGTGCAATTTGTACGGAGCGCTAAATTTCGAGAGTTTGGCAAAATCTGTCATAACTATATTATTTGATTTTTTTTTTTTTTTTTTTTTTGTTGTTGTTGTTGTTGGAAACAGACTTCATAATGATGGTAGTTAAATTTATTAAGCTGACCTATTTGAATACTACGTTCATAAATCATGTTTAGATCACATTACATTAAGGTTACATGCAAAGCGCTGAAGCAAATGGTCAAGCAAATTCCAGCATGAATTCTTTGATTGTTGTCAAATACAAGAACTCAATTCTCGAACAGTAACGAACACCTGTTCCATTTAGTTAGTTATCACAGTTTTGATATGAAAAACTAGTCTTATCTTTGTCACAAGCAAGTTCCTTATCAGTGAAAGTGGAAAAAAGTTTTTTTTTTCTAAATTTTTATCAGATGTAGATCTACTAGAAGGAAAATCAAGAAATAAAGATAAAAGAGCTGGTTGCACTGGAATTGCAAACTGATATATTGAGATTGAAGCTTGATACTGAATTCTATAAAATGAATTACCATCTCTCCTCTGCAGATGTGTTTCCTTTATCTTCCACTAAAATAATAAATTATGGTAAATAGGGGGAATATAGGCGGAAAAAAGGTTTCTTCCTCGTAGCACAGCAAGTACAAGATGAAATTTCTTCTTGCGTGGGTATTGAGCACTGTTGGAGTCTTGGTTGTGACTGTAAGTTGTGTGAAACGTGGAATCAGAAATTTATGAGAATATTAATTGTTTGAAGATAAGTGATGTACAATTTTCTTGCCCTGTAAAATGCCTGTTGTTACCCTGCACCTATAAGACGTAAGATATCGTCGGAATGTATAAAACAATTACGAAAACTGGATAACTCACCTGTAGAGCCCAAAGTGTTTCCCTTTGTCTGCAAGGCATGGCGCGCGTTGCAGAATCGTGTACGAACAGTGTTGCAAACCTACATAAAATATAGCAAGATGGTGTAATATGAATTGAGGCTTTCGGGGATATATGGGTACGTAGATTTACGTGGGGAATATGGTCAAGAGACAAAAGGTAGCGTAAAAGCAACACAGGGTACGTTTCAAATACAGGGCTCGATAAGTTGAACAGTGGGTAAGCTCCGCAAATATGAGTCTTGTCCCGTTCCGTGAAAAATAGTAAATAAACATAGAAAACAAACACATTCAAAGTTGAGAAATTTCCTGTTATACAGTAAAACAAATATAATATTTCACGTGAATTTTATGTACAGTAGTCAGTTCCAAACAATTGAGAGCAGACGAAAATCTTCTCGTATTGAAAAAGAGAAGGAAGTATAGACGACAAAGAAAGGTAAGACGACGATGAACGCCGAAATTTCTGAGAATAACACTGACTTTGAATGTTCATTGTTAAAAGGATGGTTCCATGATGATCACAACGGAGAAGAGTGGGTCAAGTGTACACGATGTTTGATGTGGTATCATTTTGCAGGTATTGATTTTGAAACCAAGAAGAAGTTTATCTGTCCTCAGGCAGAATTCTTAACTTCACCAGTTCCATGTAGTATTTTTCATTTATAAGTTCCTTTTTCGCAATATTGAGTTCCTAAATTGTCTATAAGGGTATGTTTCTCACTACTTTTTGTTCTAAAGCTTATTATTGTAGAACTTATGTGTACTGTGAGACATTTAGTAATGTATTTGTATTGCTCATATTCCCTACACTCTAACCCATATTATCCTTAATTTTGCTGTAATATAGTTTATTTCACATGTGTCGTAATTATGCGTGTAGTACTAAACAGCAATCGTAATGTACTAATGTTTGCTAATATTTCTGGGACGTAATATTCAACTTTGTTATTACCGAACGTTGTTTCAATTGTTTACTAAATTACTGAAATACAGAGCTTTATTTCAGAAACGTTCCACATTTCTCCTATTTACCTTATTATTTAAAGAAAAAAAACAGACACAAGGAGATTCTATTTGTAGTGTTTAGGCCTTTCTGAGTTCGAGTACTCTTTCCATCACCTTTTTTTGTTCATGATGGGTAGGATACTAAAAATCATGGCTTTTAAGATTTGTTCTTTCTGGAGAAAGACGGAGACAGCAAATGATGCCATTGTATGGGGCGAAAAATTGCCTAGGGACGGCCCTGCCTCCAAGACGATGCAACAATAGAAATCAAGAAAGAAAAAAAAACTTGAAATGAAATGAAATGAAATTTTTGGTCTGCTTAACCACTGTGATATATAACACATCATCATCATCATCATAGGTATTCTGCCTTTATTGGCAGGTCACTTGTCGCAGCTGAGAAGCTTCCATGCTCCACTGTACTCCGCTAACTTCTTCGTCTTCGCGTATGATCTTTTTGGTGATGGGTAACCCTTTTTTGTTTTTATATCATCCAATAATTGTAGTCTTCTTTGCCCCCTTCCTCTCTTTCCCGCCACCATACCTTTTGGACGTCCCTCATGATACAATCTCTTCTTAGGCAATGTCCCAACCAGTTTCTCTTTCTCTTCCTAATAATATCTAAAAGTGTTCTTTTCTCACCCACCAATTCTAACACTCTCTCATTCGTTTTCCGCTCGACCCAACTAATTCTTTCCATTCTTCTCCACACCCACATTTCAAAGGCTTCCAGTAGATTTTCATCACCTTTCCGCCCCATACAGTACAACACTCCACACCAAGCATTTTATGAGTCTTTTTCTCAACTCTTTATTCAAGGTCCCACAAGACAGACTTTTCTTCCTCCTAAAGGCTTCTTTCGCCATTCCTATCCTTGCTTTTATTTCACGTTCGCACTTCATGTTATTACTAAGAATAGTACCCAGATATCGAAAACTATTCACTTGTTCTATTTTCTCCCCTCCTACTTTTATATTTGACATAGACCCCTTCGTTCCAATCACCATGGATTTTGTCTTTCTAACGTTTATTTTCATCCCATATTCTTCAAAGCCCTTTCTCATTTTTTCTAAACTAACAAACAATTTGTTGAAAATTTTAAATGAAATTACATAAATAATGTTATGCGTTTTTACTAGCAAATCTAGTAAGTAATGATGTTGTTTGTATGTTATTTTTGGCAATGTGCTAATGATAAGAAGACATCTACTGCTAAAATTATACGTGTAGTGTCCCATCAAAAACAAATGAAACAGTTATCGTATAGATTACATCCTAATGGAAGCTTCCTTCGTTCGATAATAATTTTAAACGTGCAACTATTTTCCACCTGGTGGTCAAATTTTCCGGCTTAAAGTTTACTAAAAAAAGTGCAGTCACATAAAAGGAAACCTGTTTTCTGTAATTTTTACAGGTGGTAGGTACATAAGCTTAATTTGGTTCTTCGTGTGACTAATTAATTGATTACCTAATAATAGACAAGCAGACAGGACTAATGTTCATACAACTAACTGTCCCGTGGGAAGCTTCCGTTCTTAATTTCCCCCCTTCCTCCTAATGCACCTAATCGGTTTTGTCTTGAGGTAGTTTAACTCATTTTTAAATTGAGAACATACATAATTTTCTCTTTGCAGTTATTGTATGTATAAAACAAAATTGTTGCTTAATTATTTCTTTGAAGCAGAAAAAGGAGGGAAAATGATTTATTATTTGAATGATAGTAAGATTGCTAATTCCCTTTCTTTTAAGATTCAGAGCACGCGGCGTTGAGTCTTAAGGAATTTCACTCGCTTTTATTTTCAGAAGCTTTTTTTGTCCTTGATCTGCTAAAATAGATCTTATAAAAAGAATTCAAAGGAAACATATTCTTACTTTACAAAGTAGTTCTTCTTGGAATGTATGTATACGCAGCTAGTTATCAATTTAATGCAAATATTTGAAAAAAAAATTGCAACTTATTATTAGAGATCAAAAGGTTTAGAATTACTAAAACCAAAATAAAATATTTATATTACTATTCAGTAAAAATTATATAAAAAATATAATCATTTGAGAATACTCCAAGAGCATTGCCAGAACGCACTTAAAAATAATTAATTATTCTTATTAACTTTTATAGAATTTATATCAATATTGTTCTATGTACTTTATTATACTCATTATACAATTTTTGTAATATATCTATCCATTTATAATTTCCTTGAGTACTAATTTTTTTCCCACATGTTTTGTTTAAGAGTTCTCTTAAAACGTTCTACGATATGTTGTTTTACGAAGACACATGCTCAAAATAGAGGGCTACAAATTGAAAAATTCACAAAATATCTCTACGAAATCTCTAAAGTAATCAAATTTTGTGTAAAAAGCTTATTACAACCAAGAAAGTACTTATTTGGAGTCACTGGCAAGAGGATGTAATAAAAGGGGGTCGTGATATGAAATGAGTTGAGAATTAGTAATCTACACTGAAATATTCTGTACTCAACACAGTGTAATCTTAAGGAGGATAAAATAAATGAAAAGATCGGTTGCAAGAGCAAAAAAGTCTTAACAAATATTTTATTACACGATTTTTAAAAAGTTTAAAATCATATTTTAAACTGTTCAAGATGTTTAAAACATGTTTTTCGTGTAGGTTTTAAAACATGTTTAAAACATTTTGAACAGCTTTATCATGTTTTAGACACATGTTTTGTTCTTCTTCAAAAAAAAAATTTTTTTTTAAATATTTTTCCAACCCTGACTCTTAAGTAAAGCGGGATTATCTAACACACAAGGGGTTAATATTCACAAGTTGGAACAAAATTTCAAATTTTCTTGATGTTTCGTAATACATTTGAAAAATAAAATAAAATACAATAATACTTTTACGTACGTGATGAGAACCAGAAGCCTTTAATTTCAATCTATTAATTTTTCATTGTTGTGGCGAAACAATTCAATATTCACTTATTTATTTATTTATTTGTACCCTCAACAGAGTATAAAACTCCAGTTACAGAAGGTTAACATTTAGTGTTCATGTTCAGTTAATCAGTAAGAATAATGATGATAAATAAGTTTAAATACATACATAAATAAATACATAATAACAGGACAAGACAAGTGTACAAAAAAGTCATGAATCATAGGACTTCCAAATCGTGGTTCCTAAAGTGACGTTCTTTCTTACTGAATATATCCAAAAACATATTCTCTTTACTTATTGCATTGTAAGCAGCACTAATTCTCCAAGTAGGTGACATATACAGTATATTTGTCCTTGCTTTCCGGCAAAAGAATATGTTATCATTTATTTCACGCGTTTTGAGGGACGGGGCTTGAATAAATAGATTTTGTAACAGCGCTGGACAGTCAATTTTATTATGCAGAAATCGAAAGAGAAAAATTAAGCCAGTTAGTGTTCTTCTTTGTTCTAACGTCCTGGATTTAAAATTATCAAAAAGATTGGTATAGTGCTCAAAGTTTGGATTAAAGCCGGTCTTTTTGTAGGTAAAATATCTCAAGAATTTATTTTGTAATTGCTCAACTTTCTGGCATTCAGATTTTAAGTATGGATTCCAGACAACTGACGCATATTCTAATTTAGCCCTAACATACGAAAAGTAAAGAGTCTTCAATCACAACATAAGGGACGCAGCCTGAGAACTTTCAGGTTTATTTACACGACATAACTCATTTTCGACAAAAATGTCACATGACGGTTCTTCGAGGAGGCGTAGCGACGATAATCTAATTATAAATGACTAAAAGAAAACGCATGGAGAGTTTTCCCATATGCAATCATTTAACTTAGATGAGAATTGAAAAACTTATTGCTCCCTACGCCTTTCTTTTTAGCTATCTATAAATAGATTTTTTAAACTAATTTTCTTTAAAACATTTTTTTACTTTTAGTATAATTTGTTTTATTTCGTTCGTTATTTTTTTTAAAGAAGAAAGCATATTTTTTTTATTGTTTTATTTTGACAAAATATGTTCAGTTGCTGAAACTTTATAATGTAAATAAATACATTTATTTTTGAATAATAATAATAATGTATAAAATATTCTGTTTAGCAGTCTATGATAAGATTTTAATCATGACACGAGCTGCTATATGATGTTCTACACAATAATAATGCTTAAAATGCATCGTTTGTAAATACAATAAGAGCTATAATCGCTTGCTCCAGTTTATATGAAAGGAAAATAACAATAAAAAAAAAGCAGAAAGAGACGATATGAGTTAACCGTTCACGCATGAGTGTAACTTTTTGAGACCTTTTACTAAGCTAATGATGACCTCATCATTGTGGTTCACGCTGAGCGCCTATGACATGTCGGTATCTACTTCCCTTTCAAAGAATTAAAAAAAAGAGAGAGAGAGAGAGAGAGAGAGAGATACAACATATACATACAAATACATATTACGTGAAACGTGAGAGGTGGTCGAGTGAAAAGGGTGAGGGGTTGCAGTTAGCATTCCGCCCATCACATGCTTATACAAGATCTTTTTTCTTTCTTTTTTTATAGTTTTATTGTAAACGATGCTTTTAGATGTGTGTGGGTACACACACACACACACACACACACACACACACACACACACACACATATATATATATATATATATATATATATATATATATATATATATATATATATATATATAAAACATGTGAAGATATGTATATATATATGTGTGTGGTTTAAGAAAGAGGCCGATAGATGTTCTTTCGTTGTACTGTGGACATCCTCAGGGTTCATCTGTAACACAAGGAAAGGACTCGTTCATTGTTTGGACACTAGACAACTCATGTCGTAACAAAGTGTGAAATAAGCTGCCATTTCTGAATAAGAATAGCCCCTCGTTTTTGTTGTTCTTCAGAACGTTCTCGTAGCTGTGAGTTCGTTTCAGCGTCATACACATGTTAAAGATCCATCCATCTCATTTCTTTCTTTCATAGAAGTAAAGAGGAGAAAATGTAATATTCCACTTAGTTATAATGGACAACGATGTTACAACAAAGTACAGATTCAAATTTTCTTTAAAGTGTGTATCTTTGAGAGGAGTTGAAAGTGGCATAATTAAGTAACTTGACTTTGGAATACACTTACTCTTTCAGTAAATGTTACGTTACATTAATGCATTTTCATACAAAAGGCTCCGTCCCACAGTAAAGTACAAGGGCGTCCATCAGGGGGGCGTCCCTCGCCCCCTAAGAAGAAATTGTACTTGGGAATATCCAAAACCTAACAGAATTTTTACATTAGTTACAGCAAAATTTGATACTATATTTGAAACGTTGCTTATACTGCCCCCCCTGGAAACCACAATACGGGCACCCTTGGTAAAGTACATAATTATCTATAAATTCGTAACACATATACAGAAATGATCAGTAGATGGCCAAGCTGCGCGTGAAATTGTATGAGATATGAATTAGATTATGCAGTATTATTACCTGAAGATCAACATATGTATATTTATATGACATTTTAATTAAGATCAATTCTGAGATCGGGTTAACTGCTGTATCGCCGGACCAATTTTAGAAAATTTATCAGATGAATTGGACTTTTTTTTTTTTTTTTTTTTGGTTTGTGAGGAAGAAAGTGAAACTCAGGTCAGGGGAATAATTGAAGTTAAGAAAATACTTGTTGTTGTTGGTTGGTTTTTATATCGTAAGCGGCACTATATATGGAGGCGGAAGGAACTATTCGGCGGAGAGGCACACTTCTTATGACTTATGGGAAAGGCAGTGTGGAAATAGTGCATAAATGACAAAATTGTGACATATCGTGTTTGAGTTTTATTGAGTTATACAAAAATAAGGAGTGTCAGTTGTTGAAATTGTGTGAAAAGCATGATCTACTAAACAAGCGAACAGTTTATCGTAAGTGTGGAAACAAATTGGAACTACAGAAAAGGAGAGAAATATCTAACCAAAATTAATCAATCTAACCTAATTTAGTACATTTTGGTACTTTTTAGATGATATTTAGTATCTCCCCCAAAAGCTGTGCAGCACAAAAGCCATGCATTTTATGACATACAAAGTGTTCTTCCATAATCCTCGTTTATGCGTATACCCAGCGCCGCTGACGCGCCTGCTTCCTAGGAACGCTACTTTGAACTACAAAATATCTGCATAACTGTAAGAACTATGCGTATTAGTTGTAGTACCATTAGAAAGAGGGAAAAATTGATATATTACTAAGCAAGGAATATTTTGTTTACGTACACAAGACATAAATGAAAAATCTCTTCCAGTAAAATAAATATTACCAATTTTTATTTTCAGCGAATGATACTTTTTAGAGCCATTAAAATTTGCTTTTTCTCAAAAACTAGGCATCAGAACTCATTCTGAATTAACTCATTTTCCTGAGGTCAATGCAATCTTTCCAATTCTGTGTCTGATTTCTGGTCACTCAGTGTGTTGTGCCATTTTCATACTGTCATAGGGAAACACAGTGGCTCAGTGCCAAAGCGTCTATCTGTGGTATGTGAGGACTCTGGTTCGATCTCTGCACAAGTAACTTTGTAGTCGACAACATCGTGTCCGTAGGTTTGCTGGAGAAACTCGCGCTTCCTCCTACACTCTCATTCCATCAATTATTCCATAATCATTAACGTACCTTTTAATCATCTGTCTCCCTTAGCCTAACGGGTATTTAAAAAAAAGCTTGAAGAAGACAAGTTGTCCTTTTCTTTATTACCAAAGGGGGCGCGGTGGCTCAGTGGTAGAGCGTTCACATCCGATGCTTGGAGTCCCTGGTTCGATCCCAGCTCGTGCCGTGTGGACTTTGTGGTGGACAAACACTGTGCACGTTGGTTTTCTCGGGGTTCTCCCGTTTCCTTCCACTTTCTTCATTCCACCATCTCATTCATCTCTCATCATCACCGTCTCCTTTAGTCTAACCGGCATAACCTTGAGACGTAAAACTCAAAGATTTCATTTCATTTCATTTTTTCTTTATTACCAAAAGAAAAAAAGTTTTTCCCGATAATTACGCTTATAGATTGAAACTCATCCATATCTTGTTTAATTCGTAAAGATCTGTCTCGAATTGGTATGTATCTCACCTTTGGGCAAACTTTTTCCAATTAAGCGTTAAATGATACATTAGAATTTTGGAATAAATTCTCAGTAAAGCAGGTCCACAATATGAAACTTTTCAAATAAGACCATATTTATTAGGTAGTTGATAACATAATAAAGCAGTATTACATAATAAACATATAATTACACGTATATTACAATAAAACTCAATTATAGTGTTTTGTAGCAACAAAATATGTATGTCCAAGAATTGTTTTTTAAAAAATCCAAACAACTCGAAACGAGAACATTTCAATGAATTGGTACATGGTCACCGCAATCATGGCTCAAAATACGATTTTAAAATTTTAAAGAAAGTCAAGAATAATACTAGTAACGCTTAATCTACTTAGTAACTATAAGATGTATTTTTTTAAAAGAAAAAACGTATAATTATATCCAGGAAAACCACATTTTAATAAAGTCGCGTAAGGAGAGTAAAGAGATTCGTACAAAACTAAAGAGAAATTAATTTTTGTAGTAAGCTATATAACCTTTATCGTAGACAACCAACAATGCTTTGCTGCTGTGTAGGTTGCATACAAACTAAGGAATGCCATGACTTTTTAAAGATACAGTATGTTGAAATCAATGTTACTCATGAAGATTCTAACGGATTGAAGCAGTAAGAAAAGCTACATATCCTTCATCATAGGCAACCAACAATGCTTTGCTTATGTACATGTTGCATAGAAGCTAGGGAATATTATGCCTTTTTTAAATCAAGTCCAGGATGTTATAGTTCTCATCGTCAGACGATGACAGAATAACCAAGAACTAATAGCTAATAAATAGATTGCAAATTGCTAAATAATTTCAATCAATCCACAATAATCGATTTAGCGTGAAGAGTAGTAGTAAAAGGAACAAATTGTGACTGTAAAAATTGGACAAACTAAGGATTCCGGACCGTGAAATGACAAAAATTCGAAAGGTAATAGGAAGATTAGAAGGTTATACGAAACGAAAGAATCTGATAGTAGTGTATAGTGTATAATAAAAGAATATGAAAAATAAGTTTTATTTCTCCTTTATGTTATATTTAATTTTGTAATTTCAACTTATAAATTACCCAATAAATGGTATATAACAATCATCTTATTACTTCTAGGCAAATAATGGTAATGACCTTTAACACTACAAAACTGTATTAGCATAAAGTGCTAATATAATGTTGTTTTAATCTATCTATCTACTGTACCGGGTGATCCACTATAATGTCCCTATTTTTATTTTACTGCTATTTTATCACAAACAATATAATATAAATAACTCTACAGTTATATTATGCTCTATTCTATGCCTTTACCTACCATTATGTAATTGTTACGTTATTATTATTTGTTGCAGATCTAACCAGTAATTAAGCGAAGATGGCGCAGAGACTAACATTACCGACCGTGCTCGGACTGCAGCGAGGATGGAAGTATGACACCCTCCTATAATGGTGCAAAGGTCTCCTGCTCTCCTGTAGTGAAGACGGGAGAAGGGGAGACATTCAATTATGGACGTGAAAACAAGAAAGAGTCTACATGTGAATTTGTTGCGTACGGGTTCGGTCACTCTCCCAAATGGTGCTGGGCCCACAAAGAGAGTTGTCACTGAAGAGGCTAAAGCCAATGCTGCTGCGGCGTTTGCGTAAAGTCCCACGAAGTCCCGGAGACAATACCATAGAGAATCTGATTTATCGTATGGTTCGGTTCAGAGGATAATGAAGGAGATCGACTGGAGACCATGGGAACCACATTTTTGCAGGCATTGTTACCGGAAGACTGTGATGTTAGGATGGAGTTTGCTGAATCCACATTACAAGGGGCAGAAGAAGAACCAGATATCCTGAATAACATTCTGTGGTCGGACAAAGCAATGTTTCAAGTGATGGGTTCATAAATAGCCATAACTGCCATAACTCGGCCCCTAGTAACAACAATTGAAAAATTTCAGTCATGTCCTTCGCTGACTGTGTGGTGTTGTATTCGTGATGACACACTTATTGTCCTTACATTCTCCGTTAAACAATGAATGCGGAATAGGTTTAACAAACGTTTAATTATCCCATTGTTTGAACCTGGAACGGAGTGGACAATTTGTATTTTATGCATAATATACATTCCCGTATCCCGAGCTCCTCCGTGGCTAAGCGGTTAGCGTACGCACCTTTGGCGCGGGAGACCCGGGTTCGGATTCCACGTTAATCAGTAGGTCCACGTCTCATACAGCCTCGCTGCTGAAAAGGGACGTTAAATATCAACTCAACATTCCCGTTCCTTCCCTATTTTGCGTTGATTTTGCGAGAATGGCTTAACAATGTTTTTTGCAGACAGCGTTATTGGACGTCGTGGAAATGTTGAGTGACCACCGAGAAGTCCGGACTTGACCCCATTGGACTTTTTTCTCTGAGGGTATTTGAAAGAGAAATTGTATGCCAGAAAACCGCATGACTTAGACACTTTGGAAGCAGTAATTAAGGAAGCGGGTGCGCGGGTACTAAACGACATATTACAACGGTGGGTGAGGAACGTTAGGTCCCGACTGCATCGGTGTGCTACTAATGTTGGTGCCTACGTTGAATGAAATGGCAAGAACCATAGTACATAATAGAATTGATAGCAACCATGTAAAATTATTAATGACCGAATAATAGTAAAATTAAAATAGGGCCATAATTGTGGATCACCCTGTATATATATAAATGAAAGTGACAATGTCTCTGATCTAATAACTATTCAAACACGAAACTCATATCTATCAAATTTTCAACATATATAAGGTTCTGGTCTTGGATGTTTTTTTTATCATTTCGCTTTGACGGTGGAACTTAAAGGAAGGGAAGGGAAGATATAAAAATGGTCGAAAATGATCAATATTAGTGCCAAATCCATAGTTTTCGGAGTTGCTGAGATGAGCAGTGACACTTGAGATGCAGGTAAAAATCCAAATTCAGCCCGTAACTTGGGGGAGGGAGGAGATATATAAAAATAATCGAAAATGACCGATATTAGTGCCAAATCGCTGTTGGCTTTCGGAGTTCCTGAGATGAACAGTGACACTTCCGATGCCGTTTAAATATAAATTCAGCCCACAATAGTGATATTTAATTTTTATTTATATACATCAATTATTATTTTGTGATTTTTGATTATGTTTTCTTTGTTTTTATCGTTTTGAGAGCGTTTTGGTAATAGTAAAAAGTGACAAAAGATAAAGTCTCGTGGAAAGAAGCCTCTGACCCATAAAATACATTTAAATCATTTGCCGAATCCAACTTTACACAACTCATTGATTTGTGTATAATCCGTAACGATTGTTTGAAAAAGAGATCCAAATCACGAAAGGAATGTGATATCAGATTTTCTGTATATGCGAATTTTCTCTTGCCATACAGCAGCTAATTACATTTTATTCTAGAAATCATTGTACTTGTATTAATTTTTATACTGATTGTTTTATGTACAACAAAATTCAATTGAGCAAATATTAAATATTTGAATTTCATTTTGTACTCTGTTGAATTAAAAATAATATTTTTTTTTTATTTGCTAAAATGACAATTTATACAATAAGGTATTCATATCGTATGTACCGGATCAGAATGGCTAAATACATAAAATAAATGTTTTAACTGTTTGGATTTTTTATATATATAGAGTGACTTATTTTTGGTTTTGTTAAAACTATATTGACGTTTGATAATCCAGCAAAAACCTTAATCCTGTAAGCCGTGGTTCCAAACATGCCGACTTAAAGAGCGCCTACGGTACTGTATTAACATGGTCTTGTCCAATGTAAGTTGACAGTGACAAATCTCAGTATTATTAACGATTTCATAGCAAATACATAATCTATAGATAGTTCAAGTCGATATTAGTTACATAGATTTTGTTCCTTAAACATTCATAGAGAAACTTAGTTAGTTTAATTTATCTGCACAATTAACCAGTCCGGTTGAGTCTTATTTGAGGGATCGAATATAATTTGAAGTACATAAAGAACATAAATCGGTCAAAAACATTCAACTATCTGAAGTTGTAAAATGATCAAATTTGAGATCTTTGATATTGTAATATTTATAAACGACTTTCCTGAATGCGTAGAGAACATTCTCATAAGTGTTACACGCTAATGACAGGGTATCAAATCCAGTCGCTCCTTCAGAAAAAAATGTTCCAGGGGGGCACACGTAGTATTCTGGGGGAGCACCGCTAGTACTATTCTATTTATTATTATATTATAAACGTATTAATTTGGTCTCCTCCGGGGGGCACTCTCAGAGCTCCGGGGAGGCAGTACCTCTCCAAAAACATGTCTGGAAAACACACTGATCAAATCAACACGCGATTATAGTAAACAAGATATGAAAGAAAATGGTGGCAAAATAAATTAATACGTGCAAATATTAACCCCTCAAGTTGGCATTTGTCTACTCTACCGGCATTATTTAAATAATACTGTCCATAGATGGCATAGTAATGCCGACATTTTTAAGACTGCATTTAGCAAGTGCGTCCTCGGATTCCCGCATAAAGTTGTTTTCATCTATTTAAATGGAGAGTACGTCTTCGGGCCTTGGCTTGAGGGGGTTAATAAATATAAAATCGTGATTTATAGAAGAGACTAGAAGTGGGTGTGACTTTAATGTACGCTAAACAATACTGATTTGCCCGTTTAAAGCACTATACATCATCTAGGTAATATACAATACTAAGTTTACATTTAAAACTATCATTAACAGCATAATAACGAACCCAACTGAAAACTCGACTACCTTTTAAGATTTAGAGGAGTGTTTAGCAAACCAGCAAAATCTTCAGGAATAACCTTCTTCTTCTTCTTCTTCTTCTTAGCTTTCTTTCCAGTTAGCTGGGATAGGCCGACTTCTCTATTCTGTTACGTTGTCTATTTTCTACATATATTAAAAATGTGAATTTAGTAATTTTAGAATTAATTTCCGAACTTTCAGTAGTAGCTCGGTAACTTTTAGAAGTAAATCATTAATTTTAGTAGCAGGTCTGTAATTTTTAGTAGTAGTTCTGGGTAATTTTAAGAGTAGTTTGGTAAATTCTAGTAGTAGTAGTAGTAGTAGTAGTAGTAGTTTCAAATTACGGGAGAAAAGCTCGACAGAAAATCCTGGTTCTTCAGGTTGGGAGTTGACGACAGGTAGGCAGGCAGTTGTTAACACAATCGCCAAATCAAATATTGATCTTCAGAAATAACCTACGTATATGAAACTTATGTTCGCTCCAAGCTTGAATATGCAATCCTTATATACTGCTAACTACTCTGATACGGCTATCCTCAATCATAACATCTTTTAATTTTACGATTCCAGTGTCTTTCGGTATTAAGGTGGATCATTAGGTGTTCTCGGTGCTATGCTAAACGCTGCTTGAATAGTGCGGCGGTGCCAGATAGTGTCGAGTGCTTACTGTTGCCAGATAATAAAAGAAGTAATCATGGAATTCTGTTTGGATACTTACTGGAGAAATTAGTTTTCGACTCTTACCGCAATTCACAGCTAAGTTCCGCTTCTCGAACTGCAACGCTAGAATCCAGTAATTAAACGTACAAATTTGGCAACAACGCATTATGGCGTTCTGCGCAAGTTTCTTCTCAAAATCTATTTCCTTAAATGTAAATTAATATTTAAATAAAATATGAAACATAACACGAAAAACGGTCAAACAATATATCTATTGCGTAATAAGATCGTTACTTTAAAATACTTTACACATACAAATAAACATTTCATAAAATTGAGCACTTCTGGTAAGATCTAACAGCAACTGCCATCTTGTGTGCTTATTGTAAAACGAATCAAATACTTGATTTTATTTGTTCTCTTTTTCGATATCAGGAGACACAACTAAATGAATCAGTGTCTTGTGTTGTATCTGAAACAGAACTTTATCTTATAGTACAATATTTATAATGTAGAACGTTTCATTGCGCAGTAGTTCAGGGAATGAGCTAAAATATGTACTGACTTCCGGGTGATGATCCACCTTAATTTCAGCATCTTTGGATTCCTCGTGTCTATTACGCTAACAACGGCTCAGTTGACCACCAACTTATAACAACTCTGCAATTTCAGTTGCATTCTGTACACATCTTTGTCACGTTGTTATCTATGAGATCATTGATGAACATAATTTATTGTGGTATAACGTCTCTAGGTACTGTAGTTTATTTAATGGGGAAGTACCATATTTTTGAAAATTTTTACATATGAATTAAAAACGTAGTTTGAAGAATTTTTTTTTTGTTCATTAAACATTTTTGAGAAGATGTTAATAACAATTAATTATTGGACTTAAAGTAAATAAAACAAATGGATGCGAACTAGAGAATATTTGAAAAGTAATCTATTTGATTTATTTTACCATAATGACGAAGTATTGTTGTGTTTTAATTCACTAAAGGTAATTAAAGAGGGGAAGGCAAAGGAGATCCTATTTTGACAAGGTTTTCACACTTTTACGAACGACGAATTTGATGACTGAGCAGGTTCGTAAAATCGGTAACTTTTGTCGTAACAACTAATACCTACACTGGGTGTTGATTCACAGTATGTCACTCACTGACTCATAATTCACTGAAAAATGCTCAAAATTGGGCACTCCAGACTAGTCGTTCTTTCAGAAAAAATGTTTCGGGGCGGGGGCACAGTTACAAGGGAACATCTTATATTGATAGTAGCGTTGCCCAATCAAACAATGTGTAATCGATAGAGGAGTGAAGAAAAGTGAGAAATCCAAAGTTTTACGGGCCGACACCCAGAAACACAGGAGATACAGCGGAAAGGAGATAGAATCATGTGAAGATAATGCAGAAGATACACTGACACAGAAAGAACTTCAAAATGATTAAAATAATCAAAATGAAATTTACACAACACTATAGTAAGCTAACATTGTACCCACAGACATGAAGAAGGTGAAAAAGATGATAATATAAAAATAGGTGGAAAGGCTATCATACAGGTGAAACCTAAATCCAATGAAGATAATGTTAATATAAAAATAGGTGGAAAGGCTATCATACAGGTGAAACCTAAATCCAATGAAGATAATGTTAATATAAAAATAGGTGGAAAGGCTATCATACAGGTGAAACCTAAATCCAATGAAGATAATGTTAATATAAAAATAGGTGGAAAGGCTATCATACAGGTGAAACCTAAATCCAATGAAGATAATGTTAATATAAAAATAGGTGGAAAGGCTATCATACAGGTGAAACCTAAATCCAATGAAGATAATGTTAATATAAAAATAGGTGGAAAGGCTATCATACAGGTGAAACCTAAATCCAATGAAGATAATGTTAATATAAAAATAGGTGGAAAGGCTATCATACAGGTGAAACCTAAATCCAATGAAGATGATGTTAATATAAAAATAGGTGGAAAGGCTATCATACAGGTGAAACCTAAATCCAATGAAGATAATAACTAACTAACTCTATGGCCTATGGAATCCGGAGGTTCAGTGCCGCGTTCACAAAAGCTCTCCACTGACTTCTATCCTTAGCTAATTGCATCCAGTTTCTACTTTGTATTCCTATCTCTGCGAGATCCATCTTAATATTATCCTCCCATCTGCGCCTAGGTCTTCCTAATGGTCGTTTTCCTATGGGTCTACCAGTCAAGACTTTGAAAGCGTTTCTACTTTCTTCCATTCTAGCTACATGACCTGCCCACCTAAGCCTCCTAGACTTGACGACCCTAACAATGTTGGGTAAACCGTATAAACTATGTAGTTCCTCGTTATGAAGCTTCCGCCATTCCCCATTCTCGTTCCTCTTGGGTCCGAATATTCTTCTCAGGATCCTCTTCTCAAATACTTTCAGTCTATGTTCTTCCCTCAGAGTAAGCGACCATGTTTCGCAACCATACAGAACAACAGGCATGATTATCGTTTTATATATTTTAAGCTTCAAATTCCTCGACAGAATTCGCGACGACAAGAGATTTTGAACCGAGTAGTAACACGAATTCCCTGCTTTTAGTCGACATTTAATTTCTTCGTGAATATGATTTTCGTCTGTTAATATTGATCCTAAATATTTGAAAATATCCACTTTATCAAAAGCATTATTTAATATTTTAACGCCTCCACAATTTGCCGTATTACGGTCCCGACGCACTTCCATGTATTTAGTTTTCTCTGCATTTACTTCTAAACCCATGTCCCTGCAAGCGTTTAATAAGATCTCTGCATTTATTTCTACTGTTCTCCTATCATCCCCTATTAAATTTACATCATCAGCATATGCCATAACCTGGTGAATGCCGTTCAACTCTAGGCCCTGGTTGCTATCTTTGATTTTCCTTATAGCGTATTCCAGCACAAAGTTAAATAATAATGGCGACAACGCATCTCCTTGTTTCAGGCCATTTTCGACGTGGAAGCTCGGGGACAAAAATTTTCCTACCCGGACTTTACTTTGGGATTCACTTAAACATATCTTAATTAATCTAATTAGCTTTCTTGGTATTCCAAGTTCTGTAAGAACGTTGTATAATGTTCCTCTCCTAACCGAGTCGTAAGCCTTTCTAAAATCAATAAATAGTTGATGTACCGGGGTATTGTATTCCCACTTCTTTTCGAGTATTTGGCGAATGGTAAATATTTGGTCGATAGTTGATCGATTTCGTCTAAATCCGCACTGATAATCTCCAATAATTTCATCTGCGTATGGGGTCAATCTTGCTAACAGAATATTTGAAAGGATTTTATAGGATGTTGACAGAAGAGAAATGCCTCGATAATTATTACAGTCAGTTTTGTCGCCTTTCTTGTGAATTGGAACAATGATTGACTCTTTCCACTCTTGTGGCAATTCTTCCTTGTTCCAGATAAGGAGAATGAGTTTGTGTTAGAAAATGAATTAATATTAGGTAGTTATTTCCGACGTACTTTCGTCCAACTTTCTTTTCCCTCGTCCAAATGAAAAAACAAATAAATGCTGAAAAAATAATAAAGCAAAGAAGATTGCAACGATGATAGCCTTGTTTCGGTTAAACTTTCAGGTGCCAAAACTGAAAGGCGCGATCTGAGCAAAAAGAAAGAAAAAAAAAACACATACTTTCATAAAAAAGTAATAGAACTAGATTTTTCATATAAATTTTCATATGTTATCCTAGTTTTTAATAGGCCTATAGTTTGATAGAGTATCCCGGTTTTTAAAGTAAAATTTTCATAGGGTGTCCCAATTTTTAATGTAAATTTTTATAGGGTATCCCGGTTTTAAATGTAATTTTCATAAATGTTCCCTGTTTTTAATGAAAATTTTTATGGATTTTCCCAGTTTTTAATGTAAATTTTTAAAGCGTACCCCGATTTTTATTGTGAATCTTCATAGGGTATCCGCTGTTTAATGTAAATTTTCATAGACTATTTCGATGTTTAATGTAAATTTTTGTAGATATCCCGGTTTTTAATTTAAATTTTCATTTCTTATCTCCGTATAAATGTACAGCCGCGGTGGCTCAGTGGTAGAGCGTTCAACTCTGGTGCTTGGGGTCCCGGGTTCGATCCCAGCTAGTCAAACAAACACACTGTGCTTGGGTTTCGTCGGGGTCCTCTCGTTTCCTCACACTTTCTTCTTTCCACCGTTCCATTCATTTCTCATCATAGTCTACTTTAGCCTACCCGGCATAAAAGTGGACGTAAAACTCAAACATTTCATTTTCCATATTAATGTAAGTTTTCATAGGTTATTCGGGATTTTAATGTAAATTTTTATAGATTATCTCAGTTTTAATATAAATTTTCAATAGCTTATCCCGGTTTTTATTGTGAATCTTCATAGGATATCCCGGTATTTAATTAATGTAAATTTTCATAGACTATCCAGGTTTTTAATGTAAAGTTTCTTAGAAAGTCTCGGTTTTTAATGTAAATTCTTATAGATTATCTCATTTTTTAATTTAAATTTTCATATGTCATCCCGGTATCTAATGTAAATTTTCAAAGGTTATCCCGGTTTGTAATGTAAGTTTTCATAGGTTACCTTAATTTTTAATGTAAATTTTCAAATTTATCCCGCTTTTAATGTAAATTTTAATGGATTATTCTAGTTTTTAATGTAAATTTTGTCCCGGTTTTGAACTGGGACTCCTCGTTAAGGGCTGTATAAAGTAATGAATCATCATATTTTTAATTATATGGTTTTACATTAAACCTATTTTGTTCTTGCAATGAATAGGGATTTTAAGTTCGTGTGAGAATTAAATTGTGTGAAATATAATCTTGTTGTTTATGAATAAAACTTACTTTAAGTATACATAGCTATGTTTAGTAGATGGCGCACACAAGCAATACACAAATTCCGTCAGGATTAATGTCTTTACCAAGCACCGGAATAAAGTTTGAAATTTTTCGGTAGCTGTTAAATTTTGACAGCAAATTAGATGAAAAGTTTTTGTCTTGGTTGAAAATACTTGTACACAAATATTTGGATCTCATTGTGCTCCTTATAGCTTCTCTTAGTTTTTTTTTTTAAATAGTAATAGTATATAGCATATAATGACTTTACTTGTTATAATTAATAAAATTACTTGAAAATATGATTTCTTGTAACTGATTAAAGTTATATATTTTGAAAATTGGAATTCTCCTATCTTATGCTCCTTTGACGCTCTCAAGTTCAATCAAAGCCGATGTCATATTTTTCTGGCGTGTGATGGCAACCTGAAACGTTATAAAATCCCACTCGAGAGGCAGAAATACCCATTTTGCACTTGAATTTCCCACGCTGTACTAATATCAAAATTGTCAAACCATTGAATCCATGAGCAATGAAATTAGTGTATATCAGTTATTTGCTTCAATATATGACTTAACTATCAAAACACAATCCGAATATCTACGTATGAAAATGCTGATGGAAATAAGTACACTGAATTTTTTTTTTGTAATTAAATTGCCAAACATTAATGTAAAATCATTTAGCCTTCATTTTGTAAGTTGATATACATTTCCGTTTTTTTTTTTTTTTTTTTTTTTTTACAAATTTACAGTAAATTTATAAGAAAATATGATATTTCTGTTGATAAAAATATAATTTTACACTATTTCATATTAGTAAATTTACTTTATAGGTGTAAATTGATTTACATAGAGGAGCGGCAAACAGATTGCCACCGTTTTCTGTAAATTTTCCTATGATTTTTTTTTTTTTTTACAGTGTACATTTTGTTACGAGTTTCACGCTTTTGTGCCATGATCTTCCACTGAACATAGATACAACTAGATAAAGTTCATTCTTCACTCATTTCGTACGGAACGATTCGGAAATTGGACGTTTTTGGTTTTACCTTGTTATCTTAATTATGTTCTTTCATTCATTTTTTCAAATACCAAACTACAATTAACGTTACACTAGCATGCATTTTACACAAACAGAAACAAAATTTGACAATTACCATTATTTTCACGATTATTGAAAATCAATTTGTCTACTCACCCAAAGACAATTTTGTTGGCATCAATTTAACAGATGCATGAAAAATGCCATGAATCCTGCCATTTTTTTTTTTTAACGAAAATTCCCTTTAACCCATTTCAAGAAATCATTGTCAAAAAGTCCCACAAGATGGGATCGTTTCCATGGGTTGGAACCACTGCTTCTGGCTCGTAAAATCGCGGTTCCATTTACTTTTTTCTTTTCCTTTTTCTGTTGAATGAGCGGCACTGTAATTCCTTCAATTAAATCGATCGATGTGGAAAAATGTGAATTTTAAATGTGAAACGTAATATTTTTAATTAAAAAAAAAAAAAACACTAGAGCAATGTCACGAGTACAGCACGTGAAGCAGTTTGGTTTGTATGGCGTGAAATTTTCTAAATTAAAATTGAAACCGACATTGGTAGTAGCTATGTACCACTTCCGGTTTTTAGTAAAAAGAGATTCTGGAACCAGGCCCGTAGCCAACCCCAAAAGTGTAGCGGGGGTCCGGCTGAAGTTAGGGGAGACCCGCTTAAGCCATATGATAGTTCATCACCATATTATAGTTAATTTGCAAGCCTACCGTGAAAATTTTAGGGGGCCGGCCTCCCTAGACCTCCCTGGATACGGGCCTGTCTGGAACTGAGAGATTGAACACATTAATTGTTAATTGATTGTAGAAAGTCACTTTCTCTTAACTATTATAACTTTTATTCTATCAACGTTCAAACCGGAAGTGGTTGATATCTGGCACTTCCGGTTTGAATAGAGGATTACTACCTATTCTTATAACACTAAATTGATTCCAAAAAGATCTCGCTATCTCTCATCCTTTTTGCACTATGTAGTTCAATATTGAAACCGAAACACACTTCCGGTTTTAGCAGAGGGTTAAGGATGGAAATGAAATGTATTCTTGGGACTCTTAATCGATTACAAGAAAAGTTGCTCGCTATCCGTTATCATTTTTGCTCTATAGCAATAAACGTTTAAACCGGAAGTAAATGGTTTCTACCATTTCCGGTTTGGTATCAAATAAAAATTCAGTTTAATGCCTCATCATTATGCACTTTAGGCTAAAGAGGACGGATGCTTAATGAAAAGTGAATTACTTTGAAATAATTATATTTTGTGCTCTCCTGCCGGTAATCAAACCCGAGACTACATTCGCCAAAGTCGCACACACTAGCCATTAGACCAAAGAAAAGAGCACACTTGTGGTTTGAATATGGCCTCTATCAACGGACTCAATTCTTTGCTTTTCGTTTTCTACATCCTGGCTAAAATTGATGATGATTCATCAAGCAGTTTTCGAGTTTTTTTTTTTTTTTTGGTCTCCTGGACTTACGGACGAACACACGAGCAAACAGGACTGATCTTGCATCGTTTGGCCTAATCCTCGTTTCGCCTAACCAATTACCTAACACTTTTATGACAGATAAAAGATAAGCTTTATGCCCGCCATTTTAGGTGAAATAAGGATACTCGTTTGGCCTAATCCTCGTTTTGCCTAAAATAGTGAACTATAAAAAAATCGTGGAGATAAAACTGGAGGGAAATTTTTCGAAAAAAAAATATTCCCTACTATGTGAAGGACTGAGAAATACAGATGCAAAACCAGTTAAATCTCTCTTTCATATTCAGTTTCATAAACTGTTAAATTCCAAACCTGCAAATAACCTAATGAGAAAAGCAGAATCCAACCTGGTTAATTCCATATTTCAAACAATTTGAGGTTTCGTACTGTATAGGATTAGTTTAGTAATCTGAATATTTATTGTAACTTTTCCTAAATCATTCGAAATTTTATTTGGCGGAATTTGAAGTATGTGCTTTCATTATTTTTTTTTATTTTTGGACTGAAAATTGAAAAAAAAAGAAAATGAAATCTTTAGTTTTACGTCCCACGGTTATGCCGGTTAGGCTAAAGGAGACAGTGATTATGAGAAATGAATGAAATGATGGAATGAAGAAAGTGGGAGAAAACGGGAGAACCCCGAGAAAACCCACAAGCACGATGTTTGTCCACCACAAAGTCCACACGGCGCGGACTGGGATTGAACCAGGAACCCCAAGCACCGGAGGTGAACGCTCTACTACTGAGCCACCGCGCACCCTGGACTGAAAATGGAGACACTATACGTCTTAACCTAACTGTTCGTGAAACTTTTCTGTGCTTATTTGCTTTTCTTTAATAATTACTAGACAAATGCACACAAAATCGAAACAAAACGATACTCTAAGCAGTGATGATCATAATTTTGTTATCAGACAACACCAAAATTGTCTAGAAAACGTACAAGACACATGAAAAACTGGAAACGAAATGTAGCTAAAAAGACAAGGTGAGTGGACTATCTATGGTTGAAAGTCGTTTGTTTTGTATTTCAGGGTAACTCTTTGCTTTGAACAGAACATTGTTGGATTAGGTTCTTCTCTAAACGGTCTCTTCAGCTTCAGCAGAACCTCTTTCTTAAAATGTCTCGTGTCAATTATTCAAAATTATAACATGCTTCTGGTACAACATTTTTAAAAAAAATTGCCACTTATTTACCATTTCTGATTCTCTTTCTGCCACTGTTTTGCTCAAACTCAACATTTGCACATTTTGTTTTGCTATATTTCAAATTCATATATTGGGATAATTGGCAAATTATTCACCCTATGTTAGTCCATAAAAGGTTACAAACTCTTCCAAAATATAGTCATTGAGTTTAGAAATGTATACGGATAGGTATAATTAACTCCGCTTGTAGTTACGAAGGGTTTGACGATTGAAAGCAGCTCAAAGCTCACGTTTTACAAAGAGGTTTTTGAGGAATAGAAAACCAAGAAAATGGTGATGCACCAGAGGACGACGATATGGATTTCCATTTAGTAGATGATGATGGAGAGGAGGTTACATAATTCAAATTTTTGCACATCTGGTTCCATTATTTTAAATTTAGAACAAAATTAATGTAGCATTTATGTATCCATATTCATTTGTGCCAATCTTGTGCAATATGTATTTGATAATACACCCCCCCCCCCCATATTTTAGTAGGTATAATACTGATTTCTGACCCTGGCTCCCTTTCTTTTTGATAGGTTTTGTATCTTGAGCCTCAACACAAATGGCCGCTTGTCCAGATGCAAAAGCTGTTATTTCCATTTACATACGCAAAACTTGTTAAATCCAAACTACTTTCTTCAATAACGCAATTCACAGACTAGTGTGATTATACAGCTTTCGACAGACCAACACTCACATTATTATTAATTTTCTAATGTTCTCTAGTTTCTAATGTTATTTAACAATTATGACGTGTTTAAACAGTTTTTCTCGATGTGTCACAAATTTTAAAATGTGAATTTAACGGGTTTTGCTATTCACCTACTCATATATATTCGTATATATCAATGGTTCTAGTAAATACATAAAGGAGTTTTGGTAATCCTAACTCCTCGAAAATAGTTAATATAATATTAATCTATATATTTTGCATTTCTTAATTCTTTATATACTAGGGAATTTTCTCTTATATAATTTCCCTCTAGTTGGATTTCCACGATTTTTTCTTATTGTCCACCATTTTAGGCATAACGAGGATTAGGCCAAACGAGGATCCTTTTTCGCCTAAAATGGCGGACACAAATCTTATCATTTATCTCTCATAAAAGTGTCAGATAATTGGTTAGGCGAAACGAGGATTAGGCCAAACGTGGCGACACGAACAGGACCGTATGAAGGAGTTCCGGTAACCAAACTTGTTAAAAATTAACCTCTTGCTTATCAGTGAAAGCCATGTGCATGTCATGAAAATATTCACTAAGAGTTGTATTAATCCTGGAGATGCTGAAATTTGTTAGTAGATGCAAGTCATCAAGCCTTAGTTTTATTATTTTTCCCTAGATGACAGCACCTGACTGACAGAAAATAGAAAAAAAAATTGTTGTCTCAGTAGATGACAGGCCTAAGGGAGAATTCAATTATAACGTACATGTGCTTGTTTTCTATAAACAATTAGCAACTTCAAGCTGTATTTCGAGATCGGAAAAGAAAAACCTTTGTCTTTGGTCTCTGGTCAGTGCTGCCAACCTGAAGCAGCATAAAATCCCTTCAGAACACCAGAATTTCCCTTTTCAGTCCAAATGTTCCGCAACGTAAATAATTGTTTTTATCAGTAAAGTGAATGCTCTGCTCATGCTAGCGCAGTAACTGTGCTCTATATAACATTCCAGACAGTCTTTTAACAATAAATGAAACCGGTATTACAGTACACACATAGGAAAATGACACCCGGAACGCAAGGGGTTAATAACAATGTATGAAAAATATTTCCTATTAAGTGTTACAATAGAGAAGTATTGAAACATCAAACAATATATTTCAATAAGTCTAGGAGTGTATGTAGAAAATATCTACCAGGTAATGCTATAAATAGACAAATATTTTTCATGAGTAAAACCCACAGTTTTCCAAACAATTCACTCGTTCAGCGATTGTAAGGTTACAAATCACACAATTCAAATATCTACTAATTACTAACTTGAATGGAATCACATACTACTCAAACACCTTACATTATGAAACATTTATTTTGTTCGTTTGATTAGGATAATCCTTATCATATACCACTCGTACTCATTGAAGGTATTTAATAGCTGCTGAGCATCTTTTGAATTTTTGAGTTCGAACTTATTTCGAAATTTGTACTTTCATTCGGGAAATAATAGAAATAAACTATAGTGTATGTAATCTTGGCTTAAATTTTGATAGGTATGCATATGAATTGAAATGAGATGAGATGATTTTGAGTTTAACGTTCCTTTCAGCAGCGAGGATATATGACATGTGGACCTACTGAATAACGTGGAATCCGAACCACATGAGCTCCCGCCGGGAATCGAACCCGGATCTCCCATGCCAAAGATGCATATGGATTGAATAATATAAAGGAAACCAAGAAAGTTCTGTCGCTTTTGTGGAGGTCTATGTTCAATTGGCCCACAAACCGTGAATTGAATGCAAATGGAAATAAGGCGAAGCTCAGTTGTTGGTATATCCAACATACTACATGCTTGTGGCAGTTCAGTTACACTGTGAACTTGCACAAGGACAGAGTGAACATGGGACCTCCATAGAGCGTTATAAGGGTGTGTATGCTGTACGAGTTGAAACTGGGATCAAACGTCGCTTCAGCTTGTTGGAAGATATGCCAGGCTTTTGATAAGGGTGTAGTGACTGCACGGACAGTGCAGCCGTGGTTTAACAAGTTTAAGGACGGTGGCGAAACACTCGAAGACGCACCATTTGTCGGAAGATCACCATAGGCTATGTACAAAATGAAGATCTTCAAGCAGCAATTGAGGCAAATAGTGATCAGATATGTGAGGAACTGGAACAATTCAGTGTGAGTGGAGAAACCATTCGGAAACACCTCCATCAGCTTGGGAAGCACTACAAGTTGGGTCAATGGGTCCCACATGATTTAACATGATAGCCAAAAGGCAACGCGAGCAGACACCTGTGTTTGCTGTCTCGTCTGAGGAAGGAGCCATTTCTGGACACGGCGTTGACATATGATGACAAGTGGATCCTGTACGAAGCACCATGGTGCCGTCATCATTCGTTAGCATCCCATAAACCGATTCCAAACCAGCCGAAACCAGCACAGCACCAGACGAAGGTCCTTTTGTGTGTTAGGTGGACTGCTTGTGGCATCGTGCATCGGGACCTGCTACCAGCTTGTCAATGCATCAATGCAACTGTGTACTATCAGAAGTTGAGTTGTGTTCAAGAAAAACTCAAAACTCTGGAGCTAGCACTTCTGAATCGCAAAGGGGTCCTCCTGTTACAAGACAACGCTAAACCCCACTGGCTAGAATGACCCGGGACACCATATATATTGCCTTTGCAACTTAAAAATAATTTCACGGTTCATTTTATTTCATCAGGTTTTGATAGTCTTTCTCGACTCTCGGGAAGAATTTGGGAACCATAGGCCCAATAGATATAAATAGATATAGATAGGTATATATATATCGACGGAACATTAGTGCAGAAGCCTGAGCACCCAATGAGAAACATAAAGGTCGGCGCTTATGCCAAACACCATGTCCGGCAAATATGTACAAGAGTGAAAGTGCTTCTAGCATAGAGAAGCATTGTTAAGAATTGACAATCCGCATTTGCTATTCTAATACGTATATTAAAAATATAATATTATACATATTACATATAGATAGACATATATACAATGAAAATAAAAAGTAATTAGTATTTGCATACCTTCCATCATCCGGAGCTTACGTTGCTGGTACCCTGTAGCCTTTTGTTAACTCGTCAAGTCACCATTTGTGGCAACCCTAAACTCTTGACTATGACACGATAGATACAGCATTAAGTTTCTTCTTGTCTCGGATCTTCTTTGTTTTTCTGCCGCCATCTTTCCACAAAAAGAAATAAGTAAGATAGAAGAGCTGATAGACGCCTGAGGTCTGCTGGAAATTGTCCAAGAACACATACACAGTGGACTATTTACATGCTGAAATGTACCAGGCGGTAGATTTTATATAAATAAGAAAAAAAATAGGCTGATATAAAGACATATACAAGCATTAGAATGTCAGATGCTTTTCACAAGATGGCTTTCTGACCTACTCTTTCCGGAATATATGTATATATAAAACTGGAATGCTAAGTTCCAAACACAAACAGGAAACAAAGTGTGCATTTTGTTGCATATGCATTCTACGGACACATGCACTTATGCACACGCAGAAAGCATTTCAGAAGTTTTTCCTTTTAGAAATTCACATGAAAATTCTTCAATTACAAAGTACCGGTACTATGCCAAACGTGTTGACACTTCTTTATCCACTGGAAACAGGCAATGCTTTTTCTTTTTTTTAAAAAAATCGAAGCGATTACATTCAATTGTAGTTTGGTCATTATAAAGAATATTTGATAAGAAAATTTCCTCCGAGCGACTGAAAATTTTCCCTTTTCTTATCAAATGTTCCGTAGTTTGTTGAGTGTCCAGTTCTAATGACAGAAATTATGTGATAAGATTAATTTAGCTATATTAACTGGAAGTGCCAACCACATTTATTTTGCTCATTTGCTTTTTGCTTCTACTTTTTCACTTTTCTTCACGTTCGGTGTCTTCCCATATGGCCTTTTCCCGTTTCGCCTTATGCCTGTCTTCATTATTTCAGACTATGATGCTAAGATAATGTATGTTAATTTGATTGTATGGCAAAACGGGAGTTGATTTATTTCTAAAGAACAAAGATAAAATTAAGCATTTATGTTGGTCCATCTATCAGCCCCAGAATTTCCTTGGATTTCCACATTTTATTAAAAATAAATCCCATTTTTCCTTCTTGCTAAAATTACCTAGGAAATTTCCCTAGATTAAGGAAATTTTCCTCAAAACTATGAACACTGAGCCCAATGAATTTCGCCTCACAATCATTACTGTTGTAATATAATTTAAATTCTTGAATGTATATTAAAAACTTTTAAGATAAAAAAAAAAAAAAGAAAAGAAACAAACAGGCTGAGGTTTCGTAAATGCACTTTCAAGGAAGTGAAATTTAAAAATTGAAAGTGAAAATGTCAAAAACACAAAAACAAAAGAAGGAACTGCATACAGGTGAGAAGCCAAAAACAAAATATATAAACTAAAGAAATGATAAACAAGAGGTAAATTATTTGATCAGTCATTGGATCATTCCTTGTCTGTAATGGACCTTTGGATCCTTGTCTGTAATGGACCTCAGCCTGTACAATCCAACCATCCTGTAAGTATACTTCGTTAATTATGCTAAGAACCAATACATAAGAAGTTCGTGCATGGAGGTCTTTCTAAATGACAGGAGTAATATTGTAAAATTTATAATTTCTATAAATATTATTTTAAACCTTTCTCTATGTAACTTATTAAATAAAAATCAAGATACATCTGAAGTAGTATTGTCCTTCTACCGTGGATAACAATAAAATATCGTATAATCATTATTCAATTAGTAACTAAAATCTTCCTATCTAAAAATTACGAAACACCGTGACACCTCAGGCCCCTCGACTATACCAGACTAATCACCAGCGGAAAGGGCTCTTTTAGCTTGATATTATTGTCTACTATTATAAAAAATATGATTTTTGTTCTACCTACATGAAAATTAGTGTGAATCACATATCAAAATGTGGAAGTACGGTTTCTTTACCCGAAGCTACAATATTATTCGAAACTCAATAGGAATGGCTTACTTTGACGATTATGTACGTAATTATTGGATCGGCGAAACCTTCGTTTCTCGTTATTCATTTGTTTTTCTTCAGTTTAGCGAACAAGGTTTTGTAGGTTGTTGACAACTCATTTTGTCCATTTCCAAGGCTAATCAGTATGAAGTGCCAAGTAGAGAAAAACGAACACTTGAGACTCATTTTGCTCTTCGAGTTTAATCGAGAATCTACAGTGTGGTCCGGAAGTGGGTGTACCAATAATTGGTATTTTCTGACGGTTTTAGGTTTTACTCACATTTGTTCGGTAACATTGCTTGGCATTGTCTGGCAACCTTGCTGTCCATGTTCATGCGATTCACGTGAACAATTACCTGATATGAGACGTTTCCGGCCGCTGAATTGGAAGAGGTTGTGCATCTTCACCAGCTCCCTTTGCCTGGCCTCGAAGAAGTCCCGATTTGACGACACCAGACAATGCTCTCTGGGGTTTCATAAAGTAACAAGTAAGAAGTACTCGATATCACACAACGCAGGAACTACAAGCAGCTGTGGAACGCGCCTTCACCCTCTTGACTCCGGAGTATCTCCGCAAAACATCTGCGAGAACTTGGCGCAGAATTCAGCTGTGTTACGACATGGATGGTGATCATACCGATGTTTATGACTCTTAAGATTTCAAGGTAACTGTGTACTGGCATTCTACCATAACTAACACTATACTGTTGAAACTAAGGGGGGGGGGTGTACGCCCACTCTCGAACCACCATGTAGTGCTGCAGAAATCTCGAGAACAACTTGTGGTGTGTAAGAATGAAGCACTTTCTGAGAGCACGGTACAGAAATGTGTGATGGACAACGTTCTGGAAGACTTTCTCATTTTGATAAACACCACTTAAATTAGTTGGTTTGGTTCCCCAGTAATTCTCATCAAACAACACTAGAATTGGTACAATTACGGATTGCGATCACACAACCATTGTACACCATTGGCATTCAGTGGGTAAGGTGCAGAAATTAGGTATATGGATACCACATGTGTTCAGCGGCACCAACAAAGATCAGCGAATAACTAATGTTCGTATTTACTTACCGATGGGCTAGTAATAAACATAAGCCATTCCTTGGGAACATTGTTACAGGTGACGAGATATGATGAACTTAAAGAAAAGGAAAGATTGGCTCAGCCTATCGAAAAAAGCAACAACCCATGCAAAGGATGGTGCATACCCTCAAAAAATCATATTGTTTGTTTAGTGGAACCAAACTGGCGTTTTTCACCATGAATCGCTATCAAAAAATGAAACAATCATTTCTACTGTGTATACTTAGCTGCTAAGACGACTCGTTCTTGCTATTGAAAACAAAACACTGACAAACCCGTGTTGTTACTCCATGATAAGACACGCCTACATACGTCCAGAATGGCCACATATGTGATTGCTGAACTTGGTTGGGAATCACTTCTTCAATCTCCACATTCACCAGACCTCATCTCTCCAACAACATTCAAAGACAAGAGTTTCATGTTGAAGCTTCTCTTAATAACCGGCCAACGGCGCCGACTTTCCAAAATTTATGTGGGTGCATATCAATAGTGGGACGTGTATATGTTTTCAGGTATATGTGTAACGGTATTTTTTTATTATTGATTTTCTTTTAGTTAAAATCTTTTATGAACACTGTCATAGAGGGCTGTGCTCGATTCTATTCACAATATAGTTCAATTTATTATTATTATTATTATTATTATTATTATTATTATTATTATTATTATTATTATTAATAATAATAATAATAATAATAATAATAATAATAATATTATTATTATTATTATGTGGGGACTGCCTTTGACTCGGCCAGAGATAGGCAAAGAAGGGGCAGTGTGTTGCTTGGTTGTCTTTGCTCAGACACATTTGAAACAAAAAATTGTGTTTTATAGGTTAGAAATTTTACCTTCCATCTCAACGTTTTAATTGCTTATTATTTTTTGATAATGGCAAGTGAGAAATATATATATATATTTTTTTAAATTTTGTTTCTATCAAACTAAAAATCTTGTGGGTGTGGCGCACCCACAAGATTTTTTTTGTGGGTGCTGGAGCCCCGGACACCCAAGTAGTCGGCGCCCATGTAACCGGCTAATAATAGATTTCTCCAACTCGAAACCACAACACTTTTACAGGAGAGGCATATATTTTTTTTTTACCTGAACGCTGGCGGTCAGTCATTAATAAAGGTGGTGATTACATCACTGAGCGAATGAATGAGTGAGTTATCATTGATTTATAACTTAGTGCATCAATGTCTTATTTTTGTTTTTATTTTATTATATTGTTTTATAGTGTACTATAATATATTTACTAAATACCGTATTTTACGAACAGACGCACCTTAATTTGTAAGCAATTTAAAAAGAAATACCGGGAAAGAGCCAATCAGCGTTTAGTGGGGAACGATGTTTCGTTGTAAGTGGGTTGGCGTTGCCATCAGTTTACGAGAGTGACGTCATCGGCTGTCGACTAACAGATCGACTGGTTAGTTCTATCGTCGCATGTTAGAGGCGCTACGGTTCGCCTTGTTTCCAGTTTCTCGCAAAGTTTACGGTCTGTATATTCTAGTTTGTGGTTCTGGGTTTGTGATGGCGGGGTGGGAGGGAGACAGTGTTAGCAAGTTTGTTAGCAATCCCTGCAACTCATGTTCGTCACATCGGTGCATTGCTGCTGCCAGTTGAACCCAATCTTGCCAGATATCGGTTTCCCGCGGCATTGAATATATGGCATTTTTAAGACTGGCGGGAATTTTTAAATCAAAAACTGGACATTTTTGTATTAATTTTGAGTATAAGGCGCACTTGAATTTTAGAGGCAATTTTTCGAAGAAAAAGTTTGTTATAGACTGTAAAATACGGTAATAAATAAGTTAATACTCTTTACAATAATAGCATTGTAAAAACGGCAAGAACTTTTCGACCAACCCAATAATTGTCGTGGTTTCGTATCAGTATAAATCCTAGAAGAATCTATATTAAAAGCTGTAGAACTAGCTGAAAAGACAAGTTGTCCTTATTATACAATATGCCAGTTAACAATAGACACCGTATGCAATGTTACCAATACCTGCTAGTGTTCACTTTACATAAAAGAAAGAAGAAAAAAAAAGCTACCTGAGTATAGGGAGTTCAACTGCCGTTTCTTTATACCTTACAGAGCGTGTACGTATATTCTGCACAAAACTATTGGCGTGCGTTTGTTTGAATTTCATCTTCCAGCTCATCACTTACGTATTTAGTATTCATTGAGGGTTTTCATCAGCATTACCTTCCATAGTTCTATTACTTCATTTCTTTCTTTCTTTTCTTCTGCATTCCTCATGTCCTTTTCTGATCCTCCATTGTCCTTCATTCACTTCTTCTTGTCTTATGTATGTTATATTCGAAAGCAGTGCCGTATATAGTGTATAAGAGACATTTGAAAGAAGAACGGGGGATAAATGGGAGAAGATAATCTGATGTTTAAGAACCTTGTGACAGTAGCTGTGGAAAATATTGTTAAGCAATTCTTTTTATTGTGTCTTTTCTTTAAACTTTTTTTTTAAACAGAAAAGCATCAGAAGGCGAAGGTCAGAATTGTAGGAGGAAAAAATAAAAAGAATGGATTTAAAAAGCAATAAAAAAACACGCCGTCGGGTCTTCCAAATGCTAATATGTGCGCGGTAGTGCTTGTGAATAATAATAAATTTAAAAAAAAAAAAAGATTCCTAGTTTATATTCACTCCAGTGATATGTATAAAGTAGCCGTGACTGTGGTAGGTAGATAGACAGGCTTCATATACTTGACTATACTCATACTGAGGTGCTCCCCCTTTTAGATTAAAACTAGTTCAGGTGTTGCAAACTTCTCTTGTCTGTGTGTCCTTTCTCAAGCACTGAAAGACATGATAGTTTCTTTTCTCTCTTTGTTTCTAGCTACACAGCAGACAGAAAAGCCTAAAAAAAAGCGCCATCAAAAGGAATTTTCTTTACGATAATGTAAAAAAAAGGTGCGTTCGAGACGAAAACAAAAGTGAAACGCCATCTTGTTAAGTAGAATTGACGGAGCGTGATTCTCCCCTGTCAAACGAATCTTTATAATACACAAACATATACCCTTCTTTCTTACAGTCTCTTTTTTATTTTTTTATTTATTTTTTTTTACGTTTTTGCTTTTAGGTATACTTTACCCTATTTCGTCTTAGATGGACTTTCTTTATTTCTTCTTTTCTTTGATGTTTCTTTTCTGTATTCGTCTTAAGATGTTAATAGCATATCTATACCGTCTCAGAGACACACACACACATACCCCCCCCACACACACACTTTAAAAAAAAAATAGTGTTCCTGATCATTTGATATTCAGTGCAACATTATATTATACTCACTATATCGTAGATTAATAGGCGTACACGTGTATACCATATTTTTCTATATCGCAGTGTTTTATAGTTTTTTTTTTTTTTACTAGTTTACCAGAAAGTAATTCAGTTTGCTGTAAATTATTTTCAATGTCAACTGTATTGAATTTGAAAATGAAAATATTTTTTTTTTTTAGTTTAACGTCCTACGATTGTGCCCTTTAGGCTAAAAGATGAGTAAAGCAAGTAAATTATGTTGGAAAAATTGGTAGGATGAAAATATGGGAAGAAATGGATATTAACTCTCTGGTAAAGCCCCGGACTCACAAAAAAATTGTAAGTTCATAATTTTGATTCCCTCTTGAGTCAATTTTTTCTGGTATATAATAATATATTCGTTATTACAGGAGTACTTTTGTGAATAAGTGGGAGTACTCCAAGAAAACCAACCGACACGATATTGTTCACCCAAACTTACGTGTCCGGGGATCGAACCAGGGACACCAGAGGTAAGCCCACTGAGCCATCGTGTCTCCTGCTTTTAATTTCAGGTAATCACATTATTTTCAATTAACAGGTCTTCAGATTCGTTTGCTGCATGTAAGTATCATTAATTCAGATTTCCTCTCTTAAGCTCCCCTTCTAACCCGATTGTCTTTGTCACTGGTCTACTGTTGGATAACACGTATGCCTTTAGTACACGAGCACCTGGGTTGGATTCACGGTAGGAGAGGCTCTGCATGCTAGTTTAGTGCCCTTTTTGCTGGTGTAATGCTTAGCGTGCGAGGTTGGTGTACGAAATCCTGTGTTCGATTTTAGTTGTGAAAAAAACATTGTACGCGTATAATATACACTTACTGTGGTTGAGATTACATGTTAAATTGTAGAAATATATATATATATATATATATATATATATATATATATATATATATATATATATATATATATATATGAAAGTGACTATGTTTGCGACTTTGTCGACCGATCTCAATCAAATTTTCAACATAGATGAGGTTCGGACCTGGACCTGGGATAGTTTTTATAATTTCACTTTGACAGTGCAACTTAGCAGCAGTAGTAGTGACCCCCGTATATCTAGTCGAGTCAGCAAAAATTTTAGTGATGTCATAGGTCAAAGGTCATATGACCTTGGCCCGGGGTCAATGACCTAGGGGTACTTAGGACCACCTCCTCTAGATTTTGGAAGGGGTACGTTGGCCCACCCCCTAAATTTACGCAGGGGTACCTAGGACCCTAGGACCATAGTATGTACTTCTATCAGTATTGAGGGTCCACCTCGTTCCCTTTTATGGGTAAAAAATTGGCAAAAATTCACATTTTGGAGGTATTTGACCTAATTTATCCCCTTTGATGAGCTGTTATTACCCTATGGTTATATGGGCTTATACAGGGGTCCATTCTGTTTCATAAGACATGGGTATATTGATCACCCCTTTAAATTTTTGGGATTGGTACCTTGGCCTACCCCTTAAATTTTGGAAATTGTCCAATTTAAGCATTTACAGGACCTCTATATGTATCATGATAAATTTCGGTGGTCCTTTCATGGGTACAAAATTGCCAAATTTTTTAGTACAACCACGTGTTCGGTTATTGGATCGATTTGTCCTCTTTGATAAGGTTATAAGGTATGGACGGGTATCCCCTTTCAATTTGGTAGGACCCTTAGGGTGTCACATGCTAGTACTGTCACGTGATCGATGATTTGGTTTTGATCGAATCTCTTCCCAAATTAGAAAATGTTATGTGTGTATATGCTGATTGGATGAATCATGTTTCTTTTTTTTAATTTATTTTTTTCTGTATTTTCCTTAATTTTCTTAATGGCTTTACTACATTGTCAATAATGACATAGATCTCCCTCGTGGATAAGTGGTTAGCGTACTCGCCTTTGGCGTAGAAGACTGGGGTGCGATTCCCAGTGGAAGTTAACATGGTTTGGATATCACGTTAAATTGTAGATTCACGTCTCCTATAGCCTTGCTGCTAAAAGGTACGCTAAACTTAAAATCAAATCAATAATGACATATCTTAGCTACACTGCAAGTCCAAAGCATAATGACTAAGAAGAGAAAATAAAATCTTTATTTTAACGTCGTAATTATATCAAGTGTAGCGGAAAGATCATAAGTGTAGTTATTATGAGTGAATTAGTGACATGAAAAAGTGTAAGAAACGAGAAGATAACCCTTAAAATCCACAGACATGTTTGACTACCCAAACTTGCACAGGATTCATCTTAGGATCGAAATAAATTTACTTGCATCAAAAATAACTCCTCCGAGTAACTGTGCTCGACTTTTCCTTATAAGAATTAGATATTTCAATCAAAGTATTTACAAAATTCCTGCCCTAATGCATTGATTGATTGGTTATACATTTAATAGGGATTATTGTAACAAAAAATTGTTAAATTTGATATGTAGCTACATAAAATAGCAAACTTACAACCAGCAAATAAATGACACTAAAACAAGTTGTGCCGGTGAGGACACTCGGTTGAAAAAGTGTAAAAAACTTTCTCAGGCATGCCATCCTGAATAAGGGTTTCCTGAGTTTTCCTCATTCACACCAGGCAAATGTCGGAGTGGTACCTAAGTTATAGGTCCCAGGTGTGGCCGCTTCCTTCCTTCCCCAATTCTTTCTTGCTTCCCTTTTCCCGGAGAGTGTGCTCGCCGGGTTACGTCATTCCTCATACATGACGGACTAAATGGCCATAGATGCCAAAAGCCCAGAAATCTAAATCCTAAAATTCTAAAAACAAGTTGTTACCTTAGTTAACACGAGGAAACATAGCTAATGGAATAATTTAACAAACTAAACAAGTGACAAGGAAGTGAAAATTAGCACTTGACCTTTTAACAAACATAGTTCACTCTGTGTACCACTGACCTTTCTTGACACTCCGATGAGCTCTGGCAATATGTCATCCGCTTTGTCAACGTTACCATGTTCTTTGCAAAATACTGAATCCTTTACAAAGAGCCTTTTGATGTATGATCTTCCAGCATAAGTTCTCCATGCATTGATTATGTGTGTATGAGAGAGTTGGGTTCTTTACATGCGAGTCTGTAATTGCCTTTGACAGGAAGGTTTATGCAATACACTAAATATAGCACGTGATACTTGACAGGGCCATGCACGACATGTGAGATATTGCGGTCTTTCCAGTATACAACTGTCATTTGCTGGAAGAAAGGGTATTCACTTAACGGAACACATGCTTTTCCAGACTTTTTCTCTTTTTTTTTTTTTTTTACTTCCCTTCCTCTTTCGCTAATCTAGAATCAGATGTGTCATGTCTGATCGATTGAGCAGATTAGCAGAAGCAGTCTGCTTTCACAAAGTGACAGGTCTGAGGTTTGATGCCCTGGCGGCACACACAAACAAATACAATGATTCAATGGGCTAAATATATGACTACTACTGCAACTTGGTGAATTTAGTTCACTGAAGTACAAAATTTTTGTGTATATTTATGGACTTTAGTCGTGGGTTCGATTCTCCGTGAAGTATAAAACTTCGGTATTCACCCAGCAACATACGATAACTTTGTAAATAACTAAACTCACATGTAAGAGGTAAGTCACTCGAGTCTAGGAAACCAGAAATAATGTCACTACGATGTTCTTTTTTTTTTTAACCACCCACGATTATGCTCCGAGGTTAAGGAAAAACGGTGATGATAATGATGATGATGATGATAAGTAAAATGGTGGAATAAAAACGTGAGAGGAAACGAGAGAATTTTGGAAAACCCCACGAACACGGTGTTTGTCAACCACGACAGAGATCACAAGCACCATAATAATAAAAAAGTGTTTGAGAAGTTTGTGAATACTTTTGAGTTATTTGAGGTGTAACGCTAGAAGCGTGGTATTACAGACGTTGACAAGTTACAAATTTTATTTAATATTATACAATTTGTTTTGCCGTTACTAACTTTGTTATTATCTTTTATATGTAACCTTATATGTTATATGTTACCTTATACCTTATATGTTACCTTACATATATTTTAATATTGTTATTTGTTTGTTATGTTAGTTTGCATAACTTTAATCACTTCTCTTCGAATTATCGAAGACAGTTTATATAAATGTTCGATTACTACGTTGGCTATAATGTCACAAAATTTGGTGCTATCTTAGTACTTAAAGAAAAAGTAATAAAAATATTATTATCATAACAAAATATATACAAATATAAAACGGGTTAACTTCTGTATCGCCGGACAAATTTTAGAAAATTTACGAGATAAATTGGAGAATTGATTTTTGTTTTTGAGGAAGAGTGAGTGAAAGTCAGGTGAAGGGAATAGTTGAAGTTAAGAAAATACTTGTTATTGTAGTTGCTTTTGATGTTGTAAGCGGCACTATATATGGAGGCGGAAGGGACTATTTGACAAGAGACGCACTTGTTATGATTTAGTGGCGGGAAAGGCAGTCTGGAAATGACGGAAAAATTGCGACATATCGTGTTTAAGGTTTTATCGAATTTATACAAAAATAACGAGCGTCAGTTGTCGAAATTATGTGAAAGACACCGTTTATTGAACAGGTGAAGAGTTTCTAGTAAGTGTGGGAAATGCACTCGAAAAACTAACGTAGAAATTTGGATTTACAGGTACGGATAAATTAAAATTTGGTAAAACAATGAAAATTCTGTTCAGACACGATCTACGAAGTTCATTATGTAAGTTATGTTGTTTTTAGCACATAAAGCGAATTTACGAACAAAATTATATAATATTTTTATTCATATTTTATAATGTTTTTTAAACATGAAGTTATGTGTAATATTTTTTTGACACACAATGTTAAATTTAAAATTAAGATATAACAAAATAAAAGTTTATACCTGGCCGATTACATTACAATTATTAAATGGACCAGTTATAATCTTATGAGATTGGTGAAATAAGAGATAAATTTATATTGCATTTTATCAGTTTACTAGCAGCGTTCACCCCGCTTCGCTGTGGTCACCCCGGAACGCAATAAACTTTGTTACTTAGATAATTTTTACTTTTTCGCTTTCAAGTGATATGATAAAAACCATAGAAGATTGCAGTAAATCTTAACATTATATCGCCTGTCATTTATGTTAACCCGCCCCGCTTCGCTGCGGTCATCCCGGTGCTGGCATATTGTAAAAGTGTCTGTAAAAATAAGCAAATCAATTAAAAAATTTTAAACAGAAGATTCAAGCTATTTTCCGCTGTATATCGCCTGTCATTTATGTTAACCCGCCGAGTGACACGGTCATGCGGGTTGCATATAAATACGTTTATTTTTACCTATGATGAACTAATAACAAAGGATTTGTACGTTATGGACACTTGAATGGTCAATTATCTCAAGACACTGGTAATTAAAAATTAAAGTGATATGATAAAAACCATCTAGGGTCCAAATCCTAATAACCCCCCAAAAATGAAAGAAATTGGTTCGGCCGTATTAGCGTGATGAGCGGACAAAGAATTGTACGTTCTCTTTTATATATATAGATTATAACAGATATTCATTGAGCAGATGACGTAAAATTCTAAAAATATAAACCTATTACAGATTATAATATGGAAACAACCTACGCATATATTATTATTATTATTATTAAAAACTAAAAAGAATTTAGTTTTTAATAAACAAGCGTATATACTCTGGTCAGAAGTGTTTATTATTTCTTTAGTGAGTTCCAGAGTCGTGATGGATATATATATATATATATATCTTGAGCCAGACATCCTTTATATGGTGGCAATTAGTTTTATTTAAAAGGCAGAAAGATATTAAAAATAAATGGCTATAGTCACGAAACGATGATACTGACAAAATAAAATTTTATTCAAAACTTTAAAGTAAACAATGTAACATATTCATCTTTAGGCACTTATGTTGAATGTATATTTACAATACAAGTCATTTTTTAAAAATTATTTTACCATTTTTCTACAAATAATAATAATAAAAAAGTATTTGAGAAGTTTGTGTATACTTTTGAATTATTTGAGGTATATCTGTTTTATTCTTTTCATTTCCTCTTTTATATAAAGATTGATTTTAAAAGTTTTTGTAAAGAAAAATAATTTGCATTTCAAATATCCAGGAAGCCGACAATTATAGGCAATGATCATTAATTAAAAATAAGATTTTATCATTTATTTGTTTATTTATTTATTTGATGATATCAGAGCAATTGAAAATTTTTATTTGTAAAAAGTAGAAATACTTTGTCATGCAGTATAATTTGACATATGTGATCACGTTTTAGAATCGGTTTTTAAGATACTGTTTAAGCTGCATCCGATTAAAAAAGAAAAACTATTTACTTACAACGAAAACAATATTTGGCTAGTTGACTACAAGTCATCATAACTAACAATGTGTGTTATTGTTTTCTTTCTTCTTTTTTTTTTTTTTAAAAAAAAGAAAAATCCTTTCATCAGAAAAAAAAGTGGAAATGTGTCCGCTTTTTAATGAACATTGTAGCTTTTTCCTGTTAGTACAACTTTTAATACAGAAGGATAATTTTTCCAATTCATGATTTTCCAGTATTTTCAAGTACTTTTTTCTTTTAAACATTAGTATATCATTGGTAAATGAAGAAAAATACTGCATAAGCGTCACCTGGTATTACCAGACGCCAAACCCTCCTTGCTTTTAAGGTTACCAGACGACTTGTGTAACACTTGCACAGGATTGTCCTGTTTTTTTAACGAACTTAGAAAGTTCGTAACTGAATTCTCTGTCTGTGCATGTGTGTGTGTGTATGTTATTTGCAAATCTTTCGATTTTGGGTCCTTCATTCGATAGAGTATCAATATATATATATATATATATATATATATATATATATATATATATATATATATATATATATATATATATATATATATATATATAAAAGAAGTGATGGAATTTTTCGTGTCACTCTTACCGTTCCCGAGATACTAGCTAAAAAAGTTCCGATTTCGGGACATTTCAGGAGCCATATCCCGGGAAACGTAAGTTATAGAGAGATCACATTAATTTTGATCAATGTCTACGAGAATGATGAACATTTTGATAGCAAATAGTAACCGTAAGCCATACAGACATGATATTTTGTGAATTTTTCAATTTTGAGTCCTTCATTTTGAGCATGTCTTTGTAAAACAACATCATAGAACGCTTTAACAAAACTCTTAAACAAAACTTGTGAAAAAAATTTAGTACTCAAGGAAATTATAAATGGATAGATATATAACAAAAATTGTTTAATGAGTATAATAATAAAGTACACAGAACAATTGGTATAAAGACTGTAAAAGTTAATAAGAAAATCTAATTCTTTCTAAGTTCGCTCTGGCAAAGCACTTGGAGCATTCTCAACTGGTTACAAACTGTTTTCCTGGCCGGTATGCAAGGTATACAAGATGCACATTTGTCCTGTATTTGTTGCCTAGTGGAGGCAACTTCAAGTTTTTAAGTCATGTCAAAGAAGGTACACACTCTATGTTTCATGCCTTTATAGATAACAAAATGTAATATTACAATCTCCGATAGCAGTGTGGGTTACTGTGATGCCAGCCCGTAGGAAAAATCCGATTTTGTGGAATTTTCTGACATTAATTTCTCTAATAGGGATAAAGGTAGTTTTCGTTGAAATTAGTAGCATACTGTATATGAGATTTTTCAGTTATTTACTTCTACGCCAACAAAGTTCCCTTTGGACGGGAAATAAACTAATGACTCTTCAACAGAAGTAATTGTCAAATTTTGTTGCTGCAAAATGCATGCTAATATGGAAATGATTTATACAATGACTTGAGAATTAAAAAAAAAAAAAAAGCAATATGTCACTTATTAAGAAGTCTTCTATTTTTAAAAAATTCAAACGAGAAACAATCATCTTCCAAAACGTTCCACACGAAATTACTGGAGAATGAAACTTGTTTTATCTAGTTTCGTTACGTTTCATCGAAAATAACGATAAAAATACGTAATGCAAATATTAATTATGTGCAACAAGATGTAGTTATTTTTGTCAACAGTTTCAATTCTCTCTTTTAATTACTTATTCATAAACTGTTTGATTAAGATAGAAGATCTGAATTCACTCATATAATGAAGAAAGTGAGTGACATACAATAGCTTCACTTTTCATATTTTATAAATTTTGAAAATTTTGTAGAGTATAGGAAACTAACTCTATGGCCTATAGAACCCGAAGGTTTAATGCTGCGTTCACAAAAGCTCTCCACTGACTTCTATCCATAGCTAATTGGATCCAGTTTCTACTTTGTATTCCTATCTATGCGAGATCCATCTTAATATTGTCCTCCTATTTGCGCCTAGGTCTCCCTAATGGTCGTTTTCTAGTTGGGCTTCCAGTCAAGACTTTGAAAGCGTTTCTACTTTCTTCCATTCTAGCTACATGACCCGCCCACCTAAGCCTCCTAGACTTGACGACCCTAACAATGTTGGGTAAACCGTATAAATTATGTAGTTCCTCGTTATGAAGTTTCCGCCATTCCCCATTCCCGTTCCTCTTGGGTCCGAATATTCGTCTCAGGATCTTGTTTTCAAATACTTTCAGTCTATGCTCTTCCCTCAGAGTAAGTGAGCATGTTTCGCAATCATACAGGACAACAAGCATGATTATCGTTTTGTATATTTTAAGCTTCAAATTCCTCGACAGAATTCGCGACGACAAGAGAGTTTGAACTGAATAATAACACGGATTCCGTACTTTTAGTTGACATTTAATTTCTTCGTGAATATGATTTTCCTCTGTTAATGTTGATCCTAGATATTTGAAACTATCCACTTTATCAAAAGGATTATTCGATATTTTAACGCATCCATAATTTGCCGTATTACAGAATCAAAAACATTCAGAAATATATTGTAAGGATCCCCACATCACGACAAAAACACATATTAATACAACACGTGTTATTGATTATAAACAGTGAAGCAGACGAGAAGTCTACATGGAAGATACTAAGGGAAGCCGAAAGAAGACGGACCTCACGAAAGGACCCGAAGAGGACAAATAAAAGCGCAACCACCGAGGGTCCTGGCATCAGTCAACCAATTGATCGTAACTTATCCTAAACCCTGGAGGGTGCTATGAAGCGAAGGGGTCATTCTAACCACAACTAATACCTGGAGGCTGCCATGAAGCTAAGGGGTTACCCCTACAGAACATTATAACCTGCAAACCTTGGTCATTATAGAGACACTTTGTTGTTAGAACTTTTGTAAACACAAAAGACTTAGTTTTATAATAAAATTGGTGAAGGGATAAAATCTCGCCCGGTCTGTTATTTAGTCTCTACCTATAAAATCATTTCAATATAGAAATATTCACAGAGTGTGGGAAATTGAAGAGCAAAATTTGAATTTATGCCTTTCAAGATGGGAGATTGTAACATTTCAATTTGACACCACTGGCGGGCTCGCGATAAAGCTTTCTGGGCGACTCTTTCAGATGGGCGAGTGAGACGTAGATAATTGTTTAGTATACTATTCACACATGCCAAAAATTCATCACCCTCAGCACCCCCGTGTAATTCTAATTTAGAACGTATATTATAATTGATGACCAAATGGTGTAATAAGGAGAGAAATAGACTTACCCTGTCTACAGAGAAATCCATGTTGCAGTGTTTACTGAATTTGAAAATGATTTTGCAGTAAATTTGATCAAATTATAGTGCGTCCAGTATGACAACGTCTCTGACAGCTTGCAGTGACATTGTCACTATTCGCGTGTCAAGGTTTTTTTCGGTGCAACTGTAGTGGCAATTTAATTAATGGTATAAGACAGAGTGATCGTGGTTGGTAACACTGGTATCAAAGTAGGGGCTGCAATGTCCCACCGCATGTGGTAAGAAACGTCAGAGACCATCTCTTGTTGGACGTGCTATAGCCTATAATGTTGGAAGCAAATAATTTCTTCCCTCCTCGATGGTCCACGATAGTTAGATAGTGGTCCTTTCATTTTTTTTTCTTACAAAGCACATTGTGTATTTACAGTGCAGATGAGAACCCTCTGCTTACTAGATTAACGGATGATGAGTGTGAACGTTTGTTGTAGGATGTACCGTAGGAGAGCAGAGTGTGCAGTACTATGGTAAATTTTAGCTTTCGTCCTATATAGTCTTACAGTTGACTAAAGATGTACAGTCTTGTTTTTGAAAACTGGCCACTCAACTCTCTTTGAGAAGCTCTGCACTGTTATCTACAATTGGAATTCAATTAAACAAATATTGATTTTCTTTCGCCAACTCAGAACTTTGTTTAGACCAGAAATATGTTAGGATTTCCTACGGACTGTTGCCAGAATATCGCATTCTAGATCAAAATATGTAGAGAAATTTTTTTTTGAACACAACTGTACACTAAAATCAATCGATTAAGATATTTAAGATTAGTATTGACGACGAGATGAGAAGTACATTTTTAGGTTCGAAACAAGACGAGAAACTTGACAACAAAACGAGACAAAATATTTCTGGAGTCTCGTTGGCAGGAGCGGATCCAAGACCGACTTCTGGGGGGGGGGGCTTATCATACTGCTACTTAGACCTACTTTTAAGAGCTTCAAATTCTGGAATGGGTTTTATATATATATATATATATATATATATATATATATATATATATATATATATATATATATATATATATATAAAAGAAAGTTTCCTCTTCTGGAAGGAGTAGGGGCAATTGCCCCGATCGCCCCCCTTTGATCCGCCACTGCTGGTTGGTAATAGTAGTTTATCTAAGTCTTAGATCTCACATACTGCTTTAGTGTTACATGAGTATAAAAATTATAAATTGATAAGGTGGTTGTAAATACAATTAAGGAGTATCAACGTTTAAAGATTTGCAACATATCCCAATAGTAAATATGATGTAAATGTTGTTATATCACACTCTTCTAGGCCTCTCGAGATGAGGAAGCATTCAGATAACTTCTAGATGAAATTAAGAGAAAAATCAGGACATAAATTTAGAAAACGAGCCGAGAAATACGCGAGACGAGACAAGAAGTGCTTTTTTTCGGAATCGGGGCGACGATACGACAAACAATTCCTCGAGAATCTAAGCAAGCTGAGACTTCTACTAGAACTTACGAGACGAAATGACACTTTCTTATTTGAGCTCCTCCGTGGCTAAGCGGTTAGCGTACGCGCCTTTGGTATGGGAGACCCGGGTTCGATTCCCGGCGGGAGCTCATGTGGTTCGGATTCCACGTTAATCAGTAGGTCCACGTCTCATATAGCCTCGCTGCTGAAAGGGACGCAAAACTAAAATCAACTCAACTCAACTCAACGACACTTTCTTATTTCTTGTATCGTCTTGTTGGGAACACTATTCAGGATTGGAAATGAAATGAAATCTTTGAGTTTAACGTCCCACGATTTTGTCTTTCAGGAGCTCAAGGGACATGATGATTTAAACCAAGTAAATGATAATGGAAGAATTGGTGGAATGAGAAAGTGGAAGGAAACGGGAGTACCCCGAGAAAACCTACGGACATGATATTGTCCATGGCTGGGATCGAACCAAGTACCCCAAACATCAGAGGTAATTATCTACCACTGAGTCTCCATGGCTGCACTATCTAAGATTGGTGGGACATATCACTTGTATAATACAATAGCGTGCAGTGTGTGGAATTGGTTATGATTGAGTGCTAGACAGAAAGTGCCACGAAATTTATACCAACAGTACAGATAAATGGAACAATTATTTTATTTTCTGAAACTGTTACAAATCTCGGGGTAATAATAGATCAATTTCTTGAGTGGAAACCTCACATTAACGCTGTATGTAAGAAAGCGTTCTGGTCTTTGCATTCACTCACTAGACTAAAGAAAATTCTACCCACTGAAACAAAGCTACTACTTGTAAAATCTCTAATATTTCCTCACCTTGAATATTGTGATGTAGCTCTACCAGACTTAAATGAAGAATTAGCGTATCGTTTGCAACGTATCCAAAATGCCTGTATACGGTTTGCTTATAATCTCAAACGATCAAATCATTTAACTCCATACTACAGAAAGCTGGGCCTTTTGAAACTTGCCCATAGACGTTATTTGCATCGACTCACACTTCTCTTTAAGGTTTTGCGGTTTGAACAACCTTCCTACTTATTTCAACGTTTGCAACCACTAAATGCTCACCACGATCACAATACAAGATCAGGTGTAAACAAACTCCTTTTTCTTCCCCTACATTCGTCAAAATTCTACTCGAATGCGTTCTTTGCATCCACTATCCGTGCATGGAATGACCTTCCATCCAACACAAGGCAATCACAGACAATCAATTTATTTAAGAAGTCGGTTGAGCAGATCCTCCATAAGTCTATCAAGGCTTACGAACATTTGAAAAAATGCTGATTTTTATTGTTCCTACCTTTTATTTGTTCTTTTTGTTCACTAAATGAATGTGATTCTATTATGTGGTTATTTGTAGTAATCTATGTGTGCATGTGATGTGATACGTGTGTGTATGATTGGGAGTGTTTTATACATTTTATACATATTTTATTTTATTATTGTATTACTAATCATGATACTATTGTATTACATGGTCAAGTGGGTGACAAGGCATAATTAGCCTTAACTTCGCCATGTAAAATAAGACTAAATAAAATAAATAAATAAGACTAAATAAAATAAATAAATAAATAAGACTAAATTTGTGACATATCGCTTGAGGTGTGGCTAAGCAGGTCTGTATAAAGAATAGTATTTTTCTATTTGTTATCAGCAAAACTACAAAAAAGTTAACTTGCTTCATCTAGCTTCAGTATACTATAGCATCTGAAGCAAGGGCGGATCCAAGGGGGGCTAAGGGGCTATAGCCTCCCTTGACGCTCACGTTTACATTGGATAAAATGGGTTTCAATTCTGCTTTACACTGGATAAAACGGCAAATTATGGTTTAGCCCCTCCCTTGATCATATCCTGGATCCGCCACTGATCTGAGGTACATACTTTTACTTCTATTCTTAAATTCTATTTATCTTATATCATTCTTATTATATTCCACAAAACTTTCACATCATAATATTAACTATCCCTTTCAAGAACAAACCCATATTTTCCGTTAAGTCTTTTGTCATTATCTCGATATTTTTCTTATATACTCTTGTTTACACTGATTCACTGCTAAACTACAGGTCAGGAGGCATTCGCTGGTGCTTTTTGTCTAGGTCCAATCCCAACAGAATTCTGGTTCAAAAGCGTTTGGGTAAGATATCTGTCAGTTGGCCCAAAAGAAAACCTTTTTAACATTTTAAGATTATGCCCTGTGTGCCAAAGCAAACTATTAGGAACAAAAGGGAATCATTATGAAAGAATTGGTGGAATGTTGGTGTGAGAGGAAATGGAAGAACTTAAAAACCAACAGGCACAATATTGTCTACTACAAAGTCACATGGTCTGGAATCGAACCAGAAGACCTTTACTATTAGTCCGCCGTAAAGTAATAAACCTAGAAAAAGGTGTGAAGAATATAAAACAAAATCTATTTAAAAAAGGTTATATAAGCTATTTTTAGCAATGGCTGATCTAGCCTGGGGCCGGGGGTACTAGGCACCCCAGGTTTTTGAGTGACAAAAATAATTGATGCTATTTGCCTTTTATTCTTTAAGGGACACTTCTAGGTTAGCATTAATAGTGGGGAGTTGTGTATTTATATTCAACTTTTATTTTCTCTGACAATTTCTAACTTTAATGTTAATTACATTTTTTCCCCTATATAAAACACAATGTATTCTGAGCAATCTGTTTAGCTGTAATTTCATAATCTGAGTTCTGGGTGCCCTTTTTACTTTCTAGATCAACCAACCAACAACCACTTGGCGTTACAGTCCAATTGTGGGCCTCAGCCTGGTCCAACACCATCTGTCAGCGACCGGTCTAGCGACTAGCAGGTGGTCAGCGAGCTGCGTCAATCTGTCGCTAACCAGAGTATCGGAAGCTTTCTAGACCTACTGGCCGCCACGTCTTTCATTCACGTGAGTCCCCAGTTTGCCTCACGACGCCGAGAATTGGGAAGCACTGGGCGGGAATCGGACCACATGAACGTGAGTTCAACACTCTAACCACTAGGCTAGAGCGTCAGTTCTCACCTTCTAGATCCGCCACTGATATTTAGAAGGAGAGACAAAGAAACGAAATGGAAATGAAAAATTCCATGACATTCAGCTTTAACAATTTTTTTTTTAATAAGGTAAATAAATTTTACTGTATGCGGGAGGTATGAAAGATACAATAATGCTATATTATTCAGTTCTTCGAGTTTTTTTTTACATCCATATATATTGAGATACATGCAGACGCCATTATAATCCTTTCTACTCCACGTCCAATTTACTGTTAATCCTACATGAGAAAGAAAGATGTACACAAATTTATTGCAGAAAAACATTATTTTCTCTGGATGTTATAAAATGATCTTTTAAAAGCTCGTATACAGGACATAATACCAAAAAGAAACAGAGATGAAATAATTTTTTTTCTTAGGTCGGTGTTAGAAAAGTTCCTTGGAAGACACTGAAATAATGATCCTAAGAACATGTTTTTTTATTATCTTTTTCGTCAATGATCGGAGACATTATATCTGAATGGAAAACGCTGTCACAAGGGATTTTGGGTAATATTTTAAACACATGACTAAGATTTTTTTTTAAATTTTATTTCTTTTTGTTAACAAAACAAAACTGGTTCTTCTTCCAGAACGTTATAATGCACTAACATTTCTGAACGTTCTATTAGTATAACATACACTAACGCATTCATTTTGTCTCGATAACTTTAGTTTTTCTTCTTCTTCTTCTTTTTTTTCTTCTTCGCAGTTCACAGCTTCAATTTGCACGTTGAACCAAGGTTACTGGAGGTCAAACTGTTCTTGTTTTTTGCCTTTTTCTAAACTGTTGTAACAAGACACCATCTGGTCACAAAGCTAGAGATATTTTTTTGTTTTCATTTTTGAAGTAATTAGTATCAAATACCTGAAGCAAACATAATCTTTTGTGTGTGTTTATTGGCATTCTAAATTAAAAACCCATCAAAGTATGTAAGGTAATTAGTGTCTTGTACGGTACACAATTACTATAGGAACAACCAATCTTTTCTGAAATTTCATCAATATTTTATACTAGCAGAATACCCGTTCTTCGCTCGGGGAGAATACGTTTCATTTTGGACACAAAAGGGTGAATTTGGATTTAAACGGCATCGGAAATGTCACTGTTCGTCTCGGCGACCCCGAAACCTATAAATTCGACACTAATATCGGTCTATTTCGTTCATTTTAAAATATTTTCCCCTCTTCTTTCCCTAAGTTGCAGCGTGAAAGTGAAATTTAAAAAAAAAATCATCCTAGGCCCGAATCTCATCTATGTGGCAAGTTTGACCGAGATCGGTCGCGTTGTTCAAGAGTTATTAAGTCACAAACTTAGTCATTTTTATTTTTATTTATATAGATAGTATTGTAGGTGTGTTAAGTTTTACAATATTATTTGCGAGTAACAAAAGAAATATCCGCCAATGTTCTTGCCTTTCGTGGGAGAGGTCCTGTATTCGATTCCTGGTACAGACACTCGGCTGAAAAACTGTAAAAGCTTTTTCTTTTCAGGCCAGTCTTCCTGAGTGAGGTTGTCTTGAGTTTCCCTGATTCAAACCGGGCAAGTGCCGGGATGGTACACCCATGTCCACAATGATTGTCGCACATCTATAACTGTCTTCTTGTAAGAATATAATTTGATAATGATTTTGCAGGGTACTTTTAATACTGATACTATGTGCATAATCGGGAAATGTATATTTGTGGTAAATTTCATAGGAAAAGAATTATAAATACGAAAATTAGAATGAGTAAAACAAAATGTTGCTAAATGGACAAGAAAGTTTTATTTTCGTTTTATTGTTCTTATTTGCTGCTCGTTTGACATGAAATTTGCCACATACATCTCTTTGCCGATTATACACATACGGTACTAACATTATAAGAAATATCGGCCGAATTCGTTATCAAATTATATTTCTACAACAACAAATTTATAGACATGCGACAATAATTTTGGACATGAGTGTACCTCACATAATGGCTTCCAGGCCGCTTCTTACTCTTCCAAATTCTTTTCTTTCTCCCCAATTGGGTTCGATTCCCGCTGGGGGACACTCGGTCGAAAAACTCTGAAACCTTTTTCAGGCCAGCAATCCTGAGTGCATTTTCTGTGGGTTTTCGTCATTCACACCAGGCAAATGCCAGAATAGTACCTTACATACAGGCAGTAGCGTAGCCAGGATGTGTGTTTGGGGGGGCAAGTGCTGTTGTAGGTACATATAGAAAAATTACAAACAAAAAAACATATAAACATAAAAATATATATAAAAAAATTACAAAAATCAAAGTACCAAAATACATTGTCGGACCTTTTTGGGGGGGCCGGCCCCTCCGGGCCCCCTTCCCTACGCCACTGCATACAGGTGTCAGGCCGCCTCCTTGCTTCCCTTTTCTCGATAGTGTGATCACCGAGGGACATCATTCTTCATACGTGACGGTCTTATATGGCCACAGAATCCGAAAGCACAGAAGTCTAATTCAAAATCCTAATAACGAAAGAAATATCCAAAGCTAAGACATATAAGTTAGTAGATGACATCAAACTGAAAAAAAAAATAAATAAAAATAAATACATATTTGAGAATAAAATTCTTGTGAATTGATTTTGAGAAAACCTGGAGAAATATTTGTGGCGCTAAAAAGTACGTAGATTATTGGCAATGAAATGAGATCTTTGAGCTTAACATCCCATGCATGATCCTGTCATTTAAGCTAAGGAAAATAATGATTAAAGCAAATGAAAATGATGACAGAGTTAGTGGGATGATAATGTGGGAGGAAAGAGGAGTACTCCGAAAAAACCCAGGGACACGATATGTCAAACACAAACTTACTTACCTGGAAATCGAACCAAGACACCCTATGCACCAAAGATAAGCGATCTACTACTGAGCTACGGTGCTCTCTACATTATTGCCAATAATAACTTACACTTTTTAATCTACATAAACATTATGTTAATTTATTCGTTTACTTAAGTACAGTACATATAAAAAAATACACTGTTAAACAGACGCTTGTATTTATGGTTGTTTGTTTACTTTATTTATTTGTTTACGAATATAATTCCAGATATATAACTGAACGCCAACTTGCAGTATATATCTAATAAATCTAAAAGATGATAACATAATACGATAATGATAACAAAACAACACTACACAATAAAAAGAAAGATAGACAATAGCTGACTAACGTTTATTCATTAAAATAACCTTGTAGAGCAACTTCAGAATTAGGAAAGTAACCAAGAAAGTTCTGTCGCTTTTTCACCCATCACCTTCGAACAACGATATGTCACCTAAGACGTATCTGGAGGTTCTAAAATAGTCCCCATCAGCATCGACGACCATCTGCCAACGTTCTGGAAGGCCATTAATTCCATTGCGGTACAACTTGGTGGGCCGTGAAGCGAAGAAGGTATCAAGTGCATTTTGCACCTCTATTAGGGATTTGAACTGGCGTCCTCTAAGGTGATTGTCCAAGGAATGGGACAAGTGATAATCGGTGCAATGTGCATGAAATACGGCAGATGCAATAGTGTTTCCTCATTCAGGGCGTAGAATGATGTCCCGGGTCATCCTAGTCACGTGGGGCTTAGCGTTGTCCTGTAACAGGAGAACCCCTTTGGGATTCAGAAGTGCTGGCTCCAAAGTTTTGAGTTTTTCTTTAACACGGCTCAATTGCTGACAGTACACAGTTGCATTAACGCTCTGACCAACTGGTAGCTGTTCTCTATGCATAATCCGCGAGCAGTCCACCAAACACCTTCTTGTGGTGCAGTGCTGGTTTCGGCTGTTTTGGAACCGCTTCATGGGATGCTAATCAATGATGAGGGCGTCGTGTAGCTTCGTACAGAACCTACTTCTCATTACATGTTAACACTTGTCCAAAAATTACTCTTCCTGTAGATGAAACAGCAAAGAAACACAAGAGTCTGCTCGCGTTGCCATCTGGCTATCATGTCAAATCATGTGGGACCTATCGACTGAACTTGTATCGCTTCCCAAGTTGATGGAGGTGCTGCCGAATGATTTCTCCACTATCACTGAATTGTAGTCCCAGTTTCTCACATATCTGGCCACTGTTCACCTCAATTGCTGGCTGAAGATCTTCGTTTTGTACATATATTGGTCTTTCGGCACGTGGTGCGTCTTCGAGTGTTTCGTCACCGCCCTTAAGCTTGTTAAACCATCGCGTAGTCACGACACTCTTACCAAAGGCCTGGCATATATTTGCCCCGATGCACCGGCGTTAGACCCAAGTTTGAACTCGTACAGCATACACGCCCTTATGACGCTCTGTGGAGGTCCCATGTTCATTCTGTCCTTACGTAAGTTCACGGTATAACTGAACTGTCACTACTAGGTAGTATGTTGAACATAATCACACCAACAACTGACCTTCGCCTTATCTCCATTCGCATTCAACTCACGATGTGAAGGCCAATTGGACACAGATCTCCACAAAAGGCGACAGAACTTTCTTGGTTACCTTTATAAATAAGTCTACAGGTGCATGTGGAAATTCGTGGTATAATTTAGGAAGTTTGTACAACAAAGCATGTTGAACTATCTAACGATGGAGAAAACACGTTGCTAACAGTGACATACACACACGCGCGCGCTCGCGCATGCGCTTCTGGTAATTAAAAATAAACATTTTTTGTTAGGAAAAGGCAAAAATTAAATTGATCAGAAAAATTTTCAGAATACTATATACATCAAATTAGCGTTTACCTTATGTATCTCATTATATTGCAGAATCTGTTAGAACTAGATGATGAAATATTTCGATCAAAGTGAAAAGCTCTTTGGTAACAAAATGGTTAGCGTTCGATTTTCATTTTTGACCTCATATCGTGCGGATATGACGTTAAATTGTAGATTCATACAGATTCAACGCTAACAAGGCACGTTAAACACGAAACAAACCGAAACCCAAGGGCGTACATAATTGGGGTTTCCTGGTTTTAATCTCTCCTTAATCAAGATATTATGCAAAAATACAAATATTTATGATATTAAGATATGTATAGAAACACCTGAAATATTGTGAACCTGAGATCATCATAGCCCTTCCCCGCTTCCTTGGTGATATTCTGCGTACGATACTGCCCCAAACCTATTGTGATCGTAATGTTTTTTGTTGGCGTGGTACGTAGATTCTAGGGATAGAGGCGAGACGGGACGTAAAGTGCATACAATCTCGATCTTGTTTCGAGTCGAAAATTTTCGATCGTTTTTGCTCTACAGTGATTAACGTTAATACCGGAAATTGTAGAATTGTATCTGTTCTGGTTTGGATACCACCTCTATCAACAGACTCGATTTCTAACTTCGGATCCTATACATCCTGGCTAGTATTTCTTGAGATTTTGTGTCTCCTGGACAGACGGACACGACACTCGGACAAACAGGTAAATATATAATCTCCTGACGGGGACACAGACAGAGAGAGTAAATGTATGACCTCCCAGACGTAGATACGAACAGATAGGGCAAATATATATATAATATCCGGACAAGTAATGACGGAGACACGGACAGGCCGGGTAAATATATACTCTCCCCAACAGAAACACGGACAAACAGTGTAAATATATCTTCCTAACAGAGACACGGACAGACAAGGTAAATATATAATATTCCTAACAGAAACACGGACAGACAGGGTAAATATATAATATTCTTTACAGAGACACCGACAGACAGGGTAAATATATAATATTCTTAACAGAAACACGGACAGACAGGGTAAACATATAATATTCTTAACAGAGACACGGAAATACATGGTAAATAGGGATGGCCAGATCCGGATATTTTTGGATCCGGATCCGAGATTTCGGATCTTGGATCCGGATCCGAAAAAACGGATCTTGGATCCGGATCCGAAAAAACGGATCTTGGATCCGGATCCGAAAATCCGGATCTTGGATCCGGATCCGAAATTTCGGATCTTGGATCCGGATCCGAAATTTCGGATCTTAGATCCGGATCCGAAATTTCGGATCTTAGATCCGGATCCGAAAAACCGGATCTTGGATCCGGATCCGAAATTTCGGATCTTGGATCCGGATTCGAAACTCCTTGTCAGAAAATTCGGGTGTTCCGAATCAGCAAAATTTTCGAAATTATTGACAAAGTGATTTTCATTCCTATGCTTAAAATAAGATTTTAAGACACTTTTGGTATCTGACCGTGTGACAGCCTTGCGTTCCCTTCATTCTGTTGATATTTGGTTTTCTTGCCTTAATATGTCACAATTACTCCAAATTTGATTGAGTAAAACTGTTGAGTTAGGTGAGAGCAATCTCATTGTCAAATTAGATTCTAGTGGAAATACTTGACCGAAAAGGTAGTAAATCTTTTTTAAAGCTGTCGTCCTGGTGGAAATTTGACCTTTGTTTCCTGTAACACTAGTCAAATGCTGGGATGAAACCTTAGTCTCAAGCCCAAGCTTCTTCATTAGACTCTGGCTGCTTACTTTTCTAATTCTTTCTGAGTTATTGTGGTCACTGAATGAGGCCATTTCCTAGTCGTGATGGGCTAGGCCATTGCTAATAGAACAGCCCATAAAATATAGATCAAATCAAATTAAGGAGCAACTTCCTTTTCTTGCTCTTGATGAGCATTTTTTTTCTTTCTTTAAAAATACGTTTCTCTGTGACCGTACCACTCCAGTTAGAATTAAGAATTGTAGTAGAGATGAAGTTCTAAATGGCAATTAATGTATCAAAATCAATGTATTAATGTACTGTATGTGTATACAAAATACCATATGGAGCCTCGAGCAGTAACACGTATCTTTGTAATTAGTAATCCACTACTATTAACTCTGCATAGGTTGTATAAGGAGCTATATCATTCATGTAAACAGATAGGCGGATGCAGGGGAAGGGCGAAAAGTCGTTTGCCCCTACCCAGCGCCACCATTAACAGTGTACTTTAGTAGTAATTTGTGGCAATTTCAGATCATCTAAGTAATTTTTCACTGCTAGCATCCCCAACCGCCCCCTAAGAATCCATCCGCCCCCTCCAAGAGTCCGTTCTGGATTCGCCCCTGCGCAAACATAATTTTATACAACTCATTCAAGAGTACATTTTGGTAGCTTTTTAAAATTTTTATCTTAAAGGATTGTCATTTCTCGTGGCTACTTATGCAATTTTGTCCACAGGCATACATGCAATTTCCAGTCATTACGCAAATACATTTATATACTTAATAGACCTCGGCTAGTTGGGGGCTTCGCCACTAGACCCCCGTTACTAGGGCCTCGCACCACAAAAGCCTCTAATCATAATCAATTTAAAAAGAAATGTCTGGGGATTTGCCCTTAGACCCTCTGATATCTCATTTGATCGGCCTATGACCTCGTACCTCGTAAACCTACAACCATACCGAATCTCAGTTCAAATATCAAATTGTATGTAATAACATTCCGGTATCCCGAGACATACCGAATTTCAGTGCGAGTACATGGGGGCTTTCCCCCCAGCCCACACATTTGCTCGGTCTACGGCCTCGCACATCATACGCTTGCAAACATAACGAATTTTTAAGGGGCCGCGGTGGCTCAGTGGTAGAGCGTTCACCTCCGGTGCTTGGGGTCCCTGTTTCGATCCCAGCTTGCACCGTGTGGACTTTGTGGTGGACAAACACCGTGCTCGTGGGTTTTCTCGGGGTTTTCCCGTTTCCTCCTACTTTCTTCATTTCATTTATTTCTCATAATCACCGTCTCCTTTAGCCTAACCGGCATAAACGTGGGATGTAAAACACAAGCATTTCATTTCACAAGATAACGAATTTTTGTTCAAATAAGTTTCATTTCTCTAACATTCCAGGATTCCGAGATATAAAAGTCTTTTCTCCCCGCCCCTTTACTTCCCCTCTAAGACATACATAAAAAAAACGCTTAAGTACATACCTAATTATTTCAAATGTAAAGTCCAAATACCAAATTCTATGCTCCTAACCTTCAGAGGTTCCCAGATATCGACATGTTATTATAATAATTACAATCCCCACCCTCTTTCCTTTCCATCTCTTTTCTGTTCCTTTTTACTAAAACGTCAAAAAACACTGAAACACATGTCAAATTATTTTCAATGAGAAGTGCAAATACCAAATTTCAAGTCTCTAACCTTAAAGGATATAACATATTAATACAATAATTGTAATCCCCACTTAATTTTTTCTCGCCCCTTTTCTTCCCTTCTGGGCCACACATAAAAAAAACGTTGAAATACGTATCTAATTATTTTAAGTGAGAAGTCCAAATACCAAATTCCATGTTTCTAACCCTTTAAGTTTCCGAGATATAGGCATATTATTATACTAATTGCAATAATTGCAATTACCACCCGTTCTTTTACTTTCTACATTTTCCCTGCCCCTTCTAATTTAAATATCAAAAAGCACTTTAACAAGTATCAAATTATTTTCAATGAGAAACCCAAATACCAAATTTGAAGTATCTAACGTCAAGAATCATCAATATTTTCCACCCCATTTCCCCCCTGGCTCGTCGAATTTCCCAAAGTCCTTCCTTAGTGGTATCCTACGTCACAAACCCTATAAACTGTCCAAATTTCAAGTTTGTAGCTTAAGCGATTTGGTCTGTACGGTGATCTGTCACTCACTCACTCAGTCACTCAGGACTTTGCCCTTTTTATATAGAGATATTTAAGATTTTATGGGAAAGCCATGGATTTTGTCTCTAAGGCCGCCAGTGTCTTAGAAATGTAATAGCTTTGATATAAACTTTAAGCAATCAACTGACTGATCTGCGTCTATATGTATTATGTAAAATACCGCTTATGATATTTATTTTGCTCGTAATAAAAAAAAAATAGAAATGATGACGAAAATTCAAAGACATCCATGATTTTAGCGTAATGCTGCAGGAGTTCAGATCATTGAATTAATCATAAGAGCCGATTGTATAAGATAGACTACATTAAATTCCAATGTGGCACAAAGAAAATATGCAGCATTACTATGCAGTTTTTCAACGTTATAACTCATTCTGAAAATATTGTCATAGGTCTCACAAACAATCGAATTTTAATCCTAACTCGATTAATATATAACAAAAGGCAGATCTATACAACTACTGACTTCAGATGAAAGTGGCATACTTGTAGTACGTTTAAAGATATACTAAAGACTAAATGATGGGGTGTGCGGAACAATGGTCTAACCCGAAAAATGTGAAAATGAGATTTTGATGTAATCTTTTGTCATTTAAATTGAATTGTCTTCCCACTGAGTTAGATAAAATTCACCTAGTCAATTTTATACATAATGATATTTTAGTTCTGGGTATCAATCTAAGGCCGAAAATATTCAAAACAGGAGTATGAATCTGAACTTCGAAATTTCGGGTATGGATCCAGGAACCGGATATCCGGATCCGGATCCAATATTCAAAACTTCGGATCCGGATCCAAGATACAAAACTTCGGATCCGGATCCAAGATACAAAACTTCGGATCCGGGTCCAAGATCCGAAATTCCGGATCCGGATCCAAGATCCGAAACTTCGGATCCGGATCCAAGATCCGAAATTTCGGATCCGGATCCAGGAACCGGATATCCGGATCCGGATCCAAGATCCGAAATTTCGGATCCGGATCCGAGATCCGGATCTTATAGGATCTTGTAGGATCCGGATATCCGAGATCCGGATCCGTCTGGCCATCCCTAATGGTAAATATATAATATTCCTAACGGAAACACGGACAGACAGGGGTAAATATATAATATTCCTAACAGAGACACGGACAGACAGGGTAAATATATAATATTCCTAACAGAGACACGGACAGACAGGGTAAATAAATAATATTCCTAACAAAGACACGGACAGACAGGGTAAATATATAATATTCCTAACAAAGACACGGACAGACAGGGTAAATATATAATATCCTTAACAGAGACACGGACAGATAGGGTAAATATATAATATTCCTAACAGAGACACAGGCTCACAGCGTAAATATATAATATTCCTAACAGAGACACGGACAGACAGGGTAAATATATAATATTCTTAACAGAAACACGGACAGACAGGGTAAATATATAATATTCTTAACAGAAACACGGACAGACAGGGTAAATATATAATATTCTTAACAGAAACACGGACAGACAGGGTAAATATATAATATTATTAACAGAGACACGGACAGACAGGGTAAATATATAATATTATTGACAGAGACACGGACAGACAGGGTAAATATACACTGTATAAACACCTTGAAAGTTGTTACATTAAGAAGAAAAGGTTACCTCAGAACACAGGTATAATTAGTGGAGGTTAATGGAACCAGGCTCCTCACATCACTGTTACGCTTCCCTTAGAATATCATTGAAATACCATTTAGTTGTTGAAAAGTTTTTTCAATTCTCAGAGGAGGCCAATGGCCCCACCTATAAAAATATCCTAGTTACGCCAGTGGCTGACTGTCGCAAATAGAAATTTCTCAGTTCGCGGCATGCAAACTTCCAGTGGTGTCAGAAAACCTCTTATAATAATAACCACAAGTTTAATGTTTAAATATTTAACAGCAACAATTTAATGCATATTGAATCAGTAAAAAGGATGACGTAATACGTGACGAGAAAAAGGTGTGAAGCTTATAATCTATTAGTGTAAATAACGTCTCACCTCTAAGCGAAAGTCGTATTTTCTAAGCAATAAATGAACTGCATTACGGTACGGTACAACACAAGTGCTCAAGTAGATAGTTACTGCTTCATCAACTTTTCAACTTAAATTTATGGACCAGTTTTTGCGGTGGCAGCCCCTTTCGATAAAATATGAGTGGATATTTCACCACGTGCAACCCTTCAGAATGAAATAGCTATTGGCGTGCTAAACAAGTATTAATAGGCTATCAACATCATGTATCGCGGTTTCGGCAAGTACTTTATAAAATTTACGCCAATGTGTAAACGCTTATAAATCTAGCTATAGGTAAAGCTGGTGTAAAACTCATTCAGAGAACAACAAGATTTAAAACAAAAAATTTTCTAATTATAACTATCGCTTCACTAATTGCTAATTTGTTAAGATGCTAACTAAATATAAATAACTTTATGGCATTTTTATAGCCTTTATGCGGTTGAATGATTCGCCCAGTGCATTTCGGAGATCTTGGGCGTAATTCGTTTCTCTGTAGCAATACATGAATGGGAATACAATACCCCTGTACTTCAATTACCATATTTATTGATTTTAAAAAGGCCTACTACTCGGTTAGGAAAGAAACATTGTACAACATTCTTACAGAATTTGGAATACAAAAAAAAAAAAAAAAAAAAAGATTAATTAAGACATGTTTAAATGAATCCCAAAGTGAAGTCCGAGTAGGAAAATTCTTACCAACAAGATTTCACGTCGAGAATGGCCTGAAACAAGGAGATGCGTTGTCGACATTATTATTTAACTTTGTCCTGGAATCAAAGATAGTAACCAGAGCCTAGAGTTGAATAGTATTCACCAGGTTATGGCGTATGCTGTTGATGTAAATTAAATAGGAAATAATAGGAGAACAGTAGAAAGAAATGCAGAGGTCGTATTAAACGCTTGCAGGGACATAGGTTTAGCAGTAAATACCGAGAAAACTAAATTCGTCGGGATCGTAATACGGCAAATTATGGATGCGTTAAAATATTAAATAATACTTTTGATAAAGTAGATAGTTTCAAATATTTAGGATCAATATCAACAGACGAAAACCATATTCACGAAGAAATTAAATGTCGACTAAATGCAAGGAAGTGGTCTTATTATTCAGTTCAAAATCTCTTGTCGTCGCGAATTATGTCGAGGAATTTGAAGCTTAAAATATATAAAACGATAATCATGCCTGTTGTTCTGTATGGTTGTGAAACATGATCGCTTACTCTGAGAGAAGAATATAGACTGAAAATATTTGAGAACAAGATCCTGAGACGAATATTCGGACCCAAGAGAAACGGGAATGGGGAATGGCGAAAACTTCATAACGATTAACTACATAATTTATACGGTTTACCCAACATTGTTACGGTCGTCAAGTCTAGGACGCTCAGGTGAGCAGGTCGTGTAGCAAGAATGGAAGAAAGTAGGAACACTTTCAAAGTTTTAACTGGAAACCCAATCGGAAAACGACCATTAGGAAGACCTTGGCGCAGATGGGAGGGTAATATATTAAGATGGATCTCCCAGAAATAGGAATACAAAGTAAAAACTGGATCCAGTTGGCTAAGGATAGAAATCAATGGAGAAATTTTGTGAACGCAGCATTGAATCTCCGGGCTCCATAGGCCATAGGGTTAGTTATGGTTACTAGCAATACATGATTCCTGATGTTCACCCAAGATTGTAAGGCTATTACAATATATTTGAATTAATATATGTTTCTGAATCCAAGGCGATTCCGAATCTAATACGACCCCTATGTTTTTAACAAGAGATTAGCCTTACAAAGTATACATCTACAACACACACTCAGGACTTACTATGTATAAAACTATACTAAAAAGTTCAATTGCATATGGACCTCCCTTAGTCTTCCTCACTAGATGCGGACATTGAATCTGCGAACGTTCAAAGGTTAAAGCGGTAGATGAGTAAGAGGGCTTCAGTATAGAACTCTGTTATTTATGTTCAGAAATTAGTAATTCTATTCAATATAGGAAAAACTCCACATCATACGTTGCAAAAGCAAGATGGCCAATGTGTGATGATATTTGGACATGAAATCATGTCAAAAAAAAAAAAAACTTGCCTTCGATTCAGAAATGTACGGTAAGTGGTAACGAACTCTGGTTGTGAAATTACTTAATAAGAGTCGAAATCCTAGGGGCTGAAGACGGAGCATAGCTGACACGCTACGACATTCATTTTGGAGGAACCCTCAAGTAGGTGGATCCGGCTGCTCAGTAATAGAGCGATTGTCTCTGTTATAACTATGATAATATTTTGTAGTACATGCTGTACTATATACTTTATCCGTTTCGTTGATTTATAACGTTAGGCTTACTGGTTAGGCCTAACGACACATAAATTTTGCTATATATATAACCTCTTACCAAAACCAATTAGCACCAAAATGTAAATACGAATATATACCTTAATATAAACTATGGTTTCAAGTAAAAAAATGATATAAACCATTTAACCATGAACAAACACTCGATACATCATAGCAAAACCTATATAATCTGAATCTAAACAATCCACATAATACAGTCTCATTTTTATCTTCTTTAAAACATTTTCATTTTGACATGTGTGTACTTATACCAGCACTTATTTCTCAACAACCTCTAGTGCGTGGGGTCTTTGATTCAATCGCCGGCCAAGTACGTTTGTGGTGGACAATATCGTGTCCGTGGGTTTTCCTAGGGTACTCCCGTTTCCTTCCACATTCTAATTCCACAAAATTCATACATCTTCATTAACTTGCCTTAATTATCTTCTCCCTTAGCCTAAAGGGACCTTAAACTGAAAAGCTCCAAATTATGGTTGAAGAAACATTGCGTGATTTTTTTAAGGGTTTTTCCTGTTTTCACAATATTTTTTTAAAAATGGGGGCAAGTGTGATGAGCAACATTGACTCTTATTTTTTGTTAAATTTATAGGTTAATTATAAAAATTAGACAATGAAATAATGTGTACAAGCAAAAGTTAATGAAATCGAAAGACATGCATATCTACTTGTACGCAGATAAAAAGGAGCTGACAAATAAACAAATAGAAATAATGAATTTATATTTTTAAAAGAAAAGAATAATAGGAAACATCATGGCTTGAATGGAGAAACAAAAAACAGCCGACACGAAAGAATGTGAAATATTTGAGAGAAACAAATGACACGTTTGGAACAGAGTACAAGTGGAAGGTGCGACATCCACCTATAAACAATGGACCATATCTCAGGCAAAAAGACGGCGGTAGATCAGAAGGACATCAAATTATTGTTTGTAAGAAGAGTCACGCAATCTGTTGGTGAATCAGCCATCCACATTCTTCAAGAACAAAGGAGCTTCTGTTACAATGTATTGGCACGAAGAATTAATAAAGAAAATCCGTTTGCATTCAATACAAGGGAATTCAATTCATTCAATTCTGTTCTCAATTAAACTGCCAACTTCTAAATGTCTGCACGTACGAGGGCGTACACAGAGGAAATAATGCCTGCTCGTTATCTGACTTCAGAAGTTGTGTTGGAAAGAGGGGCGTCATTTGGGAAAAGCAACGGAATAATTTTACCCTCATCCAACTCCCGATATGGAGGAACTTATACTTTTTAATCGATTGTATACTAATATAGGAATAAATAAAAAAAAAAAACGCGAACCTCTTACGGTGGAGCCAAAGATGGCGCAGGTTAATGAAATCTTGACCCATGACCCACTACCCACCGTGACCCTGGACTCAAAGGACGAACAACCACTGTGACGCACTCTGACCCACCACGAATCATGGTCTACTTTGAACCACCCCACCATGACCCACTCTAATCCAGCAAAACCTATCATCAAATCTGATCCATAATCCAAGCTCTTCTCTCCACTGAATAAATTGTTTACATTCAGGTTTAATAAAATCAGGTTGTGAAATTCTAACTAATCGGAGTTTGAATTTCTACGGTCAATTGTTCAAGCACCGATCTGTTACAATAATGGTGGATCTGACCTTTACGATATTAAATGATAAAGTGTTTGCCATGGGACAAATTACGATGAATTGCAATTTACTTATCATATATAATTATTTCTTTGTTAAAATTACAGATGCCTTTCAATGGAAAATAGGATGAAATTCGAAAGACTCAAATCAAGGTAACGTAGGCCATGTAAAGGGGGTAAAAGTGTAAAATTCGATTGTATCTCGAAAGCCAAGAAGTAAATCGTATTGCTATTACTACAATTACAAATATCAATATCCAAAAATACCTGGAGTTCTTTTTCACTTAGGTATATACCTACTCATCTCAGGTAAGTACACAGAAACAAATGAAAACGGAAGGAAAAATAGAGGACTTGAAAGTAAAACGTACACTGTAAAAAATCGTTATGTTATTTCAAAGACATGCCTATGTGTTAACACGATTGTGTTAAAATATAACACAAACAGGTGGTTAGAACAACTCACTATCCATTTGGAGTTGTGTGTCAAATGCCGGTAGTTGAAATGACACACAGCCTGTGTGTTAAATTAACACAACTGTAGAATCTTCGATGTTCTTTTCTGCTTGATTACCAAGTATGTTGGTCATCTAATTATAAAGGCTTGTAAATTGAAGTTACAGACAAACACAGTACAAAGAAATACTTAAATAAATCCAGGTATTCGCAAAATTTCAACATGCAAACAGCGCGATGTGTTTTCAATTGTTTTACATAATGTTTCTGAAGAAATGTCAACAACAAGAAACAACATCGTATTACTGCATCACTTCTACACCGCATTAGAACTCACCAATCAACATCGGGGACTGTACTTCAAAAATGGCGGAAAACAAGTAGAATCACGATTAAGAGGCAAACATATTATAAGGATATAGGTAAGATTTTCCTATCATTCTTGAACAAGATGTTGGTGAAGGTTGTGTTTCGCACCATCAAGAAATATTTCACAATAATTGTTGGGGACGACGACAAAAGATTTTATGAAGATTTTCTATATAAAGTGTTCTGTACTTTACTATTCTTATTTTAAAATTAGAATCTTCGGTAAGCGTAAGCATGCACAACACATCGTTTTCTATCACAGAAAAATGGTTACATCAATACCACACACGGAAAACGGTGTTAATCTGGTGATCTGACCTTGGATTTTAACACAGGGAGTGTTGAATTAACACCATAACGGTGTTACTTACACAACTTTGACCTTGAATTATAACACAGACTTGTGTTGAAATAATAAGAAAATGATGTTGAAATAACACAGAGACTGTGTTATATTGATACTTGACATAGTGTAATACGTATTAACACAAAATAATTAACACTATATACTGTGTTACTTTCTTCGTGTTGGTGCAACACCGCCACAAGTAACACTCAACACTTTTCTCCACACTACCAACCCTGACATGGTGTCGAATCAACACGGAAAATACTAACACAGATCCGAATTTAACACCGCTCTACACCGGTTGTGTCTTAAAAACGTAACACACACCCTGTGTTAAACGCCAACACCGCGGGGTCTGTGTTGAACTAACACTGCATAGTGGTAGTCACGCTGGAACCACTGCCCTGTGTTAAAATTGAGTTGAATTAACACAACCATTTTTTATTGTGTAGACAAATTCACCAGTGTTCAGAAGATGCTGTCTACAATGCACTGAGCAGTGTGTCCGTGGGTCAGAGTGGCTCATAATGAGTCGGTGAGACAGAGTGAGTCACTGTGGGTAGTGCGTCGCAATGAGTCATGTCCTGTTAACCCATGCCCCACTGACCCACTCATAAATCTTGACGCACTCCATCTTTGGATGGAGCAGCTTGCTTTCTCTCCCCTTGAAAAATCTGAAATGAGGCTACTGGTTAGGTAAATACAAGATTCTTCTTCGTCATCGCGTTTGGCGAACGAGCTTGGACTTGGGCTCTTATTGGAAGCTCATTGGCTCCGAATCTTTCGTTAAAACTGGAAGGTAGCTGTTTTCTAACGGTGTGCCGTGACAGAACCAATGGTATGTCAGGAGAAAATCCAAGGATTTAACAAAAGGTCATTATTTATAGATATCTTTCAAAGCGGTAACTATTACTATTCTTCTACAGATTCAAGTAAATGATGTTTCATAAAGAAAGCAACTTTTGAAATGTCCGCCATTTCTGTTTTAGTAAGTTGGTAGCACTGAAGGTTACGTGATTTTTATCTGTCGTCTTTATAGTTATTAGTCATGGAGCACCGTCTGACTAGCGTATGGCAGTCATCGCCAAACAATCACCAGTCTCTACATAACGTCCACCACATGTTTTCAACATGACAACACGCTGTTCCATCGTCAAGCGCTCCATTCCTACTAGGTATGGCCACAATGTTCCGGTTCCGGCGAAACCGGTTCCGCGAGTAACCGGTTCTTAGATATCCGGTTTTCAGAACCGGTTCCGGCATCTGTTCCAAACCTAGATCCGAAAACCCGGTTCCACAACCGAATCTTAGGAACCGGTTCCAGACCTGGATCCGAAAGCACCCAAAGACCCATAAAAGAGGCACAAAGTTCACCTTCAAAACACTTCAAAGAGGACCACGCACTTTGGCTCTCCCTGCCCAGACCCGCTTGTGCCCAAAAGAAAAAAATTTTGGTCCACCAGTGGGTGTTTAGCTAAATGAGTTTGCCAGTTTGGCTGTTTAGCCAATGAGTTTGCCAGTTACCCAGTTTGTTTAGCCAAATGAGACAAGCTGGCCGCCGCCTGGGCGCCTGCCTGTCACTTCCACCATTTCATCTTGCACACTATTCACACCCTTCCAGCAGCTTGCACACTATCATCTTGCACACTATTCACACCCTACGGTTTAGCGTAGGATTGGACACAAAGTTTCGGTTCCGCCGGGACCGGTTGCGGTTCCTGAATTTCCGGTTTTTAGAACAGGTTTTTGGAATTGGTTCCAGACCTGGATCCGAAAAACCAACTCCGGAACCGGATCTTGAGAACCGGTTCCAGACCTGGATCCGAAAAACCCGTGGCGGAACCGGATCTTCTAGAACCGAATCCGTTCAGAGCCGAAAACCGGTTCCACCAGGAACCGGTTCTGGCTATCCCTAATTTCTACCCGTATAGAAAACGACGATCATGCGCTATTCGGGGCTCCGTGACTACTAACCATAAAAACAACAGTTGAAAATCGTCGTATAAAATTTAGTACTGCCAGTTTACTAGGTTAGAAATGGCGGACATATCAAAACTTTGTTCTTTATGGGATACCCTTTAATTTCAAGGAACTGTACATTGATTAATATAGACTTTATCTAAATTACATGATATTGATCAGGATCGATTCTATTACAATGTGCAACACGTGCATTTGCACGGGGCGCTAAGTTTCGAGAAATGGTAAAATCTGTCATTGCTATATTATTTACAATAAATATTTCTTGTTGGAAATAGACTTCATGATGGCTTAAATTTACGAAACTGCCTTTCTATTTGAATACTACATTCGTAAATCATATTTAGGTTGCATTAGTTTTAAGGACACGTGGACAGTGCTAAAGTAAATGGCCAAACAAATTCCAGCATGAATTTCTTGACTATTGTCAAATAGAACAACTCAATTTTCGAACAGTAGCGAACACTTTTCTATTTAGTTAGTTATCACAATTTTGATATGGAAAGTAGTCCTTTCTTTGTCACAAGCAGGTTCCTTATCACTAATTATGGAAAAAGTTTTATTTAACAGGAAAAATTTTAACAGATGTAGAAGGAAAATCAGCAAATAAAGATAAAAGAGCTAGTTGCACAGGAATTGCAAACTGATATAGTGAGATTGAATATCGATATTGAATTCTATAAAAAGGATTTCCATCTTTCCTCTGCATGTGTGTTTGCTTTATCTTTCACTAACATAACAGATTATTATTTAAAGAAAAAACAGACACAACGAGACTGTGTTTGTAGTGTTTAGGCCTTTCTGAGTACGAGTGCTTTTTCCCTTCCCTTCGTGGTTCATGATGGGGTAGTAGATCTCAAATAGTGTTTCTTAAGATCTGTTCTTTCTAAAGAAAGGCAGCGGCAAATAATGCCATTGCACAAATTGCCTAGGGCCGGCCCTGGTATTGATTGATTCATTGATTCATTAGACCCTAATTGCAGCAGAGGCATGCCCTATACCACTGAGACACCATACACACGCACACGCGAACTTGAAGTTGGAGCAGTTGTCCTTGAGTCCGAGAAAAATGATATTTTGCCATTAACAAATAAATAAATAGATAAATAAATAAAAAGCCACTTTTAGGATCCGAAAAAGAGGATATGTCACGGCAAAATGAAGTCTGATAACCCTAAAACGAATGCAAAGAAATTGCACTTCCTGATGGACTACTAGCTAGCAGCAAGGGTGAATTTTAGTACTCGAAGACCGAGGTTCGATCCTTGTGAGAGAACATCGAACGAACGACTATGGTTCATATCTCACTTGAAACTGTAGGCTCTCTCATATTTATTCTCGCAGTTGACAAAAGGCTTTAATAAAAATCAATTGTCGTAAACAACAACAACAAAAAATAATTGTTTTCAGAGTTGGGATGTCAGTTTTAGTATCATAACTCTAACAGTAAGCTAATTTTGAATATAACCAGCAGGCATTGTTTTCCAGTAAGTATTTTATTTATTTTCCAGCAGGTTAACGAGCAATGTTACCAACACATTACGAAAGAAGAAGGAGGACATTCCAGTTCCTGTTCCATAAATAATAAAGAGCGAAAAGAAACTAAATATATATGTTTAAAAAAAAATAACTTGTTGATGATTTTATCACTCTGCCAATATATTTGAAGATGTCATCGTTGGAAATTGTGTTAAGAAAACAAATAGGACCAGCTTTAAGGAGAAGAAAAAAAAATCCATCGAAGAATTGCAATTGGAGTTGTTGAACTTATTAGTTAAAAACAAGCCTCACGATTGTTTAACAAATTGAGGATCCTGCTGGTGGTGTTTTGTCTTGCAGCCTCAACAATCTACAGAAAAGAATTACAGCCTCTCATGCGTGAATAGTAGATAGCCAACAAGGAAAGCACTTATTCCACTTAACCTCAACTTTCCATACCCTATCATCTGGTCAGTGATAGAATGGGTCATGGGTCACAGCCGTGCGTGTCATCCAGATCTGGGTCTCTCTTCTCAGACCCACTCTAATTCAGAGACCTGGCTATCCAGTCAGATCTGAAGATCCAAGTAGACCTGCTGACTTGAACAGACTCGGAGACCCAGTCAGATCTAGACAAGTTCGCTGATTCGAACAGATCCGCCGACCCAGTCCGATTCAGATAGACCGGCTAATTAGAACAGATCCGGCGACCTAGTCAAATCCAGGTAGACCCGCTGACTCGATCAGGTCCGGCGACCCAGTCAGATCCAGACTCGATGACTCGAACAGACCCAGCGACCCAGTCAGATCCGGAGACTCAGACAGACCCGCTGACTCGAACAGACCCGGCGACCCAATCAGATCCAGGCACCTATTGACTCGAATAAATCCACACAGACCCGCTGACTCGAACAAACTTTGCGACCCAGTCAGATCCAGATAGATTCGCTGATTCGAACAGATCCGGTGACCCAGTTAGATCCAAATAGACCCGCAGACTCGAACCCATCAGATTCAGACACGCTTTGATTCGAATAGATCTAGACAGATCCGCTGACTCGAACCGACCTGGCGATCCAGTCAAATCCGGAGACTCAGAGAGACCCACTGACTCGAACAGACCTGGTGGATCAATCAGATCGCGGGACAGAGAAAGACTTGCTGACTATAACAGACTTGGCGACTCAGTCAGATCCGGAGAACCAGATAGACCTGGTGACTCGAACAGACCCGTTGAAGCAGAGCCAGGCGAAATATCATCTCTGCAGCAATACCGCAGAATTTATAATTGATTAATTATGTCCACTACTTGGGCTCGAACATTCATTATTTTGTTCGATTCTCGGTGTGATATTTCTTAGTAACAATATTTTGAATATTTCACGTTTCCCAAATATAATTTCTTGTTTATTTGTTTTCCCAATACGCAGTTTTTGAACATAAGATTAAGAAAACACTGTTTGGGCTCGGGGTCAGTGGTATCTTTTATATTGTAAACAATAAGTTTTACAGGTCGATTAAACTTTGATAATCCCTCCTGAAAGAAACATGTAGCTTATCCTTTCTGTGATTCTGACTCGTTTGTAAATCTTGTAATTATATTTCAGCGCAATGTTTGACACACAGTGACCTCACATACATACAGTGAGAGAATTGCATTAGTGTCCTCACATACATTTGCCCCATGTTTCGTCTCTGGGTCATTCCGGTCATGAGTCTATCCAGATTACACTGCACCTGTCGAGTTACCGCATTACTCCGGGTGATCTACTATTCATGAGTAATAGTCTGGTAAGTCGTGGGGTCTGACTGCCTATTGGTCTTCTGGGTCAGGATCACGAAATCTGGTGACTCCTCAATTTAATTTACCTCAATTCACGGCGAAAACCTTCAATTTCTTGTACTATACTCTAAGAGCATCCAGTTAAATTGCCAGAAATATGGCTAATTGGTTGGCATGATATTTTTGTAAATAACAATTCTCCCTCTAGAAAATAATAATCCATATGCTAGTGAATTGAAAGCGTGTTGCTCGTGCAAGAGGTTCAAGGTTCGATTTCTGGTACGAATAGCCCATGAGACAAGATGAGACGACAAATAAGTTTTTTTCACTTCGTTTCGTAAATTTTTGTAGAATTACGTCTTGTCTCGTCTCGATTTTGGAAACTTTTTTTTTTTTTTTTTGTCCACACTGAGAAAAATTCGTTCTCCGGGCAGCAGTATATTGTACCAATATACGGAATCCTTTTGCTTACTACAGAAATCAGTACGGAGCATACGTTATTCATATGCTACATATGCACTGCCCTTAGATGTTACATCATACCGTTGCTGGATGTCTGATATTTACCAGTGTTCCTTATATTACATACATATATGTATGTTACTTTCGTCAGCTATATGTTATATACGTTAATTTGTATGTGAGATCCTGACCGCCTATATTCTTTCATACGGAAAGTACGTACAGGTGGAACACTTATACAGAAAGTATTATAAAACATGCGTTTTCAGTTATACGTTTGCTGTACGTTAAGTTCAAAAACTACAGGATTTACAAATGTAACATACGATTTACGCACGCTACATACATTTTTTTCTCAGTGCAGTTTTGTAAATTTATGTACAAAATTTATGCCTTTATTTTTTCTTAATTTCATCTAGCATTATCAGAACCCTTCCGCATTACGAGAGTTCCACGAAAAGTGTGATATAACAACATTTAAAGCATATTTATTATTGGAGTACATTACGTAACGACTTGTGTATCTTTAAAGGTTGATAAATTCTCTTTATTGTGTTTGTACACAATTGATTTATAGTTGGATCTTAACGTGGAATCTAAATCACATAAGCTCCGACGTGGAATCGATCTCGGTTCTCCCAAGCCAAAGGCGCGCAAGCTATACACATAACCACAAGAAAGCTCTATATGAAAGATAATGAGTTGATTTTGCTGAATCAAAAGATCCAATATGTTTCAATCAAAAATTTTTTGTACGCCTTATATTTGGAGAACTACAAATAATATAGCCAAACCCAAACTATCACTTAACTCAGTGTGATGTGCTTATTCTATAGAAAATATGTAATCTTGCTTTAGGGGCCGTTCAAAAATTTTGTGGCTCCTGATCCAATATATTCCAATCAAATTTTTTCTTGTACGCCATATTTATTGAACACATTCCCAGATACAGCATAATTTTGCCATATTACACAGGGAAATGTTAACAGACAGGAAAAACAAAAGAAAAACGATTAAAAAATAAAAAATAATAACAACAATAACATCAATAATGTCAACAAAGAGTGCATAATATTATTTGGCCAGCATGCGTTTTATTGCTCTGATGAACACCGGATAGCTCGATAAACGTCCACCTCACTAGTTAGATTATTATATAGTTCGGTATTCTGTGAAAAAGAGACCTCTGTATAATTTAAGGGGTAATTTGGATAAGGGCGTATTGACCTATTTCCGGTAAAATGAGATATACATATTTTCTGCAAGTTTGAGTACGTCCACATATGTCTAGGTCGTGTTAAGGTAATATCTCTGCCCCGTAGCGAACGCCTGTCTCCAAAAACAGTGTATGAATAAGTTGGTTAGTTGGACAAGGGCGTTTGTTTTTCTGCTCTCCTGAAAAATTGAAGAAGTGCTACTTACGCCCTTATCCAAATTTACCCCTCAATTGTTAACCTAGGTCATGCAAGATGAAATAGGTGGTTTTGGGTTGAATTGAGTTGATTTTGAGTTTAACGTCCCTTTCAGCAGCGACACTAGATGAGATTTAACGTGGAATCCGAACCACATGAGCTCCCGGCAGGAATCGAACCCGGGTCAGGGATAGATGGGTGTTCCGGGTTTTGCAGAAAGGAACTCGTAAGGATAGTTATTGAAGTAGGGTTTCTGATCTTAGGTTCCTGTTAATTAATTTCAGCCCAAAGTCATTTCTGCGTACTCCCGGCGGCTGGATATTAAGATATATCTCTGAAAAACCACATATAGTGTAGCGAAACTCCATTTTTTTAAGGTCTTATATCCGGAGAACTACATATAGTGTAGCCAAACCCAACTATCAGTTAACTTAGTATGATGTGCTTATTCCGTAGAAAATACGAAAACTCAATTTGGTGACTCTTCAAAAATTTTGTGCCCACAATCCAAAAACTAATTATGCCCAAGATCATAATCATTTGATCCATTTTTAGGTTTCCTAAAATTCTCATTTATCTTTAATTTGTTTTAAAGAATGAGTATTTCAAGTTTACCTTTGCATAATTGTCATTTCCACCGTCCACTGTAAGAAGCGTGCAAAATTGTTCCCCAACATAGGCACGTAGCCAGGGGGGGTCCGGAGGTCCGGAATCCCCCCCCCCTTCGAGACCAGAAATGTAAAATTAAGGAAGGATAAAACAAAATGAAATGACAAAAAGAAGGATCAGCGTTAAAAATTAAAAAGAAAACTACAGGAAGCTTTTACTTACTCTTTCTTATGAGATTTGTATTACTTGCAATATGGTGTCGAGGTAAGCGAGGTATTCTGGAAAAGTCAGGTGATTTGAAATTTCAGGAAAAGTTATGGAATTCTCAGAATTCCTGCTACTAGTCAGGGAGATTTCAAACTTTCGAAAGCATAAATGCTGTTGTGTAACAGCGTGGACATTTTTAATCATAACTTTTCGTCATCGCATCCTTGCAGTATCAAACATGCTATTTCAAGGACAATTTTCTGTTGCTTCTTTAATCTGTCATTTGGAACCGACAGTAGTTGACGGAATAATAATTTTTAAAAAATTATGTTGAAAGAAAGAGTTGTTAGCATTTGATTCAACAGAGAAAGGAACGCATATATTGTAAAACTAGTTGAATATGCACATGCTTCGCACAGGAGCTGCATTTGGAAGTCAACGCCTGTGGGAGTATCACCATTGATCTCAGCGACCGCGAAAACTATGGATTTGATACTAATATCGGTCATTTTTGGCTATTTTTTTACATGTCTCGGTATCCACCCCCCGCTGACTCCCGGTCCGCACACTTGCAAGTCATCGCTAATGGAAGTGTCACTATTGATTTCAGCGACCGCGAAAACTATGGATTTGACACTAATATCGGTCATTTTGTATTACTTTTATATGTCTTGGTATCTCATCCCCCTCCGGGACCCCCGGCCCGGAGCCGAATAGCGTGAATTTGGAAGTTAATGTGACTGAAGTTTCACCATTGATTTTAGCAACCGCGAAAATATGAATTCGACACTAATAGCTCAAGTGGTAGAGCGTTGGCTTCGCATTCGAGAGGTCGTGGCTTCGAATCCCTTTGCCTACCATCCTGACTAAGGTTTTCCAGGCTTTCCCTCAGTCCTACCAGGCAAATGCCGGGATGGCACCTACTAAGCAGGCCCTGGCCGATACCTTCCCAAATCCTTTCCATTGTTAAAGTTTTTGGATATCCAATGAAAAAGGGCCTCTGAGCTGTATCTGGTGATTGTTAAATAAATAAATAAATATCGGTCATTCCCTACTACTTTTACATGTCCCGGTAAACGCCCCCTGAGACCCCCTGGTTCGAATTTCGACAAAAACGTTTAACTCTGGTCTGGAGCCTGGACCAAGGTATTCGTGACTAAAATTTGGTAACTCTCGTTCAATTTGTCTGGTTCCCAAGCCGGTTCCGGTAAACGCCCCCCTGAGACCCCACTCTTTCGAAATTTGAAAAAAACGCTTCGTCTTGATCTGGGGCCTCGGCCAAGGTACCCCAGACCAAAATTTGGTAACTCTCGGTCGACTCGTCTGGTCCCCAGGCCGCACACAGACAGACAGACAGATAAACACACAAACAAACTATTTATTTTATTTATATTAGAAGATAGTTTACAAGACAGTATTCAGTATGTACTTTTTATAATAATTGAGGTCATAACGAAATGAAAATTGTTATATTTGAATAAACAGAAGAAGGACGTAAATATCGCAAAATCTTTTTCAATACTTTTTTTTATTATTATTTTGCTCGAAATTTCTTCATAGTTTCTTATTAAAATACTTGCCAACATATCCTCATTTTATTGTCCTAACAAACTAATATATGTTGATAGTAAAGTAGTTTAGATTAAGCTCCTGGGCCTTCAGAATTTCATGTCACTCCCCCCCCCACCCCCGGTACGAAATCCTGGCTAAACGAACCAATATATGTTCCAGTAAAATAGTTTAGAGTGATCGAGCCCCTTTGTGATGACCACAGTATTTCATGTCACGGACCCCCCCCCCTTCACGAAATTCTGGCTACGTGCCTGCCCAACAACAGGTGATTCACCTCAGAGAAAAAAAGTTTGAGAAACACTTCACTGTAGAATACGTACGTAGACTATGTAACTCATAACAAACGACACTACATAATTTATTAAGAAATTACTATTGTTTTTAATTAAAATATTAATTGATATGACTTATGATAAAAATCATAATCACTTAACTCAAAACAAAAACACCAAAAAAGAAAATGGATTGAAGACAAATTAACCATTCATAGAGACCAAGTAATTACGTACACAAATAACAGATAACATGAATTAGCTTTTTGCTATTTACAATGAATGCAATTTCTTAAGTTCCCTAAATATCATGAACTAACGGCCCTGATAACATCTAGCAAACATGGAATCATTGCATGGAGGATTGTTTATCGCCGTTCTGAAAACTTTAATCATCCACTTCCCAGCGTCACGAATCTCATTTACATCAGATCTTAATCTCAACCGAAAAACGTCAGAGCTTTTAAAGAGAAATTGAAACTAGCTTACAACAACAAAACATCAAAATGCAGTAAGTATACCTTGTTTAAAAGACGAAGAAGTTATCTAAAAACAGTTAGCCTTATATGCATACAAGTGCCAATAAGAACCAGGCCTAACAAAATGATATTTATTACGTGCCATATTTCATTCGTTCCATACAAATTTCCTCAACCAATGAATTATTAGAAACTAGAAAAGCAAACAGGTAATTCTTTCGCGCAAACAGTTGTTTGAATTGTATGTTGACCTGGTATCATTTCTCTCTCCTCGTTTGCATATTTAAATATCTTTTTGCTTTACTGCGTACAACATGGCACAATTCAAACTTAGTCATTATAATAATAATAATAATAATAATAATAATAATAATAATAATAATAATAATAATAATAATAATAATAATAATAATAATAGCAGCTTTATTTTAAGTGCAATGAACAGCTCATATGCAAAAATATAGCACTATGTTAAAACCATTATATAAACATTGACCAGAAAATTTATAGTATAGAATGAAAATGAAATCTTTAAGTTAACCATTTAACGTCCCACGATTATGCCGGTTAGGCTAAAGGAGACGGTGATGATGAGAGATGAGTGAAATGGTGGAATGAAGAAAGTGGGAGGAAACGGGAGAACCCCGAGAAAACCCACGAGCACCGTGTTTGTCCACCACAAAGTCCACACGGCGCGAGCTGGGATCGAACCAAGGACCCCAAGCACCGGAGGTGAACGCTCTACCACTAAGCCACCGCGCCCCCATAGTATAGAATGACCATTAGAGCAGGTTAAGGCCTTTGTCAGAAGATTAATATATTAGAATTATAAACTAATAATAATAATAATAATAGTTCTGCTATTAGTGATACGTTACTTACCGGACATTAAGGAACTTCTACGTACTCCCTGAAAAGATTCTAAAGTAATGAACTTGGGTATGACTTACTAAATCATGTGATCCATATGGCCTACCGCTCACTGACAACTTTCTGTCGGGCAACTAAATGCATTGAGTATTCTATGATGGGAGCCCGCTCTCTGAGGCGACGGCGGGGGCGACAGAAAAGTTCCCGAAGTGTCTCCAAGCACGAAAATAAAAAATAATATATTTTTTTACAAGTTTTGTTGCACAACAGTTCGTTCCGTATGCAACGCGTGAAAGGAAGTGTTTGCACTGTTAAAAATGGTTTCTTAAATTCGAGAAAAAAAAAAACTCGTATTTGAGAACATCCGTTTCTTACCTGTGCACCGAGCAATACATTCTTGAAACTGAGATTTCGATTTTCTCAAATCATTTTGAGAAATAATGACTCAAATGCGAGGAATTATGTCTCATTTCTGAGGGTGCAAATGCTTTCTCAAATTTGAGAAAAAATATTTTTTCTAAAAATTGAGAAAGTAACATTTCAGGAAATGAGATGCATAACCCCAACTTTGAGAAACACATTTCTAGAAAAGATTTGAGAAATATCTTCCTCAAATGCGAGAAACGGTGCACAGAAACGGGGTTCTAAAATACGAGAAGACGTAAAAGGATATAAAAAAAATATAAACATGCAAAAAAATTAAAACTATTAATACACCCAGAATTTATATTAAATAAACATCTATAGTTATAGATATTGTTTAAAACATAACACATTTAAATCTTCATTTGAACTCAAGAAAATTCCATGAATACCGCGATATCTTGTATTTTAGGTGCGTAACTTATTCCTACTGCATCAGACAGTTGAACACTTTTTTTTTTTTTTTTTTTATCACTGTCCACTTTCTCAAGACTTTTCTTTTTCATCGACGTGGTTTACTCAAGATTCTCCCGTTTCCTCCAACATTATACCAACTTCTTGATAATTCAGATTCAAGAATTATCCGTCTACTTCAGAATAATGGCAACAATTTCTGCTGGAGTGTAACGTTCCACGCTTATGCTACGAAGCTCAGGGAGACGTTATGATGATAATGAGCGAAAATGCTGTAATGAAGTAAGTGAGGGAATCCCGAGAAAACACACATATGTTTACTCACACTACCCACTTGACGGAAGTGGAATCAAACTAGGGACCCCATGCATCGGAGGCTATTTCTACCACTGAGTCACCGCAGTCCAATATGCCTAGTTCTCTACCATAAAAAAAGTTGCCTACATGAGAAAACCCGTGTTTGTGGGCTTTTCCAGGATTATCCGGTTTTCTCCTACAAGAAACGTAGACTACAATTTATTTCGGAGGAGTTCCAAGTTCAATACGAGGACAAATTGTATTAAAATATGTAAAATTGCCCCTAAAAATTAGATAAAATTTACATAAAAGTAGCGATTTCGGGGAAGGTCTGGAGTTCCAGGACTCAGCCCCTACCTTCCACCTTCTTCATTACGGCAGGGGCATGCGACAGTTTCTGCCCCTCATAAATGTGCTGAAACTCCACTGCTAAGGATTCAATTTAGATTGGAAACAAGATCACAAACCCATGCAAAAACTGCCAAGAAACATACGTCCACATTTTCATTACACCATTATTAACCATCTCTATCACTGTCTTTCTTAGCCTTGTAGCACAATCGTGGAACGTTGGATTAAAAAAAATGAAATCTTTGAGTTTTACTTCTCACAGTTGTGTTGGGTAGGCTAAAGGAGACATTGATGATGAAAATGAAAAAGATAGTGGAATGAAGAAAGTGGGAAGAAATGGGAGAATCCCGAGAAAACCCATGCACACTGTGTTTATCCACCAGAAATCCACTTGCCGCGAGTTGAGAATCCTGGGATCAAAGCAAGGGCCTCATCGCACAAGAGGCGAACGCTCTACCACTGAGCTACCGCAGCCTCTACGTTAAATTAAGAGCAAATGCGTACAGTACTATGCCACAAACAACCTGCAAACGTGTGTCGTTAAAACGTTTACTGGTGGTGAAAAAAAGGAGACGACAATCTATGCTCGGTGATCAGTACAAAGTACCTTTGTATTACAATCCCATAATAATAAATCGTACGTTGTTTTGTAACGCTGTTTCTAACTACACAGATGACTTATATATTCTTTGTTTCCGTACATAAGCTATTTTGCACATTATAACGAATGGCGAAGGGTGTAAAACATTGACTAGAAAACAACGTGCCCTACGGGGCTGTAACCCGCCTTCACTTGTTATTGCTGCACTCGTTGTTATGTGAATTGAGTACTGAGCTTTGATACATAAAGGAGCCAACCTGACTGCTATAGCCTATATAACCTGTTTGAGGGGGGTCAGTGTTCTACACCCCAACGAATGTACTACAGTAACTTTTAGTCTATGGTAGTATGTTTACAATTCACCCAAACTTACGTTCGAATGTTGATATGTATGCTGCTCCTCGCCGCTGTCACATGACATGTATCCATACGCCACCTCAGCTACATCACCTACTGCGTACTCAAATCCATTCGCACCCTGCTACAGCTGAAATCCTTTATCTCGTTTCCTGAATAGTAATTGAGCCCTAGCAATATTACTCCCTAGTAAAACATAGTAATATTATTTCGGTAAGATTGTTACCGTTAGTTTTTAATCCTCTATGATATTGCAAATCACGCACTATTCCATTCTCATTTTTAAGAAGTGAGAAAATCTCAAAAATGGGAACCTGGAAATTTGCCTTCAGCTCACAAATGAAAACATATTTGGAAATAATGAGACATTTTTCCTCAAATATGAGTAAACATTACTTATTTTGTTTTGAACTTGCATTTTTCTCATTTCTGAGCAAGGAAATTTTTAAGAGTGTGCAATGGAAGCTAATATGTCTTTAATTAGCGATGAAGACAATGAAAAATTAATTGAGGAAATAGAGAAACGCCCGAGTTATATCGCTTTCAACACGGTGATAGTCATGGCTTCGTTGAGAATAATGATTTTCTTTGTTCTTGTACTCGCCAAAAATGATCTATCTCAAACCAAAACAACTGCAAATCGTTGAACAAAACTTACACAATCACTGTACTCCGTTTCGAAGCACAAATATAATAGGGGGCACTTCTTCAGCGATTTTAATCAACCCGCACAATTGTGTTTCCCCGTGTTGACAGGGATATAGAAAAGGTTTGCGAGAATATTCATACATAAATTTAAAAAGAAAAAATGTGGGAGAAAGTGTGTTTCGCTGCTATTATAAGAAACTGGAATGAGCTTCGAGAGATAATTGAGTAAATCACTGTAGGACCTATAGCATGTAAAATTTTCTCTTCAGCAATCTCATTATGTATATTATATAGGATTCACCCAAAATTTCTTTTTTCTTCTTTTTTCCTTCTTAAATTCAGCATTAGCACTCAAGCAGTAACACAGTCTCCCAAGTCCATCGTACTGTGTCAAATCCCGCCAAATTGTGATATCAATTCCCAACAACTTTTCTGTTGCCGTCGGCAGAGAGCGAGGGTATGGCAATAAACCTGTTTTGTCTCTGACTGAAGTTGCTGACTATAGGCGGCAGCGACTAGATAGTTGCACAACTGTTCTGTCACCAGTGAGTGGTAGGCTTAAATGGATAGCGACCCAAAGATTGATCCAAGCGAACGCGAGTCCAATGAAATTCCGAGTTCAAACTCGAGGTCCCCTACTCGAAAACTTGCCCCCCACCTTCTCAGCAGTGGACAATGTTGCCATTAACTGAAATACTAACAACCGATTGATATCTTATCAAATCTTTGTCTTATCAAATATCCAAAACTGCACCTGCACACCATGTTTTTATAATACAATTGCAACTACCTGATAATCCCTAAAGAAGCAAATATTTGAGTTGACCAATAGAAAAATAAAGTTTTTACTATAATGAATCTGGAGTGTAATCTTAATTATAAACTATATTAAAATTTTGTAATTGTTTTATGTATAGACTTTTCTCTTCTTTCATCCAAAAATATTTTGTTTAAATGAAGCAGAGACAATGATTGTTTGAGATTTTACAGTTCCAGAAAGAAACCAGTTGAGAATGCTAGAAGAGCATTGCCAGAACGAACTTTAAAACAAAATAATTTTTTCGAAGTTTATGTGAAATTGTGCATTAAATTGTATATTGAAACAATAACTAATGACGGCAATAATGATTGAATTAATAACTAATGACGGCAATAATGATTGAATTAATAACTAATGAAGGCAATAATGATTGAATCAATAACTAATGAAGGCAATAATGATTGAATCAATAACTAATGACGGCAATAATGATTGAATCAATAACTAATGACGGCAATAATGATTGAATTAATAACTAATGACGGCAATAATGATTGAATTAATAACTAATGAAGGCAATAATGATTGAATCAATAACTAATGAAGGCAATAATGATTGAATCAATAACTAATGACGGCAATAATGATTGAATCAATAACTAATGACGGCAATAATGATTGAATTAATAACTAATGACGGCAATAATGATTGAATTAATAACTAATGAAGGCAATAATGATTGAATCAATAACTAATGAAGGCAATAATGATTGAATCAATAACTAATGACGGCAATAATGATTGAATTAATAACTAATGAAGGCAATAATGATTGAATCAATAACTAATGAAGGCAATAATGATTGAATCAATAGCTAATGAAGGCAATAATGATTGAATTAATAACTAATGGCGGCAATAACGATTGAATCAATAATTAATGAAGGCAATAATGATTGAATTAATAACTAATGAAGGCAATAATGATTGAATCAATAACTAATGACGGCAATAATGATTGAATCAATAACTAATGACGGCAATAATGATTGAATTAATAACTTATGACGGCAATAATGATTGAATTAATAACTAATGAAGGCAATAATGATTGAATCAATAACTAATGAAGGCAATAATGATTGAATCAATAACTAATGACGGCAATAATGATTGAATTAATAACTAATGACGGCAATAATGATTGAATTAATAACTAATGACGGCAATAATTATTGAATCAATAACTAATGAATTCAATAATGATTGAATCAATAACTAATGAAGGCAATAATGATTGAATCAATAACTAATGACGGCAATAATGATTGAATCAATAACTAATGACGGCAATAATGATTGAATTAATAACTAATGACGGCAATAATGATTGAATCAATAACTAATGACGGCAATAATGATTGAATCAATAACTAATGAAGGCAATAATGATTGAATCAATAACTAATGACGGCAATAATGATTGAATCAATAACTAATGACGGCAATAATGATTGAATTAATAACTAATGACGGCAATAATGATTGAATCAATAACTAATGAAGGCAATAATGATTGAATCAATAACTAATGACGGCAATAATGATTGAATCAATAACTAATGAAGGCAATAATGATTGAATCAATAACTAATGACGGCAATAATGATTGAATCAATAACTAATGACGGCAATAATGATTGAATTAATAACTAATGACGGCAATAATGATTGAATTAATAACTAATGAAGGCAATAATGATTGAATCAATAACTAATGAAGGCAATAATGATTGAATCAATAACTAATGACGGCAATAATGATTGAATCAATAACTAATGACGGCAATAATGATTGAATTAATAACTAATGACGGCAATAATGATTGAATTAATAACTAATGAAGGCAATAATTATTGAATTAATAACTAATGGCGGCAATAACGATTGAATCAATAATTAATGAAGGCAATAATGATTGTATAAATAACTAATGACGGCAATAATTATTGAATCAATAACTGGTATTAAAATTGAATCAATATTTGTATTGATCAACGCCAATATTATTTGTCTATGAGTGACGGTTCCCGAGATATGGCTCCTTAATTCTCCCGAAATTGGAACTTTTTTGGCCACTATCTCGGGAATAGAAGTGACGTGAGATGCTTTATCGAATGGAAAGCTCAAAATTGATAAATTCGCAAATAATTGATACACACACACACACACATACACAGAGATAGGAAATCCAGTAACGGACTTTTTAAGTTCGTTTAAAAGTTTTCTGTGACACTCTGACTCGGGTTTAATTCAAAATCTTATTCATGGATTGTTTATATCATTCTTATTATTTGAATTTATTTTAGTTTAATGTGATAAAGTTAGAATTTCAATTTCAAATATTTTACTAAAAGTATAAAGTAAAAATAGCACTGAACGCGTAGTTTTAAGAAATATTTTTTATCAACTAAGTGTATTTTATAATAACAAATTATTGTATATAGCAGAGATGCAAGTAAGCAACAATATTTTACTCGCCCAAGAAAAAATCTACCAGCCCACATCCCACAATAGAAATAATTTACTTACCTTCGGTATGATATTAAATACTGTGCCGCACCGATGAACTACTCGACCCGGGCGAGTGGTTATTTGCATTCCTTAGATATATAGGAAAGGGGGGCAAGAGTACGCAAATTTTAATTAAACTTATATATTTTGTTAAAAAATAGTTACAACGGAAAACTTTTACATGGAACACAAAACTTGGACTCTCCTTTACGAAATGTGAACTAAACTTTTATATACATCTATTCTTAGAGGAACTAGAACTCATAAAATGAAAACATTCAAATTCGTACTCTTGCCCCTATATGTGGGGCAAGAGTACGAAATCAAAGGGGCAAGAGCACGCACCCAAAAGAGCATTAACTATTATCACAGATGAAGGTGCTTACTCCTTTACATGATGTGCATTGTTCATGCCACCATTCATGGCATCTTGCGCACTTGCTCCAGTCTTCTATTGGTGGATCACTGTAGATGATATTGCATAGTGGACACTCGTACACTACTTCCTCACTGACCTGAGGAGTTGTAGCTACAAATTCGGTTGTAGCTTTCCTGGTGCAAGATGATGTTTGCCTTTGCTCTTTGGAGGGCGCCGTTTCGGAAGTAAGTTCTGCTTGAAAGGAGAGGATGTCAGAATCTCTGACTTCGAGAAGATCAAGATCTACTGGTTGAGTGCTTGGTAGCAGTTGGAGGAGGACTGACAACCACCAAAGGAGTGCATGATGTAGATGGTCCACATGGGCCCCTGCTTGCCTCCAGTAAAGATCAGTTTACTGGTTGAAGGTTTGGTAACCGATGAACGAGCAGCCAGCAGAGAAGTGTTTGATGTGGACAATCTGCATGAGCTCCTGCTTGCTTGTAGTGAGAATCCAGTGTTACTGGTTGAAGGTTAGGTAACAGATGAATGAGAACGAGCAACCCGCAGAAGAGTATTTGAAGTGGACAGTCCGCATGAGCTCTTGCTTGCTTCTAGTGAGGATCTAGCGTTACGGTTTAGTAACAGATGGAGGAGGACGAGCAACTGGCAAAGGAATGTTTGATCTGGATGCACCGCATGGGTCCCTTTTTACTTCCAGTGAATCATCCGATGAACGATTTTGGGCTCTATTCAGGTCTGATGCTTGATTTGTTGCTTCAGGAATGCTTTCGTCTTCAGACCTGGCTTCTACATTTAAGTCTACCACATCCACAAAAGAAGAAAGAAAATCTTCTTCAGTGAACACATCTGGATTCAGTAGGACAACTCCAGATTCTTGAAGGCTAGATATTAATGGTTGCAGCTTTGTAGTAAGCCTCAGTAAACAAGCTCCCAACTTGGAATTATGTGGGATGGATGATTTCTCATCCATTTATCACACGCTGTTGAATACCAGGATTTCAGCGGGTCAAAAAAGGAGCGATCTAATGGTTTCAAATTATGACTGGGATTTGGTGGTAAACTCAACATCACAATCCCATTTTACCTGCAGAAATCAATCGCTTCGATTGAAATGTGAGAGGTCTGATTGTCAACAAGTAAAAACACCTTTTTCCTAACCAAATTTGATCGCACATGTTGGTGTAAATAATATAACCATTCTACGAAAAGTTGTGAGTTGATGAGCCAGAATTAGATATTCCCACAGAACCTGGCGGCGAGCCATCGAATAATTCTTGTGTCATTTGTTTTGTGGGAAATATCTTGGGAATAAAGGAACCAGATGCACTCCATGAAACAGCTGTTATGTTAACTCCAAAATCACTAGATACAGTTTTATTCACAACTGATTTTTAGTCGCATTTGGAACTTTATGAGGAACCGTATTTATGCCAGTTTCGTACATGTAGATATCCCGTGGAGAAAAGCCGTTTTGTCTTACAAGATTTTTAGATAATTAAAAAAGCATTCAACTTGTGACTTGCTAAAACCACGAGCTCTCCCAGGACCAGTCTTTGAAGACTGTTACAAAGCAATTGTTAAATTTCAACGACGGAAAGACTCTGTCCAATCTCTTTCTGCCATTCGATTCACATGGCTAAAGGATATGGGGCAACTAGTTACGTTCAGCAAAATTGTATGCCATTCTTCTTAGATCTTTTAAAGTTAATTCATAGTAGAGTTAATCCAGTAATGTGATATAATCCACTAATTCGTTCTCCATTTCTTCGGTAAATAGGCCTACTGGCTTTATTGTACCTAAAGACGTTGCAGATTCTCATTCAAAAAAGAAAAAGAAAGAAAGAAAGATAGAAAAGAAAAAGAAAAGAAACATCCTTAATTCTCCTCATATCAGTAATGGTAATGCATAGGATACAAAAAAAAAAAAAAAACAGATAATATTTAGACCCTTTATAAAAATATATTTCCAAATTCAGCTTATTCCATCAGTTACAGAATGCTTGTCAACTACGAGGGTAACTTGAACTTCTCGACCAATCCTTGATGAAGCTACATATTGTCAAATGTTAAGTTAGCTTCATATATCTTTATAGGATCCCATACAGCCAATCATTGGACTGATACCGCCTTATGCAGAGTCGTTTTAACGTATGATTACTAAAGGACTGACTACTACAGGAAACATACGGTAGTCAAACTTTTTAGTATGGCACTAATCACGCATCAGAACGACTCTGCATAAGGCCCATTGAAATTTCTTACTGAAGACTACTGACATTTAAGATGAAAGAGGACAAAGCATAGTATTTCTGAAACCTAATAAAATAAGCAAGCGTAACGTTATTCAATAACTGCAGATGTCACTATCTCACACGTTTATCTGTTTCGAAAACAAACACCACCTTAGATACTGTTATGTAAGGAATGATATTTAGAATAAAAATGTACGGCATCCCTCATACATATGGGAAGGATTCTTCAGAATTCTTAATGTTAGAGGCTACATATGGGAACCAGTATTCGTATTAAATAGTTTGCCGTCACTCTCTATTACAACGGAATCTACATTCTGTTTTGATTGTTAGTTCTAAATCAAATTGGATTCTTTTTCATAGAACAGAAGGGGCAAGAGTACGCACGCGTACCCTTGCCCCGTAGGTATCTGCGTACCCTTGCCCCCTCACTACACAATTGACTTTCCCGTGATGTTGTACCGCCAACTGTTGGAAGAAAGGCAATTTACTGCATCCTGTCAAACAATGGATATGTTAGAAACTAACGCTTTATAGTACTTTGAAATCGTTATAAAATTGTGTAAGTTATTCATTAACTACTTATGTCCCAATATTATATCAAACTATTAGAAAAACATAAATAATTACCTAGGTAGCTTGTAGTTTCCCGCAGCACACTCAAACTTGTTTAGGTTCTAGACGCCATTAACATCAAACTCCACGTGGCGCATTATTGCCATACGCGAATATATTCACCTGATTTTAGGGAATCGTATCCTTACCCCCCACGTACTCTTGCCCCCCTCTACTCTATATATAGGGTCTATATATAAAACTTCATCTACATTACTAATGTGTTTTAAATTTCATATATCCTGGAAATCAGGGCATTTGGTGCCGTAATCACTAAGGGACCAAGTGTGTGTTTTGTATATGAGGTTCTAGCATTCCCACCACAGATCGAACCATTGCATGAGCATGTAAGCGAAAGTATTCACTCACCAATATATTCTAATGACCACTCTGTATATCAGACGTGCAATTAATAAATATATAGATTAATAAAACACTAAATAAATATTAGTAAATCTAAAAAAAGTATAATAAGCTCATGTATAGATAATGGATTTATTTTAAATAAAATATTAATTAGGATATCTATATATATAAAAGAGAACATACAAATCCTTTGTCCGCTCATCACGCTAATACGGCTGAACCAATTTCTTTCATTTTTGGGGGGTTATTAGGATTTGGACCCTAGATGGTTTTTATCATATCACTTTAATTTTTAATTACCAGTGTCTTGAGATAATTGACCATTCAGGTGTCCACAAATCCTTTGTTAGTTCATCATAGGTAAAAATAAACGTATTTATATGCAACCCGCATGACCGTGTCACTCGGCGGGTTAACATAAATGACAGGCGATATAATGTTAACATTTACTGCAATCTACTATGATAGATCACTTGAAAGCGAAAAAGTAAAAATTATCTAAGTAACAAAGTTTATTGCGTTCCGGGGTGACCGCAGCGAAGCGGGGTGAACGCTGCTAGTTTTTAACATAAAACTACACGTCAACTATTTGACGAAGTATCTTAAAATTTCACTTTTTCAGACATAAAGAAAGAAATTATAATTACTTAGACAGGAAAGCAGTTAAATATGTAATAAATCGTCATCTAATCCAGGTACCGGTAATAATTATGTGGATTACATGATCAGTTATTACATATACATTAGACTTTCGCTAATCCGGCCCTCAGTAGTCCGGTCTCTAAGTAATCCGGCGTACATCCAACCAAAAACACGTTCACAATGAATTATCGTGCGCATGAGCAGCTATGCTTAGTTAAACAATGCTTTATATACTGTACGTATTCGAAATTGTAGCATTCTTTACAGTTCGGTTGCTTGATAAAGTATGTCACCGTCACGTATCATCATTGCGAAAGTTAAAAATTAGGAACATGTTTCATAGTGAGTGATACTAGTCAAGGACTAAGTTTTCTTTGAAAATTAATGTATATTTGGATTTAATAAAATATATCCTTTATGTTTTAAAACTATATGCTTCGATTTAATAAAATGCAGTACACTATATCCCCTATGTTTTCAAAATAATAAAAAAAAAACAGATAAATAAATAAATCAAATAAATGTCAGACACTCAATAATCCGGTACTTTCACTAATTCGACATCCATATGTGCCAGGAATGGCCGGATTAGCGAGAGTCTAGTGTATAACTTTTTTATCCCCTAGGAATTATATTTTTCTTTCTTTATGCCTAAAAAAGTGAGATTTTGAGATATGACCTTTTGTCAAATAGTTGGCGTTATATTCGGAGATTATTCACTTGTAAGGGGAAACATTAACGTAAAGAGAAATCAGAATCATATTTTAAACCACAAACTTGTAAACAAAGATTTCATTGTTAGCTGTGTAGAAACATCAATAGTCAGTGTAAGTACAAAATTCTACTTTATATTGGTATATTATTGTGTTTCCAACGTTTTTAAGAATGTATTGGTCATTATCTTGCTTAATGTCAGATATATGAGAGATGTGAATGTCTTCATAGGAAACCATAACAATATATAATACAAGTTGTTACAGAGTCATGTATGAAAGAAAGGATCTAACCCTTATCCTGTAAACTTTTCTATAGTAGTCAGCGCCTCGTTTTCTATGTATCCTTTCACCTCATGTTATCTCGATTTATTCATTAGCCCTGGTTCGATACCCGGTCAAATACGTTTGTGGTGGACAACATTGTGGCCGTGTACTTTCTCGGAGTACACTCGTTTCCTCCCACTTTCTCATTCCATCATTTCTTCCATTATTATTCACTTCCCTTAATCATTGTCTCCTTTAGCCTAAGGAGCGTAATCGTGCGACGTTAAACTCAAATATTTTATTTCATTTTTCATTTATTCGGTATATCTATAGCTGGTATGAAATGGTTCTCCAAACATTAATGTAGACCCAAGTGTGATTTGAATGATTTTAGGAAAACCAATTGTTGTATAACATTTAATAGTGAGTTTGTATAAGTTTTATTACAGGAATAAGAGGATACTTACATGTAGAAATAAGTCATATGGTACTTGTACCGATTATGGTCCGGGTCCCTAATATAGCCCATCCACCATATCTCTGCAGATTTACGTTGCTGCTACTATATGACAATATAAACTATGTCCTCTGAGCCGCGCAAATATGTATACGCTTTTCATGAGGACATAGTTTATACTGTCATCTAATAGCACCAACGTAAATCTGCAGAGATATGGTGGGTGAGTCATATTAGGGACCCGGGCCATAATCGGTACAAGTACCATAGATAGATGTATTTAAATTGCCCAAAATTTATTAGAAAATCGCTAAACATAATATACATTCCGTTGTGCCACACGTTAGATATTTAACGTGGAAATTTGCTGTATTTCAAAACATATTATTCTGATCAATTTTAGTTTTTCGTATGAAAAATACAAAATTTTTGCTCTAGCGGTCTAAGAAGAAGTACTAGAATGCATTTTCTCTAATAGAAAGGTTAAAGACCTTTCTATTAGAAAAAAATGTATTCTAGTACTTCTTTTTTGTCTGTCCGATCATTTTAATGCATCTTTATTTGAAAATTCTTCCAACTCGAATTGCTGGACTCAAAAAACATTACTATATGTTTTGTATGTATGGGTACTGCGACAAACTTAGTGTACTATGAAATAATTAAATTTCAAATGGGAGTTCGAATGCAATCATTTCAGTTGACGTTTTTCAATTACCAAGATGCTAATTGCAGTTAAGAGACAAATTGAAAGTAAGTACTATATCTATAAAACAAAGAAACAGATATTTAAATTGATTTCTTTAGGGTGTAGCTTATTATTATGTACGTCATAAGCAAAAATGATAAGAAAAAGTAGATTAAAAAAAATAATGTACGTTTGAAGTACGTAGACATTGTAGTTTTTAAACTGCACATCAAAATAAAAGCAAAAAAAAAAAAAAAAAACACTATCCTGTAGCGATTCCAACTAGAATCTTCAATCTGTTCGCAAGTAACAAATTATTGTTAATCTGATTAGATCAACAACTCTTCTCAGAGTATTTCTGCCTTCCAGCACTGATTTGCACTTTTTTTTAAACATTGTAGCCCAATATGTCATCTGGTGTTAAAGAAGTCTGCGATGCATATGCATTTAGATGGAAAATTATAGTTTTAAGTTCACTTAATTGCATTATTATTAACTTTAAAAACTTACGTAATATTGCTGATTTTGGAGAAAGATTAAAAATATATCCAGAAATAAGTTTTGTACCAGTACATTAATTCTATGCCCAGTTAAAGTTTAATAAAATGAAAATGCATTAAGAACATTTAATAAAACAGAAGTAAAACAAATGAAATCTTTTAGTTTAACGTCCCACGTTTATGCCCTTTACACTAAGGAAGACGATGATTAAGGCAAGTGAAAGATGATGGAAAAACTGGGGGAATGAGAATGTGCGAGAAAACGGGAGTACTGAGAGAAAACCCACGGACACAATGTTGTCTACCATAAACTTACTTGGTCGGAGGTCGAACCCGGAACACCACGCACAAGAAGTAAGCGCCCTACCACAGAGCCACCGTGCCTCCACAAGAAGTAAATCAAATGACGCTACAACTTATAGTCATAGGTCTAAGACTGGTCATCAAATGTATGATGTGTGGTCAGCCATTGGTTCTCAATCTTCCTATATATATAGGGGGCACGGTGGCTCAGTGGGAGAGCGTTCATCTCCGGTGCTTGGGGTCTCTGGTTCGATCCCAGCTCGCGCCGCATGGACTTTGTGGTGGACAAACACCGTGCTCGTGGGTTTTCTCGGGGTTCTCCCGTTTCCTCCCACTTTCTTCATTCCACCATTTCACTCATCACTCATCATCACCGTCTCCTTGAACCTAGCCGGCATAATCGTGGGACGTAAAACTCAAAGATTTCATTTCATTTTCAATCTTCCTATAGTCCCCTACAGCTATATTTCTTGCTTTCAGCAACAGAGTTTGTCGTTTCTTAATTTAAGTGGAACTAATTACTTCAGAAAGCTGGATTAATATTAAAAAAAAAAAAAAAAGTATGTGCCTCCATCCGGAAGCAAATAGAAGCTTTATGAACACAAAAAACTCGTTCACTTTATTCTAAATATGATACAAGCAACTACTCGATAAGTATTTTAACATTACGATACTCATACCTGTTGCGTTGTTGTATGGTTGTGAAACATGGTCGCTTACTTTCAGGGAAAAACGTAAACTGAAAGTATCTGAGAACAAGATTCAGAGACTAATATTCAGACCCAACACAACAGGATGATGAATGGTGGTGGAAACTTCATAACGAGGAACTACATAATTTATACCGTTTACCAAGCATTGTTAGGGTCGTCAAGTCTAGAAGGCTCAGGTGGGCAGGTCATGTAGCCAGGGTTTAAGAAAGTAGGAACGCTTTCAAAGTTTTAACTGGAAGTCTAATGGGAAAACCACTATTAAGGAGACCTAGACGCAAATATGAGGAGACTGTTAAGATGGATCTCACAGAAATAGAAATATAAAGTAGAAACTGAATTCAGCTACCTATAGACAGAAGACAATGGAGATATTTTGCGAACGCTGCATTGAACCTCCGGGTTCCATAGATCATAGAGTTAGTTAGTATTTTACATTACATTGTTTGCAGACATTTTTGTTCCTCTTCTTTCCGCCTGAAGACACGATGGTCTTACTTCTGGTAACAGGGATCCCTGGATCGGCTACAGAATAGCTGATTCTATTGATCAAAGTTGTGAGCTTCTGGTGAACAACATATTAAAGGGTTTTCTCCGTTCTTCTCTCGGTTTCTCATTCCACTAATAAATGTTTGCCAAGAAAAGAGAAATTTCTCGTCTCGTCTCGGAAACGAGAGAGACAAGAGGTAACTTAAATTAAATTCAACGTGAGAACTGTATCAATTTTCATGTCGTTTCCGAGACAAGAACTAAGATGGGGCCAGAAATTACCACAATATTTATGATCAAAATAATAAAAGAATATTGCAAGAGTTAGATTTCAAATACTGTTTCAATGTTACATGAGTCATAATATAAAAACTATAAATTGACGGAGTGATAGTACGAACACAATGAAAAGCATAATTTAACGTTTAAAAATACCCAAGTCATTACGCAATGTTCTCCGATAACAAATATTGTTTTTTATGTTGTCATGTCATATCTTTTGTTGACCTCTCATGAACCAGAATGATTCTGAGAACTTCTAGAGGAAATGGAAAAAGAAAAATCAGATCATAGACATTGTACACAAATTTACAGCACAATAATGAAGAAAGTTTCCAAGAAACAAGACGAAATGAGAAAGTATTCTTGAACAAGTGAGACGAGACGAGAATTCTATCAAATTTACGAGACGAGAAAACCTTATTTCTCATCTCGTCCCTTGGGCAACACTACTCCCTCTTCCACAATGATTCATTTTAATTGATCATCCGTCTCTTTTAACTACAGGGCTTAATCGTAGGACGTTAAACCAAAGAATTCATTTACTTTCACTTCTTCTATTTAGAACTCGCTTCTATTCTCACTTTCTAGTACATTACTCCATTGTTTATGCCGAGAAACAAATTAAGCATCGTGATTTCACGTTATTGCCAAATCTATCAAGGATAGCAATAAGAGTTGTAGATTAAATATTAAAATAACTAAAATTCATGGTTGTTCTACTTTCATATTCAAGAACAAATGTCCATGATGGCTTTTATATATTTTATTCGTGTTAGTAATTGGGAAGATACTTGTCTTTGTGATTATAAGATAAAGCCGCTCCTGCTCAATTTCGAATTTTATATTAGATGGACAATCATCGATTTTTCTATAACTAACTCTATGGACTATGCAACCCGCAAGGTCATTGTCGTATTCACAAAAGCTCCAGTTTCTACTTTGTATTTCTTAATTTTTTGTAGTTATCAGAGTCTGACAACATTTATTTGTTCCTCAGGATTTTGATTTAAGTTTTCTTTTCAGCCTAGAAGACACGCAGTGGTTTAACCTAACGTCACATTAGTTAACAAGAGCTTTGAATGTTTGTTTCTTTTTATAATTCAATGGCCATATCTTTACTACCGTCGAAACATTAGTAAAATTGTTGGATCTCTTGCATCTTTTTCTCGTCGAGGTCATTACATTTCACAAGAACGGAAACAGTTTCACAAATTTTCGACTTTCTTCTATTTTAAGTGTGTATTTGATTAATACTCCCACAAGACCCCATCCCATAAACGAAAGAAAAAAAGTCATTTTCATGTGTAATTTCTGCACGCTATAAAATACTTTTGTTTCCTTTTGTCAGTTTGTCACTGTTCCTTTCAATTGATCGATTCATTTAATTGACTGATCGTTTTGTTTTAATTGATTTACTTTTAAATGATCATTTCGTTTTATTGGATTACGGTATTTTTTTGGATTGACGTATTAGCTTTAGTGTGGCCCACTAGGAGACAAGAGTATGAAGTTGTCTTATCTCGAAAAACGAGTCGTGAAAATGCTGTTCCGTCTCGAAAAGTATTCTATTGGAAGAGCCTTGTTTCGTATCGTATCTCGTCTCAAAACTTCTGTCTCGTCTCGTCTTATGGTGAACACTAATTGGAGATTAGAAAAATGTTTTGGATTTGTTCTGTTATGGTGGAATGAGGAGTGTGCGGTAATTTTAATACTTGAAGTTTTTAACTGTGCAATTTCAGCCACTCATCACCTGCGGCGCTAGTTGCAAATAAACACAAATGGCGGCACTTCGTGACAAGGTTATCATAAGTTATCGTTATGATAAGATAAGATGATAAGTTGATGTTGATAACTCGTGATGGTGAAAGAGACGAGAGACATGAAAATTCGCGTCTCGTTTCCAAGATGATAATCGAAACGAGGCTAAAGAGAGTTCTTCAAGAATTGATGCAAGCGTGCATTCCAAAAAAAAAAAGAAAGAAAGAAAGAAAAGAAAAAAAGAAAGAAAAGAAACAAGAAAAAGAAAGAAAAAGAAAAGAGAGAGAGGAAACGGAAAAACCTTATTTTTTATCTGAAGACTAAACAAAGGTTCTAATGGTGAGATAAATGATAATGGTGAAATGAAAAAGGTTAGGTGAAACGGGAATACCACAAGAAACCCACACACACGGTGCTTGTATATTAGAAAAGCTTACTTGACAAAAGCTGAGATCGAACTAGGACTTAACGTACCAAAAATAAACTCTCTACCACTGAGCTATCATTGCTCCATGATGGAAATATGTGCTAGTCTCCTGGGTTAAGATTTTTAGGGTCAGTTTTCATAAGTGCTAAAATAAGGCGAAAAAAAGGGGGGAAATGGTACTAACATTTCTCTGAACTAAATATATTTTCAAAACTACCCTTTTATCTACTTGAAAACAATACGTAAAAACCAAGTACAACTATAGACCTATAATATGCATTTAAAATGTTAAACATGTCTAAATTGTTAAATGTAAGCCTGTTTTTGGATCAAAATTTCAATCAAAAACTTTCTTCTAGGTCCTATATATGGAGAACTGTATATACTGTAGCCAAACCCAAACTATCACTTTACACAGTATGATGTGTTTATTCCGTAGAAAATACGAACACTCGTAGGAGCCGTTTGAAAAATTTGTGGCCACTGATCCAGAAAGTAATTATTCTTCAATCTTTTGATGCATTTTTTGGATCATTCCTAAAATTCTTGGCCAAGATCGCGATCTTTAGATCCATTCTTAAAATTGTTGTTATTTAGAGATAAGCGTCTTTGTACATGGTAGACCTAAGATTCATCTCTACATCCACAGCGATCAGTGGGAGAAGCTCCATATTCTGTAGGAGTGTCAACTCCGAAGATCTTGGAAATTCGATAACATTCGGATTTTTCTGCAATTAAGCTCAAGTTCGTCCTAAATGAAGCCATTCAACTGTCATCTGAGGAAGTACTCCTAGATGGCCCACTACTCTTTTCTTATTAACCACTGTTTTTCAAGTTTTTATTGGTAGCCGTAACCACAAATGCAAAACAGCTTTGTCTGCAAGTCAAGAATCTTGGTGAAAGAAACGAGTTCCCCTTGAAAATTGAATCCAGCAGCTCTGCAAACTGCTTAATCTGGTGAAAATTCTTGCACAAGAAACAGCATATTCAATCCACAAGAAATTTAATATATATATATATATATATATATATATATATATATATATATATATATATATATAGGGTCGGATCCAGGACTTTCTGAGGGGGTGCAGCAATAACTACCACAATAATCAATCACACTGAAACTCTTCAAAGTGACATGCGACGATATTGTTTATCCCTGACAACGCTGATACATAGACCGGGGGCGAATAGTATTTTAAAGAGGGTCGCAAGTGTTATGCTGGAAAAAATGTTATCTCCTACCTGGCTTCTGTTTTCTTTCCCTATTTGACAAATGTTATATTATTTTCCTTGGTGAATCCTTTTCGTTCAACATTATTTACTAAAGATTTAAACTATTGCTTTTGCAAAGCTCTGCTTTCTTTTAAACCGCAAACGGAAAAATAATGACAGAAAGTTTCGGAAAGTGTTGCTATTTTCACTCCTGAGGGTGCTTCTCATTTGAGATAGTGTATATTTACAACGAAGGGGGTGCACGTGCACTGGTGCACCCCCTAAATCCGGCCATATATATATATATAGTGGCGGATCTAAGGGCGGGCTATAGGGGCTATAGCCCCCCCTTGACGCTCAAGTATACACTGGATAAAAAGGCTTCAATCCTGCTTTACACTGGATAAAACGGCAAAATATGGTTTAGCCCCTCCCTTGATCATATCCTGGATCCGCCCCTGTATATATATATAAGAGGGAAATAGATAGGCAGCAGATTCAGGGAACAAACGGTTCTTGAAAGGGGGGAGAGGTGGAAGTTTTCGAATATCTTGTTTTCGCTCTAAAAGAAAAAGTACTCACTTAAAAATCCTAACCCTATTTTAATCACACAATAATCAGCTAAAAAAAAAGAAAAAGTTTGTCTATCGCAATGGGTACCGAGGTCTTACATCAGAAGTACACAAGGTCTAATTGAGAATCGAACTAGTCTTCCGCGTAAACACGCTTACACTAACTCGATACCCATGAGAAAGTTCGGCAATTACATAGCCTAAGTTACATTACTTTGCCTACAAACAGTGGCGTATGTACGATTTTGTTTCGGGAGGGGCTTTGCTAACTTTCGGGGGGGGCTTTGCCTGGAAATCTGAAAATTCTGCAAGATATTTCATTTACTTTACTATACTAAGTAAGATTTCGGGGAGGGCTTAAGCCCGGAAGCCACCCCCCTAAATACGCCACTGCCTACAAATATGCCGGAAGAAATTTTATCGAAAAAGATTAAATATTTCTCCGGTAAGATACTTTGCTTCAGTACTTTTTTTGAAAAAAAAAAAAAAAACAGAAGAAAGAAACGAATTTCACAAAATTCTTTAAAATAAGTAATCTTCATACGTGTTGTCTTGAAGTCAACTCTTCCCACCAGATGTCGACAGTAGCGCCTTCGTATATCATTCAGCGATAGGATGACTTGAGTCGACGTGACAGCTAACAACAATAAAGATCCCTGATTGGCGAAGGCGTGAATCGACAGGCCACGCCTTTTGCCACTTCAACAGACGTTGACATGTTCTGACGCAACAAGATGCTACAGGAGTCTCATATCAAGTGAGAAATTGCTTTAGATTCACTGTTCACATGGTTTTTGGACAGGAATGCCTGGAATTTCGATTACAATACATCAAATTCTTTCTTTTACTGCAACAATGTGACCTAACACCTTTTCTTATTGTTGCCCATGTTATGTGCTTATTTGTTACACTTTCAAAAAATAATATTGTAAAGATAAATAATATAAGACGTTTTATTTTTTAATCACATTTATTAGAAAAAAAAAAACTCTAACAGCAAGTTCAAGTACGTATCTACATTTTACGTAGTCTACTGTGATTGTTACGTTTTACGAATGAAGCAAAATAAAACCTTGATCCTCCCAGGAATGCTTTATACCCAATGAAGCACTGTAAATGAAGGGGAAAGTAGGGTGAAAGTAGAAAGTACTCTTCCTAATTTTACACATGACCAGCCCTACGTAATTTCCGCCCCGTGTAATGGCATCGTTTGCCTCCCCGTGGAATGCTATCATTTGCCGCACCCCCTGCCAGAAAGAAGAGATCTTAAGAAACACGATTTGAGATATATCTACTACCCCATCATTAACAACGAAGGGAAGGGAAAAAGCACTCGCACTCAGAAAGGCCTAAACACTACAAATACAGTCTCGTTGTGTCTGTTTTTTTTCTTTAAATAATAATCTATTATGTTAGTGAAAGATGAAGCAAACATACCGATAGAGGAAAGATAATAATGCTTTTATATAGAATTTAATATCGAGCTTCAATCTCAATATATCAGTTTGCAATTCCAGTGCAACTAGCTCTTTTATCTTTATTTCTTGATTTTCCTTCTACATCTGTTCATGAAAAAAAAAGAAAAAAAACTTGTTTCCACCTTCAATGATAAGGAAGTTGTTTATGACAAAGACAAGACTAGTTTTCATATCAAAACTGTGATAACTAACTAATTGGAACAGGTGTTCGCTACTATTCGAGAATTGAGTTCTTGTATTAAACAAATTCCAGCATGAATTGTTTGATTGTTGTATTTGACAACAATCAAGCAATTCATGCTGGGATTTGTATGACCATTTGCTTTAGCATTGTCCACAAGACCTTAAATTTATGCGACCTAAAGATGATTTATGAATGTAATATTCAAATTAGAAGTTCAGTTACGTAAATTTAACTACCCCCATTATCATGAAGTCTGCTTCCAACAATAAATATTTATTTTGAATCATGTTTATCAGAGTTATGACAGATTTTGCCACCCCGTTAAAATGCATGTGTTGCACGTATGCTAGAGCCGGTCCTGGTTTTACGTTGCACGAAGTTTTGCCTGAATTTGGGATTGTCTCGTCACTAAAAGCTTTGGTGAAAGTGCGTGCTAGTCTCGAAAAGTATTTTTGTTTGTGTTGGAAGAGTTGCGTCTCGTTTCACCTCATGGGCAATACTTAGTGCTAATCTAATCTACAATACTAGTCTAGTCCCGCAGATAGTATAAGCCCATTAATCTAAAGGAGGTAGATAATTAATGACAGTGCATGATTAGGATATAATTGATGGACTAGAAATGTCGGGGAGAACGGGAAAACCCTGAGCAAACCCATGGACACAATGGTGTCCAACACACACTTACATAGTCGGGGATTGAACCAAGAACCTCTCGTACAGAGGTGAGTCCTCTATCGGTCAGCCACCGTGTGTCCCTGCTGGCATGAAAATGGTAGGAATAAGGAGACGTCACCAAAAAATCACGAAAACTAACCATGTAATCAGGAGTCGAACCAGAGAACCCTTCACATTAGAGTAGGTTACCCACGGAAGAGTACAGACTATATCTGCTAAAAAAAAAAAAAAAAAAGTGACGTAACAAGTGGTAACTCATCTTGGAAAGTTTAGAGCTATCTATTTCTATTGAAAAGATGTGTCTCATATGGTAGCTCGTCTCTTGACCAACTCTGCATCGGAGATTAGAGATATAGCACCAAATCACAACCACCATGGTTCCTAAGCTACAAGTATAGGAGACTAGTAATTGTAGATATTTTAAACCAATCGTTTTCAACTTGATGCTCTCATATAGTAAACCACACAAATACAGGGTGTTCAATATATATAATGCAACCGGGTGCATGTAAGTAAAAGTTTTATCATGATAATTTCAATGTTTCTTTTCCATTGTTTTCAGGAATTGCACAATGTATACAAATCCTTAACACACCTTTTGATGCACTGAAACATTAGCAGGGTTGCCAAATCAGGGTGTTAATTTATGAAAACTACGATTTCCCTAGTTCCCCTTACAGAGGCCTCATCCAATTAGTTATTGATGGAAATGAAAAATAATTTTTTCCGCTCCATAGTTTCCAAGCTACTCCAACTAAACAAACTGAAAATTAAGGACATAATATCCATACGTATGAGTTACGAGTCAATTTACATGTTTTCCAAAAATTTCATTTACACCTTCGGTTACATCTGGTGGTTCCTGGTATACTTCAATCCTTGCTTCCTAGTTTAAAAATATATTTATGAACAAGGCTTCATTTTGGTATAATCATTATTTGTGTACCACTTCAGGTTCAAAAGTTTTACTATTCCAAACTCCGGGTTGCATTCTATATTGGACACCCTGTAGATATAGTGGGTAGAAGATAAATCTGATGCTTATGATAAATATGTAGAATAAGTAGGAGTTAACATCGTTTACAAAGTTGATGGTTTTATAGGAAATCTGCTATTGTTCTATGATCGTCAACACTTCTTTCTTCCGCGGTAAGAGCAACAAGGTGCTAACTCTTTTCTAACTCCGGTTTGGTTACGGTAGAGGTACGCCGTACATTACCAGATTCTCTGCCTGATGTAAAACGTCTGAGAATCAGATATATTGTCATTTGGGAGGCTAAGCTCTTTCCTGATAAGGATGGCAACTGTTGTTTACCTCAGGTCGTTCAAGTTTTGTGCTGAGGTACAACGTAAACTTTCAGGTCCGATGGTCCTTGTTAACCTCAGTTCATCCAGTAGGGAATCCCTTATCAACAATTCCATCTATGCAACTCGTCGTGCCATATTACTCTACAAAGAAGAGCAAATTTATAACACAGCGAAGATTTAATCCTCGCAAACCATGCTCATTTTTGTTTGTTTCTGGCTACTTACGGTGTTTATGACATGGTGGCCCGCATAAACTTTTAGCCCTCCGCCTCCTCATCCTTTCTTAGCACGGATTTTGGACCCTCCATGGCGGGCTTAACAGATCGAACAACCACTACTCGAAAACTGGCGTATGAAATCAAAGACCAGTGTTATTACGCACAGTTCTTTCGGAGCATATTTGAACGACACTCATTGCTAAAGCTTTCTTTGACTGCACAGCATAAAAGTGTGCAACTACAATGCTCCTACCAAAGTATTGGGTAGAGCCTAACGGAACGCCCTCTTTTCGGGCGATTCTGTTTCTATCTGCGCACCATAATGACTATATCTCTGTGTGTTACGTGACAACAGTTTGGGTAACCCTTATACATCTGCATTGTCAAATTTATCCGTCGCTGAGCGTTAGGGTGTATCATTGGATTTCGTTCACGCTCACGTCAATATACGTTAATGAATCTTTGATGACCCAAAGGAGCACCAATAAGGTGTTGAATCCGGTTGTGGTCTACTTAACTGAGGTACTTTATAGAGCCACTTTCTAACAGAATAACACGCGGAACCATGTGGCACGCAACGTTCTACAATTGAACATATCCAGTCCATGATTGTATAATGCTTTTCACAGCACATTAGAGACCTCCTCCTGCTACAGTTGGTGAATTTTTGACAACGTGAAGCAGACGCAAGACTTACCGCACCCAAGATCTTATCCTCTCTATGTTGAATACGCTTATGGTGGATTCTTGCGCTACTGACCTCGATTAAGCGCTTTCACATGTCACACAATGTAACCTCTCTCTTTGCTACATAGCTATATTTCGGGATCTTAATGGTTGCATTTTTAATGTCGAGCAGTGTATATATATATATATATATATATATATATATATATATATATATATATATATATATATATATATATATATATATATATATATATATACAGGTGTATAAAAATCCAGGGCCATAAGCCAACCCCCCTATGAGTAAGGATAAGAAAAGATGGAAAGAGAGGAAAGTTCTTTATAAGTGCAGTTGTCAATTTAAGATGATGGAACTTTTTAAATCGCATCAGGTGTTTGGACTTCTCACTGGTAAAAGCTTCTCACTATATTAAATGAAAAAGCAATGTTGCCAGTCCCTTAGACCGTCAACCATACCAACAATACAACTGTATTGTGGAATGGAATGAATTGTTGTGTACACACTTTACACAACAATGTGCACGTTTCCCGCGTAATGTTTACGTTCTCTGACGTTCTTTGTTGGAACAGCTTCCTGGACTGAAAACTTCTTCTTTCATTTAACATAGGGTACTTTACCTGTGTAGAGCCTAAACGCCTGGTGTGACTGACACAAAAAATACAATTTAGATTTAAAACCACCTATTTCTAAAAAAAATCTCCTGTCTTTCAATTTTTTCGTTTCTCGACTCGAGACGGGGTTGGGCCATAACCCCGGATTTTCGGTAGGCTCTCCTGGGATGAAAGGCAATATTTTGGAAAATGATAGCATGGATGATTCTAAGCAAAAAAGTTCATATAACATGGGTCCTAATCTCAACGGTTTGAGCGCTACAGGCTGTGAACCATTTTTGACATCATGTTTCTTATTACTCACCCTGTATTTACTCTACAGAGGTGAGATATGGCTGATTTGAAAGGTGATGGAATTGCCTTTCCAACGATATGCAACATGTGACAGTGGCGTCTTTGTAAGGGAAGTTATTGAGGGAAATTTGGAAATCAGCGTTGCCATCCAATTCCCTTACATAATCTTAACTTTCCCTCAATAACCCATTTTTTTAACCATGGCGTGCCGAAATTCCATTGAGGAACGAAGGAAAATATCTGCCTGGATGGAAGTTTTTTCAGTCCTCAAGCATCATACAAGCAAAATTCACGGTCTGGACGTGACGGGATGCACCTTCACGCTTGACAATTTGTAGAATGTACGAGAAGTTTGTAAGAATGGGTCCGTTCAAGACGATTGTAGGGGAAACAGGGGTAGAAAGAGATCTGTCTAAACTCAAGAGAATATCATCCTCGTCCATGGAGCGATGGTAGCCATCCCAACCAAGTTCTCGCGCAGACTTTCTTTAGAAACTAACATTTCTCAAAGGTCAGTAGTTAGAATTTTACATACACCGTGATTTAGGAATGAAGCTATACCACTTCCAGATTGTACAGCATCTCACAAACGCGAACAAGCAAACACGTTGGATTGGTAGAAGTGATCCTCTCCCATGGCCATCAGGTGTCCCCGACCTGACGCTATGTGATTCATGGTTATGGGGTATGGTCACGGATCGTGTGTATGCCAGAAAACTTAGCAATTTGGACTTCTTGAACCACCACATCACCCAGGTCATAGCTGCTATCCCTCTCCAAATGGCCCAGACGGCCATACGACCGGACTCCATAAGTGCATTAAACGGGATGGGTGTCAAATTGAAACCCTATAACTAAATCCTTGCCTTGTAATTTCACGTAAGTAAATCCCCATTTAGTGTTAACATTTTTGACTCACTCCGTATATATATATGAAATGAAATGAAATCTTATAGGTTAGGCTAAAGGAGACGGTGATTATGAGAAATGAATGAAATGGTGGAATGAAGAAAGTGGGAGGAAACGGGAGAACCCCGAGAAAACCCACGCACACAGTGTTTGTCCACAACAAAGTTCACGCCCCCTATATATATATATATATATATATATATATATATATATATATATATATATATATATATGTGTGTGTGTGTGTGTGTGTGTGTGTGTGTGTGTGTAAGGACACTTAAAATGGAGAGTAATTGTAGCAATTTATTCCATGTAAATTCAGCAACACGCAGACAAATACTAAAAGACCTGCCAGTTTTCAAATACGGCTACAATTACCGCACGAAATTCATGCATTGCACTTTTTAAATAAATACATGTTAAACGTAACAACAGTGGTTAAGCTTCTTACATGGTTTCTTTTCTTTAGTATTTTCGTTCTATTAATATAATAGTAGTCCTCACAAATTAATGAAAAAGGAAATAACGGAAAAGGGAATTATGTAGCTATTTCTTTTTTCTTTTTTTTACCTAAAATTTTCATTCAAATCTCGATAACATGTTCGCAAAACATATTTTTTTTTTTTTAATTTTGTGGAAATTAAGTCATAAAATTTTATGAGTTAAAACTCTCATCAAATTATAGGTCAGAATATTACTTTACAAGTAAACATACAGATTTCTTTTTTTAAAAAAAATGAAAAGATAAAGAAGTAATTTCGAGGTAGGCCAACGCGCACAAAATGGAAGCTAGAAAAAAAAAACCGCAATACTTGAAAGAAAAATTACAGTATTTTCTTTGAACGGTACTAGCAATTATCATTAAAAATTCGATTTGCAGATAGAGACCTCAAGTTGATTGAGAAAGGGGGCGTATTGTAACATGTACACATCTTTTTTCTTTTTTTTTTTTTTTATCAAACCATGTACAAGACAGTGCCATTAAAAGTCCATCTATGGACGTCAAAAAAAAAAAAAAAAAAAAAAGTGCAAAAGAGCAAAGTAAATATACTTGTAATAGAAGTATGTAGATATTTGTATATGCTGGAAGTAAGTAATATGTGATCTGACAGTCGCTGTGTGAAAGGCAATTTTTACGCGATCAGTCCCGCGCGCATCAGCAATGCATATTTTATAGGTAGAGATAATGATCGAATCTCTTCAAACATGATTTTTTTTCTCCCTCCTTATTTTCTTCAGTGCGTCTTAATGTCATGTTTTGTATACATGCTCACGACTTACATCTTAATTATGAGTCCTAGGAGTTTTTAGAGAAAACGTAGGAGAAAAATCTCCATTTTAATTTATTTGCAGAAAAGATTTTTTTTAAAAAAATAACAATATAACGTTGTATGAGGTACTTATTTGTATTAATTTTTCATTTTTAGTGTGACGGTAAATTGCAATTTAAAAAAAAATCAAAATAAAAAACTTCTGAGTTTATGTTTAATCAGCTTTGTTTTTATTGAAAATTACTGAAGTATAACTGTTAATAAAAGGTCGTTGCTAACAAATAAAGCTCTTCTATAAGCAATTTGATGTTAATATCCACTTCAAGACCTGAGCCTACAATATAACGCACTATCACAGCTTCAACACCAGGAACTTTCCGTGATGATAGTTCATCGTCTGAACACATCCTCCAAACTATTAAAGAACTTCTGCAACTTCTGAAGGATTTAAACCTGACAAACATACGAGTAGTACCGGTACACGGCTACGCACCTACATGCCAAAACTGAAAGCGGCCCCAGATCTCCTCAACAAATTCAACGTCCTTATGGATTTTGTTCTCTGAACTATCCATGAAGAAAAAAAAATCTTTTCAGCACTTCATTGCTTGTTTTAAAATGCGTTTTTCTTGTTTTATTTGTATTGTTCTGTAATTTCGTATTTTGTAATTTTATATTGTACCCAGCCAAACGCACCAAACAATATAGTCCAGTCAAAGAAGGCCAAAAAACCCTGATTAGAAAAAAAAAAAATCGTGTAGTTCTGAAATTTGGCACAGTTGTTGGAGGAAGTGTCTTAAACAACATACTAAAAGTTCCCGTGGGTGAGGGGTCGGCAACAGGGTGGGGGAGGGATTTAATCCTTTTAACAATGTGATTTTTCAAGGAGTTTGGAGTCTTTGTTAAGTAGCTACTGCGTCAGCACTACTCACCCGAATCCCCCAACATGATTAGTACGTCATTCTCTTCAAAACAAGGCAATCTGCAAAATGGAACCTTGTCCATGGCCCCATGACATACACGGAGAGGGAAATTTGTAAAAAAAATTGGAAAATTTTCTTTTAAAATCCCTTTGTAGAAGTTTAGGGCCTTCTAGAGCAGCCCTGGGTAAGAGCACGTGGCCTTAATGTACCATGGAAAATATTAGGGTATTGATGATACTTTTGTATAATTCAATTCCCATATATTTGATATTCACCTGGGAAAAAATACTTCCCTATCCTATTTGATTATATACGAACAGGGGAAAAATAGGGTTTAAACTTTCTGGACAAGGTACTTTTTATTCGAATTGTATGGTTAGTATGTCGTTCTCTTCAGAATAAAGAAAGCTTTCAAACGAAATATTGTCCATGCCCCTATGACTGTGCTAAAAGGGAAATTTGGGGGAATTGGGGAAATTGGGAAAAATCTCTGAAAGTGACTTTCTGGACACTTGGGGCCTCTTAGAGCACCCCAGGAGAAAGTACACGACACAAATGTACCATGAAAAATACTTTTGGGTATTATTGTGATATAAAGTGACGTGGGAAAAATATTCCCCATCCTGTTTGAAAGTACAAAACACATAAACATATAGTAAATACATCAGTAGGGCCTTCTAGAGCAGCTCTGGATAAGAGCACGCGGTCTTAATGTACCCTGGAAAATACATTAGGGTATTGATGATAGTTTTGCATAATACAATTCCCATATATTTGCTATTCACCTGGGAAAAATATTTCCCTATCTTATTTGATTATATACGAACAGGGGAAAAATAGGGTTTAAACTTTCTGGACAAGGTACTTTTTATTCGAATTGTATGGTTAGTATGTCGTTCTCTTTAGAATAAAAAAAAGTTTTCTAACGCAATATTGTGCATGCCCCTATGCAGTGGCGTCGCCAGGCCCTTTTTAGTGAGGTTTTAGCCCCTCAAATCAGATCTCAAGCCCCCCCCCCAAAAAAAAAACGCTTAAATAATTTTTCGTGTTATATTGAGCAAAGACTTGTACGAAAGAAAGAACACTCTTAGTTTTCCTCGGATTAAAATTACAATTAAAAAAAAAAAACTAAAATGAGCGTATTATTTCCAAATAAAGAGCAAAAGTCGTGTTTTTTAAAACAAGCGTATCTATTTACTGTTTTGAGAAGTCAAAGCAACTATTATTATATTAATATAAGGGAATGAGTTATAGTTCAAGCCCTCTCAAAGCATAAACAGAATACCTGGCGACACTATTGCCTCTATGACGTACAGGGAACAATTGGAACTGTCGACCATCTACAATTCTACACAACCCATTGCTACAGGATCATTCTGTCAATATATTTTTGACAATGCAGATTTTAATGTTACCACCCTTGATGGTTTGAATACTTTCCACAGCATGGGAGGTATCAAATGTATCACACCAGCTCGGGTTCTTCCTCCTGCAAACAAGATCAAAAGGCTGAAATTATCTCCTTCTGCTGACGAGGTAGGAAAACTAGGTGTTGTGGAACTGCTGACATTTGAAAATGTAAAAAAGAATGCGTTGCATAAAATTGTTGTTCAGGATTTGAACATATTAAATCCCATTCCGTCTAATAGGCTATATTTGAACCCAGCCTCCCAGACATATTATGGATGTCTGGTAAATGGCTGTATTCACTGCAAAACATCCCAGAAGTGCCAGTCATTCCAGAGTTGAAGGAATTCATGCAATTGGTTTGTGAATCAGTGAATTCTGATAAAAGTGTTGTGAAACCCCTTCCGTTCATAAATTCACCACCTAGCGATTTAAACACAGTGTACACCGCTCTGAAGTTTGCTGCCAAAGATAGTCATGAGCAAGGTTCGAAAACTTGTTTTGTCACGTTCGATCAGCCTCTGTATATCAAGGCTCGACAAATCGTGGCTTCTTGTTCGGATGATCCTCTGTTTGGAACAATTGTCGTGAGGTTGGGAGGATTTCATATGCTACTATCCTATATGGGGTGTATAGGTCAGACAATGGCTAGAAGTAGACTGAAAGAGGTGTTATCCACAGTTTTTGCTCCTAATTCAGTTGATAAAATGTTGATTGGTCATGCTTATAGCAGAGCAGTTAGAGGGCATTTACTTGTACAGTCTGCTTTGGCTCGAATTATTCTGGATGTTGACAGTGTTTCATCAGAAGAGCAGGAGATGATCATCAACACATTATGCACTCTAGAACAACTAACCTTGGATGAACTCAGCAAGAATGCTCACTGACTGCACTTAAAAACAAACTAAAAAAAGGGCTTGATCGTGTAAATAAAAACGGACCTACTGCAGCTTTGTGGGTGCAGTATTTTAATATGGTTTCCTTGATGAAGAAGTTCATTGTTGCGGAACGTTGTGGCGACTGGAATAGCCATTTGTCCTGTGTCCAGCAAATGATTCCGTTCTTCCATGCAAGTGGCCACTTTCAGTATGCAAAATGCGCCCATCTTTACGTGCAAGATATGCTTGAATTGGCAACTAACCATCCAGATGTGTTAGAAGACTTTGTAGAAAAGGGATATTTTACTATAAATAGAAGTGGTTCACCATGGGCAGGAATTTGGTCTGACATGGCTATTGAGCAGACACTCATGCGCTCCATGAAAAGCTCTGACGGACTGACACGAGGAAGAGGAATCAGCGATACTGTGTTAGCAAAGTGGGTTGGTGGGTCACTTGCGGCTTCTGCCATCTGTTCTTCATTGGAGGAATTTGCTGGAACAGTTTTTTCAAGTGGAGAGCAGCATGTTGATTTACGTGCATCACGACAAAACAGAGATGAGCAGGACCGTCTAAAAGTTTATGAGTGGTTCAGTAACCATCCCCCTTTTCTCAAACTGGTTTCGCTGATCTCACTGTCGACAGGTATCATCGGAAACTCCAAAACAAATTGTCACCAAGCACTAAAAGTTGGAACCGAAACCATGAAAAGTTTTATTGGAAGTAACTTTGGTATCATAAAACAATCAAAAAGAACGTAGTGATGTCACTGGCCTCTGTGAACAATGCGATCAAGTTGAACAATGAGACAATGGTCGTTGACCCTCTAATAATCTTCCAAAGAGCTATGATTGCCAAAAAGAGTGATGAGGATGTTGCGGATCTTTTACAATATGAATTATCCCCATTCCCACTAGCTCTCTTTAATGAAGGTGGAATGAGGAAGTCAAGGAAATCATCTCTTTACAATGTACTTCCTGTAGAGTGTGATACAACTATAAACATCAAAATGAGTGCCAGTGTTGTAGACGGTGGCTTCCTCCTCCACTGTGTAAAATGGGATGTTGGCAGCAGTTTTTTTGTCCATTTGTGACCCGTATATGGCCTATCTGATCAATCATTATGTTGAAAACTGCACTGTGATCTTTGATGGCTACGGTGATGTCAACAGTACGAAGCGCGCAGAACAGAAGCGAAGAGGCACAACGAAAACTTCAGTTGATATAAATTGTGATCTGAACGTAAATGTCACGGTTAAAAAGGAGGATTTTCTTGCAAATGAAAAGAATAAAACTAAACTTATTCACTTACCTTCACAAACAATGGCTGCAAGAGGAATTCAAACAAGAGTCGGTACAGCGGATGCTGATACTACAATTGTGAGATGTGGAACAGAGAAAGCAACTTCTCATCCTATTGTTATCATAATAGGGGAAGATGTGGACTTAATCGTTCTAATGGTTGCTTTGACACCACCAGAGAACAACATTTACTTCATGAATGTAGCCTGGAAGGGGAAAAGTAGAAACTAAATTATTTTCGACGAGAAAACTGCAAGAACTTCCTTTTCCACAAAGTATCCTCCTCCTACACGCATTCAGTGGATGCGACACCACGTCAGCCATTTACGAAAAAAGCAAAGCAACGATGGTTTCATTGTTCAAAAATCAATCGAGTCAGGTAAAAGACATTGCTGACATCTTTTATAACTCCTCATCGACACCAGATGCTGTATCACAAGCCGGCGAGAAGATGTTCCTCTTTCTATACAAAGCCGCTGATAATGAACATGATTTGAATCATCACCGACACTCAGCATTCCTTAAATCATCAACCAAAATCAAAACTGATCTCCCTTCACTTCCTCCAACTAAAGGCGCACTGGAGCAACATTCGCTTAGAGTGTACCTACAGATACAGCAGTGGCTTGGTAACAACTTACCTCCTGATCAGTAGGGGTGGGCCCGTGGAGAGAATGGATCCCTATTCCCAGTGACAACAAACGACCCGGTAGCCCCAGACAAAATTCTAAAATCCATATTTTGTTACTGTACGACAACTGTATGTGGTAAAAAAATGTAAGTGCCGGAAAGCTGGTATGGAATGCACATCTGTTTGTGATACCTGTCATGGTACGTGACTAACGGTGTACGTTTAGGGAATGAGGATTTCGAACTTGATCATGTCTCAGAAGAAGTTGAATTTTAATTATATGGTGTGGGAATGGTTTATGTACATAACATGTTAAATGGACAAATTAACATTTATTCTGAGAGCCTGTTCATGTTGCCTAATGTAATTGTTCAATTCTATATTATGTGTATTATATAAACTGTCTTTTTGTTGCCTGGACAGCTCCTTCCACGAGAACTATTAGTATGTTGCTCAAGACATTTTAACCTAACCCACTACTCATATATTTAATAAATTGTACTGATGTATTTACTATATATTTATGTGTTTTGTACTTTCAAACAGGATGGGGAATATTTTTCCCACGTCACTTTATATCACAATAATACCCAAAAGTATTTTTCATGGTACATTTGTGTCGTGTACTTTCTCCTGGGGTGCTCTAAGAGGCCCCAAGTGTCCAGAAAGTCACTTACAGAGATTTTTCCCAATTTCCCCAATTCCCCCAAATTTCCCTTTTAGCACAGTCATAGGGGCATGGACAATATTTCGTTTGAAAGCTTTCTTTATTCTGAAGAGAACGACATACTAACCATACAATTCGAATAAAAAGTACCTTGTCCAGAAAGTTTAAACCCTATTTTTCCCCTGTTCGTATATAATCAAATAAGATAGGGAAATATTTTTCCCAGGTGAATAGCAAATATATGGGAATTGTATTATGCAAAACTATCATCAATACCCTAATGTATTTTCCAGGGTACATTAAGACCGCGTGTTCTTATCCAGAGCTGCTCTAGAAGGCCCTACTGATGTATTTACTATATGTTTATGTGTTTTGTACTTTCAAACAGGATGGGGAATATTTTTCCCACGTCACTTTATATCACAATAATACCCAAAAGTATTTTTCATGGTACATTTGTGTCGTGTACTTTCTCCTGGGGTGCTCTAAGAGGCCCCAAGTGTCCAGAAAGTCACTTTCAGAGATTTTTCCCAATTTCCCCAATTCCCCCAAATTTCCCTTTTAGCACAGTCATAGGGGCATGGACAATATTTCGTTTGAAAGCTTTCTTTATTCTGAAGAGAACGACATACTAACCATACAATTCGAATAAAAAGTACCTTGTCCAGAAAGTTTAAACCCTATTTTTTCCCCTGTTCGTATATAATCAAATAGGATAGGGAAGTATTTTTTCCCAGGCGAATATCAAATATATGGGAATTGAATTATACAAAAGTATCATCAATACCCTAATATTTTCCATGGTACATTAAGGCCACGTGCTCTTACCCAGGGCTGCTCTAGAAGGCCCTAAACTTCTACAAAGGGATTTTAAAAGAAAATTTTCCAATTTTTTTTTACAAATTTCCCTCTCCGTGTATGTCATGGGGCCATGGACAAGGTTCCATTTTGCAGATTGCCTTGTTTTGAAGAGAATGACGTACTAATCATGTTGGGGGATTCGGGTGAGTAGTGCTGACGCAGTAGCTACTTAACAAAGACTCCAAACTCCTTGAAAAATCACATTGTTAAAAGGATTAAATCCCTCCCCCACCCTGTTGCCGACCCCTCACCCACGGGAACTTTTAGTATGTTGTTTAAGACACTTCCTCCAACAACTGTGCCAAATTTCAGAACTACACGATTTTTTTTTCCTATTTTTCGTTCGTTGCCTGGGCTAAATAAATACATTCTGTTATCCATCTTCAAATGAAAACTAAAATAAATAAATAAATAAATGCTCATGGCCCAAGAGAAGGTGTTACCTCCTGCAGCCCACCCATCTTCAGATGGAAATGAAATTGCTCCTTAAAAAAATACGTATTTATTTTCTACGTTCTACTATAAATGTGATGTGTTATGTTGTCCACTCGATTGGTTTCTGCTCAGCATATTTTTCTGATATGATGTTCTTTAGGCGTTCTAACCATGGGTTCAAATCCCATTTATGGGCATGCATGATTCCTTCCAATGGCATTAGCTTTACTACATAAACACTTCAAATGTAGTTTTCAGGTTAGGTAGCGTTCAGGTTCCATGTAACTTTCATAGAGTGCGCCTTTACTATACGAAACACACCGTACAAGAGCAGTGGTCACCACACTTAAGAAGCTTCTAAGCTAGCGTAAATCCTATTGTGAGCTACCAATCAAATGAACTACCAACTTTTTTTTTTTTTTTTTTAAAAAAAAAGATCTTACATTTGTTTATTTGCTAAGGTTATCCAACCGGAACGTTTACGTGATCTACAGAAAAATATCCCCGCGAGCTACTAGTAGCTCGCGATCGACGATTTGGCGATCACTGTATTAGAGGGGACATAATTTTTGTGAGGGTTATTAGACGAGTTGAGACAATCTCATCCAATAATAAAAAACATATATATCCCAAGTTATCATTTCAAGTTTCCAAGACCAGTTAGCATTTTTACTAGTCGAGACATCTATTCTTGTTTCGTACCCTTAGCTAACACTGACGTTATTTTTAAAGGTGAAAACAAGCTTTCGTTGATTCAGAATCGAGATACACTTGAGCAATTGACTGGATTAAGAGGTAGGAAATTCTTGTGCAGAAACTCTCTAGCCGACCGATGCGCTGACCACATATTATCAAAGTAAGACTCCCGCGGTCTGCCATTAGCTCTCATGTTATTTTTATTTATTGTTATGTACACTCTTGTTTAGAAAGCTGGCCACCAATTTCTCTTTCTGAAGCCATGTATTTCTATATTCTCATCCGAAAATAGGACTGAATAAAGCAGAAGTGAATCTTGTTTCCCCAACTAAGATTTCTCTTTAAAGTTAAGCATTAAAATGTATGGCTGCAAGATGCGGATGGGTTTCTTTGAGCAGTATAGGTACTTAATTAAAGAGCGGTATACCAGAGTATACTTATTTACTAAGCATGTTCTCAAAACGTTCAGAACGTAATCTCCGAGGTTTTTTTTTTTTTTTTTTTTTTTTTGTGGTCATGTGAATAACACGGTTCATTTGTTCGCTTCCATAACATAAATTGGATTCAAAATACAAAGATATGGTCTTGTTTTGTTATATTGAGAGTACATTGATATATAAGTTCATACACCTTGAAGTGACAAAGATAAGAAATTATTTTCGGAACTTTAGAAAAAGAGTTCTTCATTGGTGTAGTTCTATTAAATCGAACTAATAACCAGGTTCACTCGCTATCATCTCAAGAACCACTTAACAGGTTTCGACTAAAATTTTACAGAATCATTCAATATGCCTGAAAAATGGTTTTATGTGTGTAGAAAGAAAGTTACATGGCGCATATTTCAGAATACCCTCCCCCACCTTATTAGCATTCACACAAAACTTGGATTCAATGCTTACGAAATTCGGGAAAGATAGTCGGAAATATGTTTTATGCAACTGTGCACATAACTTTTGTGGGTTGCATAACGTACAGGATATAGAACTTACAAGGAAACAATGACAGAGTTTTACGAATAATTGTTTGTTACTTTTTGAACATTATAAATGGTCTTCCTTTTTCTGGCGTTTTTGAATTTGTAGAAAAGTTTACCAAATCAAGAGTAAAAGATCAAAAGTTCATCCAAACATGTACACTCATGCCCAAAATTATTGTCGCATGTCTATAAATATGTTTTTGTAGGAATATAATTAAATAACGAATTCGACCGGTATTTCTTATAATGCTAGTATCCGTATAATCGGCAAAGACATGTAGACTATGTGGTAAATTTCATGTCAAAAGAGCAGTAACTAAGAACAATAAAACAAAAATAAAACTTTATTGTCCATTTAGCAACATTTTGTTTTACTCACTCTAATTTTCGTATTTATAATTCTTTTCCTATGAAATTTACCACAAATAGGGTCTATACATTTCCCCATTATACACATGGTATCAGTATTACAAGTATCCTGCAAAATCATTATCAAATTATATTCTTACAAGAACACAGTTATAGATATGCGACAATCATTTTGGACATGAGTGTACCTAATAATTTTTATTCAAATTTCAGTTTCAACAATATATCCCATGATTCTTAACGTCTCGATTGAATTGCCATTATTATTATTATTGTTATTATTATTATTATTATTATTATTATTATTATTATTATTATTATTATTATTATTATTATTATTATTATTATTATTATTATTATTATTATATTTTGTGACCTGGTTTTGGCAAATTAGAGCATTTTGTGTGAATATGTTTATCCCCAGCATTTAGCATTCAAATTTCAGATCTGCGTAATGTAGCAGGAAAATTCAGTATTTTTAAATTTTAACTTTTTACTACTTTCGAACCAGGAAAGAAGAGAAGAAAGTATGGTAGTCGTAAAACAAATTGAATTCGAGATTTGGACGGCCTCTGTACATACCGAAAAAGTTAATTTTCGACCAGTGGCGGATCTAGAAAGTAAAAACTGGGGGGGGGAGGCTGCAATAATCCAGACTATGATGTGCTATGTTATGAGCTTACTACAAACTTTCAAAAATATATAAATAATAGCTTAAATTATTTTAATGGGAAGGCAAGCATTAATTCGCATATTTGGGCCCCCTAGAAAAAGTTATTTTTCAAATTCTTGGGCCCCCTTTCATCTTTCTCTTACTCTTTATGAAACCTCCAGATCCTTTGGGCCCTCCCGCACGGCAAGATCTGCAGGACTGTTAGTTACGTCCCTAGGCCTCTTCCATACATGACAAATTAATTAAGGGGACGATATTGACAAATCTCAAATCCATATGAACAAATATTATTTCTAAGACCCTAATAGTAGACATTTTTTACTGAAATGTACCCACGACTCGTTTTTGTTTTATTTACCTTTTTTGTGTGCTGCTTTGTTTATGTAATGTAGTGAACCTGTTTGATACTTCATTTATAATTTCATGTTCGTATCGCATATGGAGTAAGAAAATTTTGTCTTAAAATGCCCCCCCCCCCTAGAACGACGGTCCTGGGTGTATTCTTGTCTTGCTAGTGCCTGATGAGAAGCTTGATATGAGAGTTTACTTCAGCGTGAATTTCATGTCTCATGTAGTTGTCTTTAAGCATCAACTTTTAATGTTTATTAAAATAAGTCCATTTTTCTAGATTTTATCAAAAATTACACATGAGAGTTTTCACTCATCCATATTATTTTGTCTCAGGTTCGATTCCCGGCCGCTGCTTCCCAATTTTTGGCGTCCACCCAGCGTATTGAGGCAAACTGGGGAGTTAGCAACAAAAGAGAACAAAAGAGATAGAAAGCTTCTGAAATGCCTGTTAAAGACATGGTGACGCAGCACACTGACCATATATATTCATAGATAGACTGGACGTAGTTCAGACAGTTGCTAACAGATGGCGTTGGAAAGGCTCAGTCCCGCAAAGAGCTGTTACACTAAGTGATTTGAGTTTATATTATATTTGTAGGTCCTATTACGGGTCTAATTTCCAAAGTTGTGCGTTTATCTGAAATGTAGGGAAAAAAAAGCTAGTCCAGGCAACAACTGTAAAAAAAAGAATGACTATATATCACTCAAGAACATACATCAGAACATATCGCTGACATTTCGGAAAAGTACCAGTGCTTAGAACGGGAAATAGAAAGGAAAGCACAGAAGGAACTTTTTTTTCTTGTCATCCATGTAGTCTTATTCAGAAAAAGGGGGCGCGGTAGCCCAGTGGTGGCCGGTGGGTGTAGCTGAGCGGTCTGAGGCGTTAGGTTGATTATCTTGAGGTGAAGCCCATTGGGGGTTCGAGTTCCCCTGTAGTAGCAAGGGTGGAATTTTAACTGTCCTCGATGTTTGTGTGTTCGTGTCCCTGTCGAGTCTAGTAGTCCTGAGAAGTGGTTAAAATAGAAAAAATAGTCGTGAAGTTCTTTTTAAAAAAAGTGTCAGAGCGTTCACCTCCGGTGCTTGGGGTCCCTGGTTCGATCCCAGCTTGCACCGTGTGGACTTTGTGGTGGACAAACACCGTGTGCGTGGGTTTTCTCGGCGTTCTCCCATTTCCTTCTACTGTCTTCATTCCACCATTTCATTCATTTCTCATCCTCACTGTCTCCTTTAGCCTAACCGGCATAAACGTGGGACGCAAAACTCAAAGATTTCATTTCATTTCTTATTCAGAAAAATAATTTTACCATTTAATGTTAAAGGATAAATGGTTGGATTAGATGTACAGTAGAGCGTCGATTATCCGAAGTAATTGGGGGACATGGGTGTTCGGAAAACTGGTTTGTTCGGATAATCGAACTGTACATGTTTATTTGCCAAAAAGAAGTACTGTACAGTAAATTTATTCATAAAAAGAAGTGTGCTGATTGTTGAAACACAGCGACTGGCGGCTTGGCCGGTCAGCAGCGCCTTATGAAGGCCCCATTAGAAGCAATGTTCCGCCAGCGGTGGCTCAGTGCGGCGACTACTGTGGGAAACTTGGTTTAGGAGTGAGGGGGATGATGGACGGTAGGGTGGGAGAGTAACAGGTGCGAGCGAGTACACAGTTCGGTTAAGCGGTCGTTCGGTTGACCGACGTTCGGAGAATCGACGCTCTACTGTATTATGTTCGTGGACTATTATATTATGTCTTGTTCTGAAATGTTGATTCTCTGGTTAATAATTCGAGTTCATTGCTTATATTGTGTTGTTTCCGAGAGCTACCAACACCGGCGTCTCTGACATGTAAAATCTGGGGGGGGGGGGACATCAAAGAAAGTGATATAAATGATACTACCTAGCCCAACCTGTTTATTATTTTCGATTTAATTTGTTACCTTTCTTCTTACCTTCACGAACCCCCTGAGACATATCAAGAACTATGTTATAATCGTTTCACAGCCTGAATATTATAGTCCAAATAAATAAAATTATTATTATTTGTATGTTTTTTCTGTTGTTAATAAAGAAATTAAAGTAAAATAAAATATTGAATATTTTGTACTTCAAAATATTAGGGGGGACGCGTCCCTCCCGCCAGAGACGCCCATGGCTACCAATATTTTTAAGTGTACCTACAATTTGTGCTAAACATCAATAGTCACACTTTCACTCTATAACAACATGATACCAAATTTACTTTTTAAATCACAGAATCAGCAAAGGGCTGTCACACATAGGTGTTTTGGTGTCTTATCATTTTGTTCAATTCAATACGAATCAATATGTGTCACTTCTTGGTACATATTTTTAAAATTTCTTATACGATAACAGCAGGGTAAAATTTATTTGATAATGTAGTGAACTGCTCAAGCAGTAGCAAAGGGAACAATCTAAATATTGTGTAAATCTTTTTTTTTTTTTTCAGTTCAGACACCGGACAGTGCATTATCGAATCAGATCAGGTCTTGTTTGGCTGAAATTAAGGGACAGAGCACGTCTGGAGGATATCTTCATGCATGCAGCGGGCATCATCATCGGATGAGATATGCAGGTCTTCAACTTCTTCTTCTCTCTTCACTACGGCTACTTCTTGAGACGGGAAACCAATCAGATTACCTTTTATGTCAGCGTGTCCAATTTACTTGTGCGAAAACCTTCATCAGCCATTTATAAAAGCCATCGTATGCAGGAAAAGAACATAAAAAACGAAGATGGATCGAGTGAAAAAAAAAAGACTTTACTTGGACCATTAAATGGAGGAATAAATCCCCGCATCCCTGTCGGCCACGCCCATATATTGACCTCTTCACTAAGTTCACTGACACTGAATGTGTGGTGAGAAGTTCTTAACATCATATAGGCAGGATGTGGATATGTCTAACAGATCGCTTCCTAATTGATTTTTGTGAAGATTGAAGCATAGATGTATGGTCTAAAATCCACAAAAACACAAATTATTGCTAGGATCTATTATTTATTAATTTGCTAGGATCAATTATTTATTTACTAGGGTCTATTTTTATTTATTTGTTAGGATCTATTATTTATTAATTTGCTAGAATCTATTATTTATTTCTTTGCTGGGATCTATCATTTATTTATTTATTTGCTAGGATCTATTATTTATTTATTTATTTAAGTTATTTGCTTAGGATCTACTATTTGTTTATTTGCTAGGATCTATTATTTAATTACTTGCTAGCATCTATTATTTATTTATTTATTTGCTTAGAATCTATTATTTATTTATTTGCTAGGATCTATTATTTATTTGCTTAGAGTCTATTATTTATTTATTTATGCTTATTTGCTAGGATTTATCATTTAGTGCAGCTGCTTTCGGCGCAGGAGACCCGATTTCGATTCCAGATGGGAAGTCATGTAATCTGGAACCCACGATAAGATGTAGATCCACCTCACATATAATCTCGCTGCTAAAAGGACGCTAAACTCAAATCAAACCAAAATTCTAATGCGTAGTTTTCGAGAAAAGCTATATTTTGGTAAACCTAAAAATTTATGCTCTAGAATCACCACACCTTCCCTTAAGATGAAACTGATACTGAAGAACAGAGTAATCAAACTTTTCATTATGGCAAGTCAACTAAATAAACGATATAGTACAGACCAGTGGTTCTCAACCTAGTTAATATCACGACCCCCATTTTATCACATCCTCTTACCAGCGATCCCCTTATAATTTCTAGTTTGTAATAAGCTTGTGTAGGATTTTTAATTTACTCATTGCGGAGATCTCACGATATCCATCTATTTCTAAAACAGTAGAATCCATATCTTATGTATGGTTGATACAGTAACTTCAATAAAAGCAATTAAAACCAAATTTGGTCAATTCATTCATATTACAAAAATCGAATCCGATACGTCATACTGTTTCAAAATAGGGGCCTTTTGAAAATTTTAAAACTTCGTAACTCCCTTAATTTTGAGTGATATGATAAAAAAATAAAAAAAAGTGCATTTGTGTTTTTTTGGTATTTCAATATGCAGTTCTCATTAGTTTCATATCGTACCTCTTTTATTTAAATTGATTTCTAAACAACTCTGCATTGGTTGAAAATCTTTAGTAGACCTATTTTTTTGTTGTTGTTCTTAAGAGTATACATAAAAGTAAAAATATGCCTATCAAAACAAAATTGAAAATAAAATTTTAATATGTTTTCCGGTATTAGTTTCTAATTCTGTTTATCTCTTCTGCATATCTTCGCGACTCTCATGACACCCTCTTGCGACCTTAGGGTTGAGTAACCCTGGTATAGAGTATAGCAATTTTTACTTTAAAGCCCAACATTTTGATAAATTTTAATTTATTTTTAACTATCTGATATTGTTCAAAGACAAATCATATCAACTGATAGATCATATCAAGCTAAACAAAATGACATAATTAAGGATAAATTCTCATGCGCAGTTTTTGAGAAAAACAACGAAAACTATTTTTATGACGTTATAAATTATGTTAATCTGACATATTAGTTGCCACCCGACGTAATTGATTGCTTTTGTTCTTCAGGAATATATTATCTAGTTACGTAGGTACAAAAAATGAAATGAAATGAAATGAAATCTTTTAAGTTTTACGTCCCCACGCATATTCCGGCTAGACTAAAGGAGACAGTGATAATGAGAAATGAAAGAAATAATGGAATGAAGAAAGTGGAAGGAAACGGCTAGAAAATCCACGCACACGGTGTTTGTCCAGCACAAAGTTTACTTGGCGCGAGCTGGGATCGAAACAAGGACCACATGCACCAGAGGAGAAAGGTACCACTCAACCACCGCGGCCACTTTTATAAGTACAGTATATGGAAACAATACAATGTTAAGAAACAGATCGTATCTATATGTTATTTGATGTCTCCTAAGAGAAACACACACTCACACATCTAGCAGCATTTCTTCTAATATTAACTTCTGACTCAAAGTTATTATCCTTATAACCAACAATACTAAATCTCTAATTTTAAAATAACGAAGTCTATGTTCAGCTTTTGGCCAAATCACTTTAACATTACACTACAGTATTATTCAATTGTACTTATGCAAATTGTCCACCTTAACCACATTTAAATTTTAGTACATATGACACGATACTATAAGATGCTATAAATAATGGCATTTATTCCGAAGTTCGTTGTCCGCCTAGTTTTTGACTAAAAGCATAATAATTGGTTCCTTTTTGTACCAAAGTTTAAAAGCATAATAATTGGTTGTTTAAATATTTAATTCACACAGTATTGCCGAGCAAGCGTTAGCGAGTGAAGGCGGGTTAGAGCACCGCAGGGCACGTTGTTTTCTGCCTTTATTACATCTCAATGGGAAGGGGGACCTATGTTCTAGAAGCTTGCCGCCATGTTGATTATGTTTATTACCGTTACATTGAAAAATATAACTTTCTAAACGTTTCTTTACAGTTATTTGCTTATTACATTTTCTACAATTGATTTTTAGATTTACTAAGCCATGATTTTTACCTACTTTTAATAGATCTTCCTGATTATCATCTTATTGCTTCACAAGCTGTAATAATGTTAACTCATATCCAGGGCTGGGTGTCTGTATACCTGCAGCCATGTTTACTAAACAAATGATCATTACATTCCCACAATCCTACCATGCAGTAACCTTGCGCCAAGTAGTTCCCTCCGCTTGCCAAGTAGTTCAGTGTTTAGAACTGTTTTTATAAGAAAATAAACACAACTTTTGCTCTCCTTTATACATTATCAAGTGCACACGCAACCAAATTATTCATTTCTTTCCGGTAAATTTTCAAAATTTTGCCAGAAACGGACGACCAACTTTAGAACTTAACCCTAAATAATTAATAATTTAATCCATCACTGGTTGCCGACAAAATAATGTAAAGTATTTTAATTTCTCGTGAAGAAGAAGGCTACGCGAACGAGGGGAAAGAAAACTGTATTTAATGCTAGTTATTCTTATGAGAGAATCACGAAATCTCTTGTACTCTAATGGCCACTGCTGACCTCCAGCATCTCTTGCATGCATAAGGGCCATCGATCAAGCAATGCCTTGCATACTTATTGCAGTTCGCAATAACTTTGCATCGATAACATGATGATAGGTGTTGATTTTTCAACACTACTGATAAATATCAGCAGAAAACTTTCATTCCTGATCAGTAATTTTGAACAGTGTGATGGCGGTAATTTAGAAAGTAGTTTTGCAAACACTGTTTACTTAGCACGATCTTTTTTTCCTTCTTCTTTCATTAAGATTATCAACAAGTTGCAAATGCAGAACCACGTCCTCAATGCTTGATTATTTATTTTTCCCTCCTTCAGAACGCTACCATTAAGATAAGGATCGCATTCTGCGAACACTATACTCAAGAACATCAACATTAGAGGCTGATGTATCTATTGTACCTACAGAGAAGATTGTGACGTCATTTCATGATTATAATGTCAAGCTATATGTAAATGTGAACACACTTCTGGAATACCTTCTGAAGTTTGATTTAGATGCACTCAAGGAACAGAGCTCTAGGCCTGGCAAATTCCACAACTAGCCAGTGTTAGTAAATATCCTAAAGAAAATTTCCCTCGACTGACACAAATATTTCCCTTTTCTGATCAATTTTTGTCTAGTTTGTTTAGCGTTCAATTCCTGATAAAAATTATGTTATAAAGGAAGTGTCAACCACAGTTATCTTGCTCGTTTGTTTTTTTGTTTCTAATTCTTTTACGTTTTCCTTCACTATTTTTTAGAAAAAACTAAATAAATGCATAAAAATAAAATAAAATAAATACATCCAGCAAAAAATGGGTACAAGTCAGGGCCGGCCTTAAGGCGATTTGACCGATTGCTCCCAATCGGGCCCCGCGCCTAAGGGGGCCCAGCGTTAGTGCCGTCTACTCTACTGTCCAGTCTAATCTCTCCAGTGCCATTGTAACAGCATATTAAACTCTAGAGCAAACAATTGTATTGTGGTCCCTATGACTAACTTTTGCTTCTAATAAATGTAATTAATACATACTATTCTGCTCGCGGGGACCCCTGCCAAGTGGTTATGGTACCGCTAAAATGGCTCTGCTACTCTCGGTTGTCAAGTACACACAACAACATATTGCAATACAGGTACATCCATGGATTCTACAAGGGAGGGTATGGCCTCTTCCTAACAAGTAAATGAATAATTTGTATTAAGTTACTGGGTGTAATCAAATATTTTCTGAATTTAATGCTGCAGTAGTATCTTCATTTTTTACGTGTACAACTTCGGTTGTAAAAACATAACAAGTTATATTATATACAAAAAGCGGCCATGATCTATTTGCAACAAAAGGAAGACAAATGGAGGAATTAAAGTCAAATTTTCATAACATGACCACAACAGCATAACAATAAAATAAACTAGGACAGAGGTCAGTATGAACAATCCACAATAGCTTAACAATAAAATAAACGAGAACAGAGGTCAGTATGAACAATCCACAATAGCTTAACAATAAAATAAACGAGAACAGAGGTCAGTATGAACAATCCACAATAGCTTAACAATAAAATAAACGAGAACAGAGGTCAGTATGAACAATCCACAATAGCTTAACAATAAAATAAACGAGGACAGAGGTTAGTATGAACAATCCACAATAGCTTAACAATAAAATAAACGAGGACAGAGGTCAGTATGAACAATCCACAATAGCTTAACAATAAAATAAACGAGAACAGAGGTCAGTATGAACAATCCACAATAGCTTAACAATAAAATAAACGAGAACAGAGGTCAGTATGAACAATCCACAATAGCTTAACAATAAAATAAACGAGAACAGAGGTCAGTATGAAAAATCCACAATAGCTTAACAATAAAATAAACGAGGACAGAGGTTAGTATGAACAATCCACAATAGCTTAACAATAAAATAAACGAGGACAGAGGTCAGTATGAACAATCCACAATAGCTTAACAATAAAATAAACGAGAACAGAGGTCAGTATGAACAATCCACAATAGCTTAACAATAAAATAAACGAGGACAGAGGTCAGTATGAACAATCCACAATAGCTTAACAATAAAATAAACGAGAACAGAGGTCAGTATGAACAATCCACAATAGCTTAACAATAAAATAAAAGAGGACAGAGGTCAGTATGAACAATCCACATTAGCTTAACAATAAAATAAACAAGGACAGAGGTCAGTATGAACAATCCACAATAGCTTAACAAAATAAACGAGGACAAAAATAAACGAGGACAGAGGTCAATATGAACAATCCACAATAGCTTAACAATAAAATAAACGAGGACAGAGGTCAATATGAACAATCCACAATAGCTTAACTATAAAATAAACGAGGACAGAGGTTAGTATGAACAATCCACAATAGCTTAACAATAAAATAAACGAGGACAGAGGTCAATATGAACAATCCACAATAGCTTAACATTAAAATAAACGAGGACAGAGGTCAATATGAACAATGAAAGAAGAGTTATGTGAAAATTGCGGATAATTTTTGATTTACCCTCGTATATTGGTCAATTGGTCTGCGCGAGAATTTCCCTGGATTTTTTTTCCTTTTTGCTCAATTTACCTACAAAATTTCCATAGATTAGGGAAAATTCCTTCAAGCTACGAACATTACGACTAACTGAGCGGCGCTCGAGCGTGTGCATGCAAACAGAATCAAGCTCAAGGAGAATTTTACAGTATTATACAAACCATGAATTTACAACCATCTTCTTTGTCATATTAAATTCTTTGAAATGTTTTATCGAAAAGATAATTGATTAAAACTGTGCTCAATTTAATATTTTAAGGAGGGAAGACGTGGGATGAGAAATAATAATTTGTTGAATGTAACATTTAAGGCTACGCTTTTTAGGTGCGCTCTCCTTTCTTTCAGAGCACGAACTCTTCAAAAGTATCCTGCTTCAAGTTGGGAATACAAATAATTTTCCATCACCTTTCCCCTTCTGTTTGGATACTTGATTCTCTTAATCTTTTCCCAATACCTATTAATCTCATTTCCCCTTTTAACTCGTTCTATGGCCTATGGAACCCGGAGGTTCATGCCGCGTTCACAAAAGATCTTCACTCACTTCTATCCTTAGCTAATTGCATCCAGTTTCTACTTTGTATTCCTATCTCTGCGAGATCCATCTTATTATTATCCTCCCATCTGCTCCTAGGTCTTCCTAATGGTCGTTTTCTTATGGGTCTTCCAGTCAAGACTTTGAAAGCGTTTCTACTTTCTTCCATTCTAGCTACATGACCTGCCCACCTAAGCCTCCTAGATTTGACGACCCTAACAATGTTTGGTGGACGATATAAATTGTGTAGTTCCTAGTTATGAAGTTTCCACCATTCCTGTTCGTCTTGGGACCGAATAATCGTCTCGAGATTTTATTTTCAAATACTTTCAGTCTGTATTCTTCCCTCAGAGTAAGTGACTATGTTTCGTAACTATGCAGGACAAGAAGCATGATTATCGTTTTATTTATTTTAAGCTTCAAAGTTCTCGACAGAATTAGCGACGACTAAAGATTTTGAACTAAATAATAACACGAATTACCATTTCCCTTTTATTTTTTTAAAATTTTATTCCAAATTCCGCAGTCATTTTGGATTGAGTGTGCTCTTTCTTGTGCGAGGATTTTCAATAGATCAAGCAGTTTCTGCTTTCTCTGGATCCGAACGGCGCAGGTGCAATTTCCAACTTTGTCAGCCAGAGGAGATTCTTGGTTTGCAGAAAGAATTGCATTGTATCTATTCTCAAATATGTAGCGGCTGACATTTGAAACTTGCAAAAACATCAACTGACCAAAGCAGTATATATGTATATATATATTTTAAGATTATATATTTGTGTTACAGTTTCGGCTATGTAACATAGCCTTCCTCAGACACATTATCCGAGGAGGGCTATGTTACATAGGCGAAACTGTAACACAAATATATAATCTTAAAATATATATACTGCTTTGGTCAGTAGTTTCATTAGTAATCTTGAATTTTGCAAAGCTACAATGAATAATATATAAGTTGCAAAAACAATGCTTAGAAAATTAATACTAGTCTCTGTCAACTTCAATGAGGTAACAGTTAGTGGCTTTGCTGAAGAAAAGGTTAGTTTTTAGAAGAATTGACTGTTTTCGAATTTGAGCCATCTACAGAGTTGCCATATCACGTCAATACGAAGGTTGGTTCACTGGTCTTTGTGGATGCGGAAAGAACTGAAAGTCAGCATAAATGGTGGGTAGGAGTTCACCCACAAGGGGTCCATCGAGGACGTACTCGACTAATATTTGTACACTTTCTTAACATACACATTATATTGTTTAAAAAAAATTGATATAGCTCAAACATTTGATTTCACATATCTGTATTCTTGCTTTTGTTATAAAAAAATAATGTAGTTCTATCAGATATTCCGAAAATATATTGGCTGTAATTAGCAATTATTTATCGCCTTTTTGGATGCAGAATAACACAGGTGTAATACTACGTAGATATATTGGACATTCCCTCCCAGGAAAAAAACTTTGAAGCCCAACAAAAAATTCTGCGTGCGTGACCTGTAAGTACTCAGAAAATATATAAAATTTCCCTCAAGAATAAAGTTTGGTGCATGGCAAAGTCAAAAACTGTAAATATTCAGACATTTACCAATTTTATTTCTCTTAATGTACAAAAACTCGTCAAAAATCTTTAAAACTTCTTGTAAAGGTTTTATGCCACTTGAGATTTTTCAAGGATTCTGGATTTTCGGTGGTCTCTTATTAAATAACGTTCTGGTAAATATTAATTGATTTGTAAAAAGTTAGACTTTGAAGATTATGTATATTTTATGTTTTCCAAGTAACTGGGTTTAAAAATCCTCTATTACTCAAATTATTTTTCTTATAATACTAACATGTCCCGATCGCATTATTTCCAAAGACAAGAAAAGAAATAGCTACAATGCCTGGCTAATTAAAATAGCCGCCACCTATACTTACACGCTTTTGCCATCTCCAGCTAACGATTGGAATCCGTGGTGAAAAGGTCTTGAGTTTTTTATGCGAAGAAGTTGTATTCCCACAATGCACCACCCGATCATAGTGAAGGTCTTCCTTCCTAAGAAATGCTCATAGCGACAGAAAGGAAGGAAGGATTTCAAAGTGCAACTAAGCAAGGGCGCCCATCAGGGAGGAGCAAGGTGGGGCGATGCCCCCCCTAAGAACAAATTGTACTTGGGAATATTGAAAACTCAATAGAATTTTTACATTAGTTACAGCAAAATTTGAAACTATATTTGAAACGTCGCTTATACTTGCCCCTCTTGGAAACCACAACATGGGCGCCCTTGCAACTCAGGGATAGTCTGAAACATCTTTTGTGCAACATTTGGGCTTGGGTTGTTCAACATGTGAGGACATAAATGTATTGTACACATTCCTATGCTTTTGTGGGCAAGTTGTCGTGCCTTTCTTGGAGTTAAGCACTGTAATGATCCACAAGCCTTGACGGAAAAAGACATGCAGCAACATCTTCTCATTTTAGAAATTCGTCCTGGACTTTTATTCCATATCCAACCACTGCCTTAACCTTTTACAGTTGTAGCGGATTTTTCATTAAAAATAACCAGCCTGGTTGTTCCTTTTACTCAAAGAACTTCACATCTCAAGACCGTGATTCTTGTTGGCCAGTGTCACATCTCCAGACCGTGATTCTTGTTGGCCAGTGTCACACTGCCAGACGGCGATTTTTGTTGTATAGTTTTACACTTCAAAACTATGCCAATCGGCCAATCATGATTCTTGTTGTCCAGTGTCATACCTCCAGACCGTGATTCTTGTCAGCTAGTGTCACACCTCCAGACCGTGATTCTTGTTGGCCAGTGTCATACTTCCAGATCGTGATTTTTGTTCACCAGTATCACACTTCCAGTCCGTGATTCTTATTAGCCAGTATCACATCTCCAGACCATGATTCTTGTTGGGCAATGTTACACATCCAGACCGTAATTCTTGTTGGCCAGTGTCACATTTCCAGACCGCGATTCTTGTTGGCCAGTGTCGCACTGCCAGACAGCGATTCTTGTTGTCCAGTGTCATACCTCAAGACCGTGGTTCTTGTTGGCCAGTGTCTCACCTCCAGACCATGATCCTTGGCCAGTGTCTCACCTCTAGACCGTGATTCTCTTTGGCCAGTGTCTCACCTCCAGACCGCTCTATAGTCTTCTGCTAACCTATTCATCTTCACGTACGATTTTTCTGCTTTGATATCATCCATCAAATGACGCATCCTTCCCTCCTTCCTATCTTTCCGCACACCATACCCTCTAGCAAGTCCCTCATGATACAGTTCCTTCTTAGCCATTGTTCCAACCAGTTTCTCTTCCTCTTCTATCTAAAATTGTTCCTTTCTCTCCCATCAGTTCTAACACCTTCTCATTCGTTTTCCACTCGACCTAGTTACTACTCTTCATTTTTCTTCACGTTCACATTTAGAAAGCTCCCAGTCATTATTCGTCATTTTAAAATAATGTTCATGTTTCAGACCCATTCAGTACAATTCTTCAGAGGAAACATTTTATGTGTTTTTCTCAACTCTTTATTCAAAGTTCCATAAAATAATCTTTTCTTCCTCCTAAAGCTTCTTTCGCCATTCCTATTCTTGCTTCTATTTCACGTTTACACTTCATATCATTACTAATAATACTACCCAGGTATAGAAAACTAGTCATTTGTTCTATTTTCTTTTCTCCTACGTCTATATTTGACACCAACCGCTTCGTTCTAATCACTATTGCTTTTGTCTTTCTAACATTTATTTTTATCCCATATTCTTCACAGCTATTTCACAAGTTTTCTAACATACTCTTAGTATTTTGTGTGGTTTGTTGTGCAGAATGTCCAAGTTTGCAGAAGAATGTGAATTTGTAAAGAAAAGTCACTCATAATTGTGTATTCTCCATGATACCTTTTATACAATAACTTTAAACAATGCACTGACTCCTAAATGTCTGGATATCCGAGCCTACTTTCTGGGCGTGTACTGAGATTGTCACGTTAGACGCGTGAACCTAGTCCATCCTTGTGTTGTGTTGCTGAGGTAAGAGTCCCATCAGATGACAAATGGATATATCATTCGCACCAATCTAATACCTAGTACTGAATTTTGATCGAAGTTGGAAAAATTAGCATTTTACATGTGATATTCTTTTGATATGTCAAAACTTTGTTGATATGTCAAAAACTCTGTTGGTACACTGAGAAAAAAAATTGTAGGTTGCGTACTTAAAAAGATAGGTTACATGCATAATTCCTGTAGTTTTTGGACTTAACGTACAGCAGACGTATAACTGAAAACGCATGTTTTATTATAATACTTTCTGTATAAGTGTTCCATCTATACATACTTTCCGTATGAAACAATGTAGGCGGTCAGGATCTTATATACAAATGGACGTATATAACATATAGCTGACGAAGGTAACGTAAGTATTTGCATGTGATATATACGGAAAACTGTTAGATGCCAGACATCCTGCAATGGCATGATGTAACACCTAAGGGTAGTGCCTATGAAGCATACGGATAACGTATGCTCCGTACTGATTTCTATAGTAAGCAAGAGGATACTGTATATTTGTACAATATACCGCTGTCCGAGGAACGGATTTTTCTCTGTGTACAAGTTGGAATTGCAATAACGGTCTGAATATGTGGAAATCTTCGGCAAAATACACATTTATGTGCAAAAACACACAATAATATTTTGTGTTATTTGTACTGAATAATCACTTGCATTGACTTAAATGTTACAGGACTTTGGAACTCACACTACCTGGTGAAAAGATCCCTTAAGCATTACTAATGTTTAATCTTAACATTAATACTTACGGGATCCTTAATTCACATAATGTGTTGATCCCTTATTTTCACTCAATGTGAAAAACTTATCTTTCTTATCTCCTGAACCTCATGTGAACCTTAAACTTATGAGCTTTACTATACATGCTTCTGTCCGTATCACTATCGTCTTATTTCCTTAATCGATCATCAGGCTGCATAAATTAAATAAAAATGTCCTCCATTTTTAATAGAATGAGAATATTTCGATTGATACTATTTGTTTCAGAAATTCTAATTATACAAAATCGATTTCGAGTGAAATTTCATATTCAGGATCCTGAATTGAAAGTTCCAGGTTGTGCAGTGGTGCCCCCCCCTTATGTCCATGACGCACCCCCCCCGCAATTGTCTATCCATAGGTATTCTTCCATGAAAAAAATCTTTTCGATTAATTTTTACCCCCCCCCGTCAAACATATTTATATAGATTTTAACCCCCCCAAATATATCAATGACGCAGTTTGCGTCATAACCAACCCCCCTTGTAGGCACCCCTGTGTTGTGTATCTTTTACCCTACACTTTCAACTTACCTGAAAGGAAATTGATATATATATATATAACTAATTAACAAAAAGAAATCTCATAACCGAACTTGAGCATCAATTAATAAATATTACAATCAAATAATCATAAATTAGCTTCATTCAAATGCCTTTCCAAATTTCTGCAAAAAAATATTTTCATTAACTTTTCACGAGCATTGTTTGGCAACAAGAAATGGTTGTTTCTTAAGAAGATTGGTTTACGAAACTCCTTTATATACAGGGTAAGTCAAAACAATGGACCCGATTTCAGAAATTCATTCTGTGAAATCTATTAACTATATATGTTATTGTGAGACACGTGCTAAACTCTCAAAGTTTTTTTTAAACATATCACAAGTGTCCTACGTGAACACCTCGCGTAACGGCACACATCAAACGAACAGTTAATCTTCTGCTAAGCTATACGTAAAATGTTGCGGTCAATTATCAACAAAATTCATTTCATGCTCGCTGCTGACTCCAGAATTGCCAACCGTCCGATTCTGTCGGGACTGTACCGATTTCTGACTTATTTGTCCCGTGTCCCGACCAAACATTCGTCGGGACGCATATTGTCCCGATTTATCGATTTTCAAAGTTCATTAATATTTTACTGGGCCATTTTTACAAAGGAATAACTTATTCCTTTACACGCACAGTTTTATGTATAGAATCAATGTAACAAATTTATGATTTGACTCATGAAAAAATAGATAGCAGCTCGTCTTTAATTTATATTCCCTAATTGTTTTGAGTTGATATTCCAGTCGATTATGATGGTAGTATATTCCATGCAGTGCTAGAAACATTCTTTTTGCAACATCTACATAAAAGCGACTGCTATCTCAGTGGCAGTAACACTAGCGCTCACTTTAGCGGGTAGCCGCCACGCTAACTTTACCGGGTACCGGCTGTCTGCTAGATCTGCCACTACTGTCGGCGTCTTCTACTTCACTTTTGGTTTGGTGCTCAATCGCATTGTTTACATTAACCTGTGCTGTGCAGCATTATTCTGTTCTTCGACGTTAAGTTATAAAGTTTTTTTTTTTTTTTTTTTTAACGTACAGTCCATCATGTGTTGAATGCCCCGGGGGAAGGGGGCTCCAACACCGATTGTCCCGTCCCGATTTTTTGTTAAGAAAAGTTGGCAACCCTGACTGAATCTTACCCAAGGATGTTATAAATAGAGGATCTGCCCATATGTATCTTCATCCTATTAAATCGATGAAAGCCAAAAAACAACCGAGCATCGGCATGTCTGATTGGCTACTCTCGTTTCTGCCATCGTCTGATTGGCTACTTTCGTTTCCGCCATGATTGTTGGCTCAAAACATTGCGATCCGATTGGCCAGAGTGGGCAAAGTAGGGGTAGCGAAACTGTGACGTATGGCTTCAAGATTTTGTTGTAAGGGCAGATCCTCTATTTTATAAGATCCTTGTTCTTATTGGTAGAAAGTGGAAACACTTCGTAGAAACTATTCTTTGAAAGTTAACCTTTTCAAGCGCATGTTTCACCATAACATGTGTTTATTAGATTTCACAGAATACATTTCTGAAATCGGGTCCATCATTTTGACTTAATCTGTATTTAACCTGTCTATCCGCCCGTCCTGGAGACTAAAAATCTCAACAACTACTCGGCGGATCATCATGAATTTCGGCCATGATGTAGAAACTGAAAATTTAGAAATGCATTTCGTGAATGGAGTCAACATTCAAACCTCAAATGGAGGAAAACAACCACTTGCGGCTTTAACGTTGGTTGCTAGAGAGTTAAGACGATAATAGATAGCGAGAAGTGGTTTTGTTCAATCAATTAAGCACCCCAAAAATATATCCCATCTCCCATCTAATCTTTACACTAACACCAGAAGTATTATATAAATATACTATTACTTAGTGCTTCAATATTAACAGAGAATATATATCACACCATATAAACCAAACTCATTCACGTGGAGTACACATTACCTGCTACTTGTTTTCAAGGCACAGGAATTGATGTATTTAAATCGACAAGAATGTTGACTATAATTTTTAAATACAATTCTGATCTTAAATCCATGAAATTCGGTAAGGCATTAATTTTATTACAATCTCTTTACTTTCAATTAAAAAAAAGTCAGAAAACTTCCAAAATGTAGTTATTTAAATAATGTCTAATTATTAGTTGTCATTGTTTGTTGGTTATTTTTGCCAGTAGATGGCAATGGAAAAGTTTTAAATTTTGGAAACGTTAAACAGCTTTATGGGCAGAAGTGTTATTACTGTTCAAACGAAGATATCAAATTTAAAATGTAAGAAAGCATGATATTTTACTAAATGATTCAATGAAGAAATAATCGCAAATTAGGCATATTAATTCTTAAATCATCCGATCTATTTGTTGGCTTTGATGTACCAAGTCTTGCTTCTAGTTGGAAATACTTCAAAAGCAAATTTTAACGTTTATGTTACCTTCCTAAATGAGAAACAATGTTTCCACATGTAACATCTTTCTTGTTGATCTCAATACAGAAATTTAGGGATAAAACTAAACAGATAGAAAGGAACTAGTAATGTATTGAAGCTATTCGATTTGAATGCTTCACAAACAATGCCGGATCTACCCGGGGTCGGGGGTCTTAGACACCCCAGTTTTATGAGTGCAAAGAAATTTAAGTTATTATTTATGTATTTTTCAATGTTCATATGTAAAATCATGATATACCTATGATAGTCTGGGTTCTAGTTGTCTCCCCTTCCAGCTTTTACCTTCAAGATCTGCCTCTGTTGTCAACTTGCCAAAATTAAATACTTTTGTTCTGTTTACTGGCTACCTTTTACTTTTATTGGAGATTGAAACTAAAAAGAACATTTTTCTCTTAACTAAAATTCAATTTCCTACACAATTCGCAAGTTTCTTGAGAGAAGCAGAGATGGTTTATGAAACGAAGTAATCCTTCAAAACATTATAGTACCTTGATTTTGATTTCTTAAAGAAATAATAACAATAGTAATAATAATACGCGTTTGATTTTGTTTCACAGTATTAGACTTCCAAACTATCCAAATTCAATCCTCAAATTTCAAATAGTGTATATCTATAAATACTGGTTCAAATAGATTAACAAAATCAAAGATAAAACCTGTTTCGCGGATGTCGAATCCTTATCAGAAAACCGGTAATCGCTATGCTTTACTGTTTTTGTTCTGTGGTGGTAAAGGTTGAAACCGGAAATCGTTAATTTGAACCCATTCTGGCTTGAATAGATAGTTACGGGAGAAGATAGAACCTACTCTTGGGAAACTGAATCAAGTGAAAAAAAAACTGCATATCGACATTTCTTATCGTATTTCCTCTACAGAAGTCAATATTGAAAGCGGAAATGATAGTAAATTTCAACCACTTCCGATTTTGGTAGAGTATTGCAAGTAGTGATGGTATGTTCTCTTGACAGCTTGAGTCGATTGCAGAAAGCAGCTTGTCGCTATTGATTACCATTTTTGTTCTACTATATAGCGATAAATGTGGTAACCGGGAGTGGTTAATTTGAACCACTTCCGGTTTGAATAGAGAGTTAATGGAGAAGTCGGAACCTATTCTTAAGAAGATGGATCAGTTGCAGAAAACCACGTTCCGATATTTCTTACCGTTTTATGCTCTATGGAAATCAATATTGAAACCGGAAGTAGTAATAAATTCCAACCACTTCCGGTTTTTGTAGAGTGGTGCGAGTTGTGATAGTATGTTGTTTTGACATCTTGAATCGTTTGCAGAATACCGCTTTCAGCTATCTAATATCAGTTTGTTCCATGGCGATAAATGTTGAAATCGGAAGTGGCTAATTTTGAACCACTTCCGGTTTGAATAGAGGGTTAACGGAGAAAATCGAACCTATTCTTGGAAAGCTGAATCAATTGTAAAAAAAATGAATCAATAGATTTCTTAGCATTTTTGTTCTATGAAAATCATTATTGCTACCTTAAGTAGTAGTAAATATTAATCACTTCTGGTTTTTATAGTGTGTTCAGGATGGTTATGGTACGTTATCTTTACCGTTTTTGTTCTTTAGCAATAAATGTTGAAACAGGAAATAGCTAGTTTGAACCACTTCCGGTTTGAATAGAAGGTTAATGGAGAAAATGGAACCTATTCTTGGGAGGATGAACCGTATTGCAGAAAACCGTATCTCCATATTTCTTATACCGTTTTTGCTCTGTGGAAATCAATATTGAGATCTCGAAGTAATGTTAAATTTGAACCATTTCTGGTTTTGGTAGAATGTTTGAGGTAGTCATGGTATGTTGTCAAAGACGCTCAATAGTTTGCGGGAAAAAAAAAAAAACACTTCTCGGTATCTGTTACTGTTCTTGTGCTATGGAAATGTCTGGGTTGAACCTGGAAATGATTAAGTTGAACCATTTTCGGTTTGAACAGAAAGTTAATGGAGGAGATGGAACACATAATTGGGACACTAAATCGACTGAGAAGATGCTGACACTGAGGCAGATATCTATAAAGAAAGTATGCTAGAAACTTCGTGTTCTAGAAAGTGAAGTACCTGCCTACAACAGAAGCCACATGAAAAGTAAAAAACTAAAACAGAAAAAGGAAAAAGAAACAAGAAATATGATCACCATTAAAAAAAAAAAAGTGATAGAACGAAAATGATACAATTAAACAGCCCACAATTGCCAGCTACTGTGCTATGTTTAGAATTCATTAGACAATGTAGGTTTTCTTGTGCAACTTCATTTAAATATTAAAAAGATATAGAAAAAAAAACTTGTCTAGTTCCATTAGTTTGGGGACAATGTAGGTAGGTGTTTGGGTACAAAAGCAAATGACGAACAGAAAACTGTTGACACATAACATCACTTGACTAAAGATTTAGAATGTTGCTCTGAAGTATAAACCTACATACAGGGTAACTCCTACACTCTATGACTTAAGGTTCATCATCAGATACACAGAAAATACATAATCAATATAGTCAATAAACTAAAAAGGTAATGGTGGTATTTTGTTCGTGGTGATCGCCAGGGTTTTCAGACTTCAAAACTATGCTATGAATAAATTGTCAATGTTATTTAATGGAATTTACCAGCTACATCTTATTTGATTTATATCTATGTAATTTACATCATCATTATCATCGTAGGTACCGGTATTCTGCCAATATTGGCAGGTCACTTGCCACAACTGAGAAGTTACCATGCTCCATGGTCTTTTTCTGCTAACATCTTCGTCTTCACATACGATTTTTCTGTTTCGGTATCATCCATCAAATGTAGTCTTTTTCGCCTCCTCCCTCTCTTTCCTGCCACCATACCCTCTAGCACGTCCCTCATGATACAGTTCCTTCTTAGCCAATATCCCAACCAGTTTTTCTTCTTAATAATATTTAAAATTGTTCTTTTCTCCCCAACTATTTCTAACACCCTCTCGTTCGTTTTCCGCTTGAACAACCTAATTCTCTCCATTCTTCTTCACACCCACATTTCAAAAATTTCCAGTCGTTTTTAATCATTTTCGCGTAATGTCCATGTTTCTTCCCCATACAGTTCAATACTGCACACGAAGAATTTTATGAGTCTTTTTCTCAACTCTTTATTCAAGGTCCTACAAAGTAGACATTTCTTCTTTCTAAACACTTCTTTCGCCATTCCTACCATTTCTTTTATTTCACGTTCACACTTCATATCATCACTATTAATAATACTCAGGTATCGAAAACTAGTTACATGTTCTATTTTCTATAATTCGAATCAATTTTGAAATAGCAAGGAACATTTAGTTAGTTTTGAAGATGAAACCAGTAAAATTTTTTCATAAAAATTTCAGTTCATTAAAAAAAAATGCAGTTACTACAGAAATGAATGGCCCAAATACAAAGAGAGCGCAGGTATCTAACACCGTTAAAGAGTTTATCCATATTTAGTTCTTGTAACGCTTTGTCGTATTCGGATTTAAGTATGCAGTCTTCTCTTATCTTTTCTACATCCTCTATGTTTTCCAATTCCTCTAATTGCTTGTCGCTTCCATAGAGCTTTTCCAAGTATTTTTTTTTCTATGCCTTCATTTTATTCCCAGTTTCAGTCATGGATCTTTCTTCTTTATCTTTTAGTACAGTGGTCGCTAATTTTCATTACTGAGAACAGCAAAGTTTTTCTTAAGCGAATGCCATTGTTATTTACCATATATGTATACCGTCAGAAAATCTTGGTAGGTCAATTAATGATACCGTAAACCAAATAGAGTAGGAATCATAACGTAAAGAAATTGAGTGTCATCTTACGTATATTGCCTTCTTCTAAAATCGTCGCGTATATTAAGGGCGAACAAAGTAACATGGAAACCTAATATTCTCTTGAAAATAGAACAATAGTTTCTAATAATAGTACATCTTCTGAACTTTAGCTGAACAACATACAGACGCGCATCCAGAAATGATTGCTGGGAGGGGTCCAAAGTATTTTGGAGGGGTCCAATACGTCTTCTGTAATATTGAAACTGTCTTGTTCTCTACCCTAAAAGACGATGAGTAATTATTCATTATTTCCTCTTAGTATATTCTCAGAAAATCTGATATATTACTTTTATAAGGAAAGGAAGACGTAAAATCAAATTCTTAGGCTGCATCAATCATTCCTACCAGTGGCGTAGGGAAGGGAGGGGCCCGGCACCCTCCAAAGGGTTCCGACCATGTGTTTTACTACTTTGATGTTTGTAATTTTCTCTCGGAAGAAACAACAATTGCCTTCCATGTACGCTATTTCAAAACAAAATATGTCACTAAATTATTTCACAGCAATATCCGGTGTTTGATGAATTGGAGCAGTTCAGAAAAGTTGCTTGAGTTAGACGTGTTCAGGGTGTGGAAATAAGAACTTACTTTGGAATTGCAAAATGTCGCCAAACGTTTTACAAAAGTGGTTAAAGCGGAGACATGGCAATTGGGTGAATTTCGGCGACGGAAATGTGCAAACAAAGAAACTAAAAAACAACGGAGAAAAATCTAAACAACATATTAATTCAGAGAAAGTCTCGAGAAACGTTTTAGAAAAATGGTTAGAGCGGAAAAAAAAAAAAACACAGTAATGGTGTCAATTTAGGCGAACAAAATGTGCAAAAATAGCAATCGAGAAACAACGAAGAAATATCTGAAGAGGCCAGTACTTCAGAAAAGATGTATTATTATTATTATTATTATTATTATTATTATTATTATTATTATTATTATTATTATTATTATTATTATTATTATTATTATAACTACACATTCTGACGCAACAAACGCATATATATATATATATGGCTATATATTTGGTCTAGGAATTAATTCGTACAGTTGGTACGCACACACTGAAGCTGTAGTACAAACACAAAATACATAAATACCTTAAGAAAAATATTGTCCATCGCTAGCCACCACTTTCGCCCATCTGTCAGGCAATGTACGGATTCCGTGGCGAAAGAAGTCCTCATCCTTGGAAGCGATCCAGTCAGAGACCCATGTTTCGATATCTTCTGAAGAAGTAAACCGCTGTCCAATCAAATCATTGTTCATGCAATCGAACAAGTAGTAGTCCGAAGGAGCAACGTCTGGTGAATACGGCGGGTGGGGTAAAACTTCCCATCAGACATTTTCTAAATAGGTTTTGACCGGTTTTGCGACATGTGGGCGAGCGTTATCATGTTGAACAATAAGTTTATCATGTCTGTTCTCCCATTCTGGTCGTGTTCTGGCCAGAGCTTACTTCAAACGCATTAATTGTCGTCGATAACGTTCTCCATTCATAGTTTCACCCGGTTGCAGCAGCTCATAGTACACCACACCTTTCATATCCCACCATATGCACAGCATAACCTTTGCACAGTGAATATCTCGTTTTGGTTGTGATGGACCTGGTTCACCTGGTTTCACCCAGGCCTTTTTTCGTTTAGGGTTCTCGTAATGGATCCACTTCTCATCACCCGTAATAATTCGATGCAGAAACCCCTTTCTGCTCTGTCGTTGAAGCAGCAATTCGCAAATGGTTTTTCGTCTTTCAACGTCTCTGTCTTTCAATTCATGTGGAACCCAATGTGACATCTTTTGAATCATTCCCATGGCTTTCAAGCGTTTGGAGACTGTTGTTTGATCAACGCCTAATGCTGCTGCAAGTTGTTTCTGCATTTGACACGAATCCTGCTCGAGCAATGCTGTCAATTCTTCGTCTTGAAATTTTTTTGGCTGTCCAGCTCGCTCTTGGTCTGCCAAGCCGAAATCACCACTTCTAAACCGTGCAAACCACTTCTGACACGTTCGCTCAGCTAGAGCATGGTCACCATACACTTCCACCAAAATACGATTACTTTCAGTCGCACTTTTCTGCATGTTAAAGTAATGCAGCAGGACACCCCGCAAAAACACTTTATCAGGCACAAATTGCGCCATGTTCACTTAACTACAAACTGGTGTTGTTGACGCTTTAATCCACTGCCCTATTCTACGAACGATACGCGATGACAGGGGTTTGCAACACATGTGTGGATACACGGAACTGTGGGACGCTCCGTTCGTTGCGCCATCTCTTGTCCACCCGCACGAATTAATTCCTAGACCAAATATATATATATATATATATATATATATATATATATATATATATATATATATATATATATATATATATATATACATGGGCGGCGATTAGGGGGGGCAAAGGGGGGCAGTTGCCCCCCCACTTTTTTGAAGTAACTCATTAATGTATATAGCTTCATTTGAAAATGTTAAATTTTGTATGTATTACTGGTTCATAAAAAATGGTGCCATATAATATTTCCCGTTGCCTAAGTATATATTGGTTGTCTTCTCGTGGAGTTAAGCAAGCTACAGAAATTGCGTTTTAGTTGCAATTCAAAGCAATTAATATTGCAATTGTGTATTTCTTTAAAATGAAATGAAATCTTTGAGTTTTACGTCCCACAGTTATGCCGGTTAGGCTAAAGGAGACGGTGATGATGAGTGATGAATGAAAATGGTGGAATGAAGAAAGTGGGAGAAAACGGGAGAACCCCGAGAAAACCCACACACACTGTGTTTGTCCACCACAAAGTTCACTTGGCGGGGGCTGGGATCGAACCCGGGACCCCAAACACCAGTATTTCTTTAAATTTCGTAGCATATGCTTGTAGTATTTACTGTCTTTCATTTTCTCTAACAAGGTACATTCGCGAAGTGTACCCTCGGGATTCGTGTAAAATTGATTCAAATGCAAAATTCTCCTCGTCACAATGTATATTGTACAAATTTTAGAGGCCCATACTGGTAGTTATGAACCTTCATATATCCAGAATTTAATCATATACTAGTATAGCGCTCAGACATGAGATTGCTTTTAGTTTCTTTAGATGTAACTGGACATGAATGTGGGCATGTGCAAAACAAATTTGATCAAGTACTGCTTCTCTGACACATGCTACCAACCCGAGCTACCAACTTGGATTCAACTTTCGGTTTTTCAAGCAACTAAGACATCAAATTCATGTACAATTTTCTCGGAAACTCACTGATATAGAGGATTTTACTGTAGCTTATACCGTTTGCAAGATATTGCATGTTAAATCCTTCCAGGCATTTCGCGAATAGGCATTGCAGAGTAATATCAGTTACACATATATTTTTGATGTTGAAAAATTAAAACAATTTCTAACTGAAAAAAAAAATTGTAGATATTAACAAACTCCTTACAACATTAGTGTCATAATCTTATTACATTTCTGTGAGTGATTGTATTAGTTCCATGATATACTAAAATACAACAAAGAAGTATTGAATAACGGTTAAAATGCTTAATGTAAATTCAGATACGACCATATTTATGTGAAGACCATTTCCGTATTGATGTCTGTGTTTCTGTATTATGTACGTTCAGAGAATATTTCGTCAACGATAAATCACGTAAAATATTACATATACACAGCGGACCCTGCACAACTTTCTATTTGATTCAATATTCATGAAGTGCCTGACATTTAACATGCAATAGCTACGATGAAACTCACTACATTAGTGAATTTCCGAGAAATTGTACATGAATTTGATGTATAACTTGCACCTATTCCCTTTTGAAAAACCGAAAATTGAATCCAAGATGGCAGCTCGGGTTGATAACATGTGTCAGAGAAGCAGTACTTGATCAAATTTGTTTTGCACATGCGCACGTTCATGTTCAATTACATCTAAGAAACTAAAAGCAATTTTGTGTCCGAGCGTTATACTAGTGTATGATTGAATTCCGGATATATGAAGGCTCATAAATACGCAAATTACCAGTATGGGCCGCTAAAATTAGTACAATACACATTGCGGCGAAGTGAACTTTGTATTTGAATCAATTTTACACGAATCTTGTTAATGAACAACTTCGCGAATGTACCTTGTAAGAGTAATAACATATATGTAGTGTCATGTGTGGAATTATAAATTAAGTTGTTCATTAATCTCCAGTTTGAACGTAACTTTTGCAAAAAAAAAAAAGCCTCATTATTCATTACTATAATTAATATTATCCTTTCTATTTACTTCTTTTGCAATTTTTTTTATTAAATAATCTGATCACACAATTTTCCAGACAGAATTTTAAGATGTTCATGAGCAAGGAATCAAATCTCTTCTTACACCTTCGTTGTTTAAGAGTACAAAGGGCTAGTATCTACTTCCGTTGCTCTTGTCAATTTATTTAATAAAATATGAAATACGATATATGGTATTTTAACCGAAGAAGATAGTATCCTATTAGTTATACAACCTTTCGTGAAACAAAGTGTTAAAACAATCAGATAAACTAAGATTGATATACAAATATTCAGATCATGCCTTGCCCCCCCACTTTTAACGTCCAATCGCCGCCACTGTATATATATATATATATATATATATATATATATATATATATATATATATATATATATCCCTCTACCGGCCATTCTATATTTGAAGTCACATACTACGTCATAACACTTAAAGTGATATTAGTGTTGAATTTGCTGCGTTTCTTCGTGAATTCTTGAACGTACGGACTTCCTTTCAAGAGTCAGCACCTCTGCATTCATTTTTTTCCAAAATGATTATTTTTTTAGTTTGCAGAGACAAAATTATATCCTATAAACACAAAAAAAAGGAATTTTATGGATGCTGTTAAATAATTCTGCCTGTAAAGGATTAAATATATGTATATGGCTACGCTACTGATTCCTACATTAAACAAGTATAATAAAGAAAGTCTACAAATGTTAGTGGAGTTACGAGATTTGGGGGAGAAGGGGGTCCAGACCGGTCCAAACCTGGTCTATATTTTGTAGGACAGACCGTTGTTTAGCGGTTAGAGCAGTAGACTCATGTCCGCGTGGTCCTGCATTCGATTCCTGGTCGGTGCTTCCCAATTTTCGGCGTCCACCCAGCGTCATCAGGCAAACTGGGGACTCACGTGAAAACAAGACGTAACGGCCTGTAGGTCTAGAAAGCTCCTGATTGGCTTGTTATAGTCAGGGCTGACCACGTGCTCGGCGCTAGATTGGACGTAGTTAGGCCAGTTGCTAGCAGATGGCGCTGAAGTAGACTTAGGCCTACAAAACGGACTGTTACGCCAACTGGGTTTGGTGTACATTTTGCACTAATTTCGCTACATTATAGACATGAAGTTTCCAAAATATCGCACTAACTTTTTGTAGTGTTTTGAGAATAACGAGGAACGAAGAAAAAGAAAAGGAAAGAATAAAGAACTACTTACAAGAAGTACTTAATTAAGACAGAAAAGGCAATATGGTTGATGCGTAGAAAGAACTTTACATATAATTATTTATGTATTTGTTAGTAAATGTACATAGATTGGTTAGGGAAGTGTGTAAAAATTATAGTAAAAGTGTTCACAATATATAAAACTTAACAACAACAACAACAACGTTTTTCATTCCCATCCGTAGATGGGCGGGCCTTAGAAGGGGACGCCTTCTCTTTGGCCAGTGGAGTAAATGATTCTAGATATGATTAAAGATAGATGGAAATCAGGATGCAGTTTATTCTAGATGAATATGAGATTCGGCCTTGGTAATGCGAGGAATAGCGAAAGTCGGGGAAATGTGTGGACGTATGAGCTGCCAAGGAGGAAAAGTTTAGAAGTGATGTATATGTACGGATAGTGGTGATAGATGCAACGGTCGGGATTATAGTCCGCTGTTTGAGTCTCTCTTTCATAGATTGCCAGTAGATGATCCACAGGTGGATAGGTGCGACGAGGAATGGCAGGAGTCTGTTCTAGAAGCTCGGCAATGATTCGACGAGTATTGGTAATGTGCTGCATGATGTAGCGGGTTCGGAGACGATAAATGTGACGGAGGAGAGACGGCATTGATGTTTGCTTGTAGATGAGGACGGTTGGTATTCGTGGTGGTAGGATGTAAGCGATACGGATGGCTCTGCGTTCCAAGATCTGGATTTATAGGAGTCATCCAAGATCTGGAGTCATAGTAGGATTTATTGGCTGACAGCCAGGCGAGATGGCCATATGTGATTGCGGGGCGAACGAATACTTTATAGGTATAGAGTAAAAGGTGGAATTTAAGCCCCAAGTAATGCCCTTTAAACGGCTCAGCAAGTATAGGCGCTTGCGGATGTTTTGCTCCAAAGTTTGTAACTGGAATCGCCAGGTCAGATGACTATCGAAATGCATGCCGAAGTATTTAAGGCAGTGATTTATTTGTGGATTTTGTAGAAGGAGGGAATGTTTATGCAAGACTGTGTTCCGTATAACAGAATAACTTTAAAGTCAGATTGGGACACGTTATTTTTAAACCTACCTACTTTAAAATTATGGTACTAGTTTGATAGGCTGTCCCCAAGTTCCTGATTTTTTTCACCTTTTAAAAAACAATTTTATGATAAATACGGGTACGTACGTTTGTTTGTTAGGTAGATTAGTTTACATGTGTTACCTTGCTGCTTTTCGTCCTACTGGTGAAGACAAGTGTGCAGCACCCAATAAAAGCCCTATAGTTACATTGCAATCTGCACAACTTGTCATAACAAGTGTCACACTCCCACGTAAAACATTTTTGTTATGACAAATAATTGTTTAGTCCGTTCTAATTTGGTCTTTGAAAACCAAATTCCTCGCCCGAACAATAAATACGATAAAAGGTAAGAGTTTACTTTGGGCAGAACAGTGATAAGTGCACGTACACTTAAACCTGATTTTATTAAATAGAAGGGGAAAGACGGTATTAAATGTCATTCCTCATATCATAAATGAGTTTTTACGCTTGCTCCTTCTACTTAATAAAATTAGATTCAGGAGTGTGTGACCCTAGAACTGTTCTGCTGAAAGTAAACTTCTGTTCAACAAAACATACCGGTATTAAAACAAATCCAGAATTGAACAAAGACTGTAATCTGATCTCCGAAGAATCATGAGCATGTATTAAACAATTACCAATATGATACTACTAGGGAAAAAAATACTTTACCTTTTCTTTCACTTTTACTCTCGAAATTGAAACAGCCATTATAGCATACAATATTTACAGTTATTACAACAAAATCACAAAAAAAGGATTGACTGCCGATTCCACCTTCAGTTAAGTATGTTGAAGCATGACTTACGGCGTGTTATCTAACACTCTCTTTAGAAATTAACAATATTTTTACAGCGTACCTCACTTTAGAATAGTGAACCAATAGGAGGTTGGTTTACATCGGATACCGTCTTTTTCAGTTGGTTTGTCGGTAGCAGCATGATGTCCACTTTTTATCCAGCTGAAGGCACACATTTCTGCATTGAAAGAAGTAATGTCTGGTCCATTAACGTTTATGGAAAGAAGAGATTCGATGGTTTTTACAGATAAATGGTTTCTAGCGTCAGTATGCTGTAAGTTGGAAAAGCATCTCTTACACTCTGCAGAAGAAACTGAAAGCAATTCTATGAACAATTCTTCGGGTAGCAATTTTATAAACAAGACCAACATAGCTCGCGACAACAAACATACTGAAAAAAATAAAGAATTGCTAGTAAAACATTAAGTTGAATCATTTCACTTCAAAACAGTTTATAGCTTAAGAAAGGGAGAAAATATCTTCCTAGGCTGGGAAGACTGAATTAAGCCTAGAGACAGGGAAGTCAAAATTTAGAAGGGGGGAAATTCCCAGGCTTCCCTGGCTACAAATAAATCCCTGATTTAAGGATATTGCTGAGAGGGATAGAGGAGCCCATGACGGTGATGTGGAGACGGTTAGGATTGCGTGATTGACAATATTTAGACCCGAAGAGCGTCATTTGTGTTTTAGTCGGGTTGATCTTAAGTTTCCATTTTAGGCACCAAGCAAGCAGAGTATCTATGGCAGTTTGTAGTTGTATTGAGATGCGATCCACTGATGATCCCTAGGCAAGATAGGCGGTGTGATCTGCATATTGGAAGGCATGAACCGGCGGAGGTGGTATAGGCATGTCCGAAACATATAAGGGATATAAGAGGGAGGATAAAACTGACCCCTGGGGTACCCCAGCTTTTAATGGGAATGCAGTAGACTGTGCGCCGTTAATGTGGATGAAGGCACGCCTGTGGGATAAAAAGTTTGAAACGAGGCGAATGTATGTAAGAGGTAGGAGCCGTTTAAGTTTATAAAGCAATCCTTCATGCCATACAGTGTCAAAAGCTCGTTGAATGTCACAGGAGAGCCATACCGCTGGGTATATAAAACTTGGAAATTTTATTATATAAATATAAAAAGATTTATACCTTGTCATGAGCAGGATTTTAGAGGTATATTGAAGTGATTTCGTGCACGTGTATTAAAAACTGGAATTATTGATTTCTATACACTCTATATATCTTATGTCTATTTGCGTTGCAAAAGCAGCATGCAACTGCAATATATAAATTGCGAAATCTTCGCAATTTAGTATGACGTCCGCGCAACATCTAGCGATCACTTTTAGCAAGATTTTTTTTAAACAATACTTTTAACAACCAATAAATCAAATCAAATAACTTTAACTGGACCCCAGTATGTGCTCTGTACAAATGTATTCATTTTCTAACACACAAAGAAAACAAATTGAGTAAAGTTTGTCCATCCCAACTACAACATAAATACAAATTGTATTACAAATTGCAAAATGCAGTTATTAAACATATCAAAATACGAAATAAATCTTTTTTGCCATTTACATTAAGTTTTGGACAAATGTTCCAGGTGTTGATAAACAGATAAAAACAGAGGCAATAAATAGATATCTAAGAACTCCTGTGTACAATTTTGTGGATGTCTTTTTTTTCTGCAGGTGCAGAAACGAACCATGGAACATTCATTATTCTTTTCATCCCATATTTATTTCGACAGCCAACATGGTACTTGCAGACAAAAAACATACAAAATAAAATAACATTATAGTGTTAAAATGTGTTGTATAAGGTGTTGCATAAATTTTCAGTTTTGTGTTAAAACGCGTCACAAAACTAACAAGCCAATAAAGAATTAAATTCTTATAAAATGTTGAAATAAATTCATTATATTTTCTGAATATTTATATTTTTCTTGCGAGTATTAGACTTGAAATTGTGATGAGTTTGTAGCTATATTTTTTCTTCTTGTTCACGAGGTAGATGTCTCTGCTAGAGAAGAGAAAGAAAGATGCATTATGGGTAAACATTTAGCGTCGATGGCATTCATTGGTCCTTCGTTCCTCCGGTGACCAAGAACTCAGAACTGATTTATGATAATTGGTGAAGGATTGTCAAGTTTTTTGTCTGTTTTAAGTATGAAACTGAGGACCAGTTCTGTGTCCTTTTTTATTTTACTTTTTTTTTCATATATATAAGCCTATATATTTTTCTTCTTGTTCGCACAAGAATGAAGAAACATAGATTCGTAATATTAATATGTAATTGATTTTTTTGTTCTATTTCCCAGCCATACAATGAAACCGTTAACAGAAGAAGCTACACTATACACAGAATAAAAACTAGTATAGTGCTTGTCGGGAGCCCTGGATCGAATCAAGAGACTACCCACCCAGACTCTTTTAAATTTTTCCTCAGTTCCACCAGGAGAATTACACTGAGATAAGATCAAAAGACTATCAACCCTGAGTCTTTTAAGTTTTCTCCAGTTCCACCAGGAAAATAGTATTGGGGTTGAATCAAATCCTTAAAATTTCCCCCCAGTTTCACCAGGAAAATAACACTGAGACTGAATCAAGAGATTATCCACTTTGGGTGTTTTAAGGTTTCTTCCCAGTTCCACCAGGAAAAGAACACTGGGATTGAAGCTAGATACTACCTAGGTTTTTTTAAGGCTTGTTCCCAATTCCACCAGGAAAATAACGCTGATATTGAATCAAGAATCTATTCACCCTAGATCTTTTAAGTTTCTCCAGTTCCACTAGGAAAATAACATGGATTGACTCAAGAGACTATCCACCCTATGTCTTTAAGTTTCCCCCCAGTTTCACTAGGAAAAGAACACTCGGGTTGAATCAAGAGACTATTTATCATGGATTTTTAACGTTTCTCCTCAGTTTCACCAGAAAAATAACACTGGGATTGAATCAAGAGACTATCAACCCTGGGTCTTTTAAGTTCTTTTCTTTAGTTCCACCAGGAAAATAGCACTGGGATTGAGACAAGAGACTATTCACCCTAGGTCTTTTAAGTTTCCCACAGTTACACCAGGAAAATAACTAACCTCTCTCGCAAGGTACCGAGTTTCGGCCCCTGACCATATATTTCCGCCTAGTATTCCAGCGCTTCGCTTAATATTCCTTTTTTTCTACTAATTCTATCGTCATTGAGTTGTTGTTTTTTTAAAAATCACGAACTAATGTCAATTACCCGCTTCGCTAGGTTAAAATTAGGGATGGGCAAAATCGGTTTTTATAAAAACCGGAAACCCATTTCTAGAAAAACCGAAACCCGAAACCCGACGTTTCGGTTTTCTTCAAAACCAGTTGCGGTTTTCATCAAAACCGGTTCCGTTTTCACCGAAACTGGTTTGGGTAAAAACTTTTGAGAGACACATAAATATATTTCTGTGGAAACAGATTCGGTTTCCGGAGAACAACGAAACACTATTCTGGTCAGAAATAGAACAAATTTTTGAAAAAAAAACCGGAACCTGTTTTGAAGAAAACCGAAACCTGTTTTGGAGAGAAACCGAACCGATTTTTGGAGAAAACCGAAAATCGAAAAACCGGTTTTTGTGCCCACCACTAGTTAAAATAAGAAACATAGTAATATGTTTCTTTAGTCAGTCACTTTTTACTATTACTGAAGCGAACTCTGATAGACATAAGTTTTTCTTTTGTCTTGTCGGTCATTTTCGATCATTTTTATAAATCTCGCTCCTCCTCTCCCACAAGTTTCGGGGTTTAATTTGGGCTTAAACGGCATTAGAAGTATCACTCTTCATCTCAGCAACCCCGAAACTATGGAGTCGATACTAATATCGGTCATTTTTAATTGTATATACAAGGTGATAAGAAACTATTTGAACAAACTTGGGGAGCTGATTCCTGACACCGAAACAAGCAAAAAAAAAAAAAAAAAAAAAAAAGTACTGGGGAACTTTGATCAGTGAGGGATAGTTTCGGCGATATAAGGTGCCGAATGCATGGGGAAAAATGTATTTCAGAGGGCTGTAATTCAAAAACAACACAACGTAGAGAGTGCGGTTTAGAACATGACACGTGAAGTCATACCTGCTCGATTGAAATATATATGTTTCAAACTTCCGCAAGATGTCTGGGAGGGATTTCCTGAAAGAACGTAGTTACCTCCTATAACCTGGCAAGTAATCTCTACGTTCCTTATAGTATTTTACAAAAAAAAAAAAAAAAAAAAAAAAAAAAAACGGCCACCCACTTCTGTTTGATAATCTGTGCACTTGTATTGTCAGCAGGGCCGGATTAAGGGGGAGCACCGGTGAACATGCACCCCCCCCCCTCGGTTCTGAATATACACTATCTAAAGTGAGAAACTGGCAATGGAAATAGCAATACTTTCCTAAAATTTCATGTCATGTTTCCGTTTCGGGCTTAAAAGAAAGCGGTTTTGCTAAACACAATAGTTTAAGTCAGTTCCTTATACACATCACAGATGCCTAAAGGCATTTAAAAAAAAATTAAATTTGATTCAAATGTACTGATAGTCGTTGGTGCACCCCCCTCAGAAAATCCTGGATCCGGTCCTGACTGTCAGTTGAAACAATATCAAACAATTGAAAATTCCTGTGTGCGATTGTCAGAATACAACTTTTTAAAGCAAGATGGTTAGCTAAGATCTTATTGAACAAAACTGTACAACGAACTTTTTAAGTTTTTCAATAATTTTGAAAGTGAAATGATATGAAAGCAGATCCTTCAATTTCACGTCCCGCGATTATGTCCTTCCGGCTACCGGAAATGATGATCAAGGGAAATAAATGATAATGAAGAATTAATAAAATGAGAAATTAAGAGAAAACGGAAGTATCTCGAGGAATCCCACGGACAAATTGTTGTCCACCATAAACTTACTTGACCGGGGACCGAACCAGGACCCTCAATCAACCAGACGTAAAGTGTTCTACCACTGAGCCACCGTGGTCGTTCAGTAAATTTATATTTAAGGTTGGTTTAAAGGGACAAGTTTTGCCGATAGATGTCAGTACAGTCTTCATATCTCTCTCATGTATTTTTTTACCTTTCACGAAAATTTACAATTTCTTTTACACATTTCAACCTAGAGACTTCAAATTTTAGAAGAATGAACTTCATAACCTATCGAAGGCAATAATCCGTGCCGATTTTTTATTTAGAATTTTCTTCATTGTTGAAATGGCTTGTTTGTTGAAATGGATATCCAAACCTTTAAAAAGGTAACTGTTTCAAAAATGAAAATTCTAAATTAAAACAAATCGGCACGGATTGTTGTCTTCGATAGGTTATGAAGTTCATTTTTCTAAAATTTGAAGTCTCTAGGTTGAAATGTGTAAGGGAAATTGTAAATTTTCGTGAAAGGTAAAAAATACATGAGAGAGATACGAAGACTATAGAGACATCTATCGGCAAAACTTGTTCGCTTACGTCAACCTTAAACATATTTACACAAACATAATTGGTTAAAATAGTCCTGAATCATAAAATAAGGTTTTGGTCTTGTAATTTGGTTTCATGGAATTAATTACGAGGTCCACGCTGCTACACCCCAGAATCCTTGCCACATTAAAAGAACGTTGAGACCTTGGAGGATATGGTGGATTTTTTTAGGATATAACCATTGACAATTTGATCAGAATGTCCATATGAAATAGAAGTAACGCTTAGAACTATCATTAAACTCGGTTTTGTCCGTGAAAACAATAATGATGAATTATTATTTTTACACTACTTTCACTGATTAAATGATAATGTAACAATACATTATTTCTTTTTAGATCACCTTGCGTATGACACGCTTTTTACACCATATCCTCCATGGCTTTGTTTATTATTCCTAAGATTTAATTAATGACAAAAAGTAGCAAGAGGAAGAAGAAAAAGCAAGATGAAAAGTTGAATAACAAAGCACGAAAGGTTTAGAATTCAGTGTTGCCAAATAAAGAGAAAAACTCTTCTCTGATGTTAACTTATTTATGTAGTACTACAGTCTCTTTCTCTCTCGCTATACAGGGTTTTTCCGTAAAGCAATGAGACTGCGTCTGGTAAAAAAAAAAAAAAAAAAAAGATCCGATCGGTGATACACTGTTGGTAACGCGATTCCCACGCTGCAAAGGTTCCCTGGAAGTCTGCTGGCGTAACTCTTTCAGAGACTCTGTGACATCCCGTTGGATGGCTGGAATTGTCGAAACGTTAATCTTTCAGGCTTCTCTTGAGTTTCGGGTACAGAAAAAGTCTGGTGGGCTCAGATCGGGGCTGTGTGGTGGCTAAAGTAAGGTTCGAATACCTATCCAGGCTAGGTAGGCGGTAACAACAAGGAAGTGTGGGCTGTTGTTTTTCCCATGTCGAAGTCTTCGGTGATAAATCTTACCTGTAAACTCAAACGACGGTCGGCGTCCAGGAGATTTTTCAGTTTGGCCACATTTTTGTCCAAACCACTTGCTGAAGGGCGTCCAGATCGTTTCATCTCTTCAATTGTCTCCCGTAGATTCTTGAACTCACTGAACGACCGGGAAACCTAGGCCTTTGACAGGGCGTCGTCTTTGAAAGCCTCCTTGATCAAGGCAACTGTCTCGGAAGTGGTTTTAACCAGGTGAAAACAAAATTTAATCGCATAGCGTTGCTCCAGCGAACACTCCATTTTTCGTTTCCTGCTGTGACAAAAACTCAGTAGAGGTTTTGCGCCACGCGTAATCCTCACTGCGTGAAAGCTCGGATCGGAAGAGACTGCCACCTGATGCGTTGCTTAGCTTAAACTCACCACCACAAATCCCCCGCTGAAAAGCGTGCTGCTGATGACTGGAGCACCACGCAGTGGCCAGTTCCATTATATATATATACTTGTGTCGATAGATAGCTATCGAGGGTTCAGGTTATTTTGTAAGATCTAACGAGATCTAAACCATAGTCATTTAAGTCTTCAATAGACCTGAGTCACATTTAGACCTCAAACTCATTTGAATCATTACTAAAATACGTATAATAAGTTTTGTGTACACTTTTGGTATATACTTTTCGCTTTATTAATTTACAAGCAGAAATATATGTTTTTAGCATGATCTGAATGGTATGTATCCTGGAACACAGTAGAGCCGTTTGAGTTGTCTAACTTCCGCTCTTAAGATATGCATTATAAACATTCTGAATAAACTATAGTCTCTTCCCTACATAGCCCAGAATATGCCAAAATAGAAGTGTAACAAGCCAACTACATTGATTTGTATAAAGGATGCATTCAGCTTTATGCATTTAAGGCTTATTTCTTCTTTTTCTTTCCTTGGGTGCTTTACATTACTGATAGTTTCTATGCTATCAACTGTTTCATTACAGCATTACAGCATTATATGTCGTTTTAATGTAAAAGAAATCCCAGACGTATCGAGGGAAAATATGTAATTTTTACCGTCCCATTTATAGTCCCTATAGAACGGAGGATAAGGAAGAATGCAACTGAGTATTGAAAGAAAAAGTTGAAATTGAGTATTGAAGAAATCAGTAAGAAAGTAGAGTGAAAAGTTATAAAGCCGCTATTCTTTCCTACAAGCCAACCAGATGACTTGGAGTGCAACCAGGGATCATTCGTATCAGAGATGAGTAAGAATTGAGCAAATATTAGGGACAACATTTTGTGAAAAACAAAAATGAAATATCTATAAGAATCAAGATATTTTTTTTTCAAATCCTTGAAGATCTCAGACTTTCAAAAGTATAAAGAGAAACATTACTTGGAAAGAAAAATAATAACCGTGAAAAAAATAACTTCTAAAAGGAATGTTTATATAATACGAACTGAAAAGATGAACATTTATTTTAGGTGGTCAAATTAAAGTTATGGAACTAAGGGTAAAAGAATTGAGCACTCTCTCTAACGTTGAAGGCCAAAGCTTTTATCAATATTACGAAAGTGGTTTCCTTGCGTTCAATGCTTTTAGTCCTCCACGCAATTATTGTTTAGTGCTAAAGTGTTATGTTTCCTTTTACTGTTATTTTTTATGCCTTTTAGTCTTTATTTAATGTTTCAAATTATAATGTGTGCATTCGTTTGATTACGAATAGTAAAATGCTCAAACAATAAAATGAAGCCAATAGAACTCCTAGTTATCTGCACCCATCCATACTTCCGTGTAATTTGGGCTGTATAATCAGCAGGCGCTCGACATAACTAATTTTACAGTAAAGCAACAAGCTAGAGTGAAGATTGTGTGATATGTGTATTGCCCTCAGGTTTATACATATCTGTTCGAAATTTCAGAATCTGATTCCACCACCACCAGGTAGTACGGAAATGACTGAAATTTAAGTTGCAAAATCTGATTCTAACAAAGACAAAATAGGCTAATGCAAGTAACATTAAAAAAAGGAAAAACACCGAGGGGAAGCGTTTCAAAAGAAAATGTCTCTGTTTCTATTTAATTCGAATCCAAGTGTTATTATTATTATTATTATTATTATTATTATTATTATTATTATTATTATTATTATTATTATTATTATTATTATTATTATTATTAAGTATTCTGCCTTTCGGCAGGTCCTGGGACTAAAGAGTTTTTTTCCCCTTTCAATTTTAGATTTAAGCCTGGAAATGTTTCTTCCGAGTGTTATACCCAAGTATTAAATTCACACTAATACACCCAAGTATTAAATTCAAATACTCTTTTAGTGTTATATTAATCATTATATAAAATCTATAAAGTGATGAAGTGATTATACGAACATAATGAAGAGAATTCATTAACGTTTAAGGATTTACGCAAGTCATTACAGCATAATCTCCGATAATGAATATGGTTCAAGAGTTGTTAAATTACACAATTCTTGAACCTCTCGTGACCGGAAAGATTCTGTTAACTTCCAGATGAAAGTAAGCAAATAAGTTGGGAGTAAATTTTAAACTTAAATTTTCCAAACGGGACGAGAAAATTTTCAAGAAAAAAGGAGTCATTACTTTTCGAGGTTCGAGGCCTGAATAGATAGAATTGTACGACAATCTAGACGAGATTTCTATAACATCTACGAGACGAGATGAGAAAACCTTATTTTTCGTCTCGTTTAGTCCAATGGGAACACTACATCTTGATTTTTTTTTTTTTTTTTTGTTCCATGAGAATTACACTGAAACTGAAATTTAGTTTTTGCTGCTTACAGTTTCAATAGAAGACGACCTAGAATGGAACCTATTTATATCAGAAACAATTTGTTGCTTTCAATATTCATTTTGCTACACTCCTCTGATGATCAATATTGATACCGGAAATGATGATCATCGATGAAACCGGAAATGATGAGCAATAATTAAACCGGAAACGTTGATCAACGTTGAAACCGGAAATGATTCTTATGGATGAAACTGGAAATTATGTTCAACGTTGAAACAGGAAATTTTGATCAACATTGAAGCCGGAAATTATGATCAACGATGAAAGTGGAAATTTTTTTCAATGTTGAAACCGGAAATATTGATCAACATTGAAACCGGAAATTATGATCAACGATGAAAGTGGAAATTTTTTTCAATGTTGAAACCGGAAATATTGATCAACATTGAAGCCGGAAATTATGATCAACGATGAAAGTGGAAATTTTTTTCAATGTTGAAACCGGAAATATTGATCAACATTGAAGCCGGAAATTATGATCAACGATGAAAGTGGAAATTTTTTTCAATGTTGAAACCGGAAATATTGATCAACATTGAAACCGGAAATTATGATCAACGATGAAACTGGAAATTATGTTCAACGTTGAAACAGGAAATTTTGATCAACATTGAAACCGGAAATTATGATCAACGATAAAACCAGAAATGTTGGTCAACGTTGAAACCGGAAATTTTGATCAACGTTTGAACCAGAAATGATGGTCATCGATGAAACCGGGAATTATGATCAACGTTGAAACCGGAAATGACAGATTTCTACAACTTCCGGTCTTATTCGTTTGGAGATGAACGAACGGACATAGACGTAGTCATCGAACTCTCTATGCTTTCACACAGCATAGTTTGGAAGTGTAAAAATTAGGAACATAAATTGAAGCTCTTTTAATCCTGAGAGCGTTATTTTACTCCGTTCAGCTGTTACCGTCTCGAGAATCAAAATAAAAAGAAGAACAAAGAATTACTATCAAGAACAGGGAATATTTTCCGTTGACTTAATTTCGGTTGCTAACTACCACGTACGGAAGAATTAATAAGCATCATTTGCATTTCACGTATCACATGTAAGAATTTTTTTAATGATATTTAAATAAAAATTGTAGGTCTTATATTTATCATGATCTTAATGCGAAGTTAACAACCTTCATGCCTCTGGGGACAATATAGAAAAAAAAAGAAGTTCTTCTTCAAAAGTAATATCATAACAGAATGTTTCTCTTTGACATATTTAATGGTGTCATGCTGTGCTGATATAAGATCAGGATCATTAAATTTATTCTTTATCTTAAAAGAATATTTTGTATCTTCCACCTTGATATTTTTCTTTAAAAAATACAATTAATTAAAATACGATAATTCTGGTAGGAGAGAAAGACAATTACGTCAAAATATATGCTTTTTCATCTTTTTTTTTTTTTAAATCCAGTATGAAATGAATTTAAATAAGTTACTATAAATTGAAGCGTGATAGAACATTTTCATGTCCACATTTGTCCATTTCACTTATTAATAGCCACGAATGCTATTATTCCTTTATAATGCAGTTTCACTACCATCAGTAGATGAGCGGGCCACAGAAGGTAACGCCTTCTCTGGGGTCATGAGCATTCATTTATTGGTAGTTTCATTGAGAGATGGGTATCAGGATCTATTTTTTATTGGTTTATTTATCTGATTAGGCATACAGAGGAAAGTGACCTGAGCAATATAATGAAATTAAGTGCAGGTAACGGAACACGATGCTAGTTGCGACGGTGCTGTTAATCTTCTGCTCTGAGGCCAGGCCCGTATCCAGCGGGGTCTAGGGGGGCCGGCCCCCCATAATTTTTGCTGGCCCCCTCTAAATTTTTTACGGTAGGCTGGCAAATGAAATATAATATTTTGATGAACTATAATATTGTTGGATCAGGCCCCCCTAACTTCAGCCGCCCCCCCCTTAATTTTTGGGCTGGCTACCGGCCTGTCTGGGGCTACTCAGATCGGCTTTACACATTTGGAGCTCCGTTAGTTAGGAAACTAAGGAGTGCATTCACGGCATTATATGCAATGGATGGCGACAGTAGATACGACGACAGGGGTTATAATAAGCGGTGTCCTGATCATGTTCATGGATAGCAAGAAGATATCTAACGGTGAATATACGTAACATTGTAGACCTGCAGTCTGGTCTAAGAGTTCACAATCGGATGAACGTCTGCTATGCGGCGTTGAATGTAACAAGAGTGGAGACTATTTTTTTCCACCATGAAAAAATCAATTTTCTTGGAAAGTATGCATGAAAATTTATCCCGAAATAATTCATTTTGTTCAGACATTTATAAGTGTCTTATCTTTTGACAATATTAGGGTTTAGAAAATTTTAACTTTAACAGTTAATCATATTATGTATCACTTGAACTATAAAGGGTGACCGCATGACTATGTTACAAAATTTAAGGGATGATTCCTGACACGGAAACAAGAAAAAAAGTTCAAATAAACTTTTGTCCAACGTACATAATTTCGGAGCTACAAGGTGCCGAAAGCGTGGGAAACTGACATTCAAAGCTCTATAGCTCGACTATGGTGAATGATAGAGCTAATGCGGCATGGTCACGTCAAAGACACCGAAGCTGCTGTATCTATTCAAAAATGCTTAGGTCGAGATCGTGCAATTCGTGCACAAGGGATTCCTCAAAGGAGCGTAGGGATTCCCGGATAATCTGTCAAGAAAGATGGGTCGAAAAGGATACGGATGAATAGCTGTCCCAACTGCTAGCAATAATGCGTCTGTACTAAGTCGATATCTCGCACAAGCACAAAATGGCGAACAGTTTTATACGTACCATGTGTGGTTGCATAACGCGCACTAAATAAGAATGGGAAACATGAAAGGAAAATGTGAATAATTTAGTACAAATGTTAAATACATGATATTACGCTGTCCTATCATTGAACATACGCATTTAATAAAAGGCAATAGTCATGAAACGTTCTAAAATGTTGTAAAAGGATCACACTATTAGTCTTTCTTCCATGTATTGTTGTCATTGAAAACAAATAAACAAAACTGAGCGAAACAACCATAATGCAAAAGAGGTTGTTTCCTAAAAACAAAAGTCACAAGAATGGGAATAATGTCTTCAATCAACATTTTACAGCAGGATTGAATGCAGCCAAGAACATCATCAATTACCTGTAAACGAGACAAATCTCCCAATTATCCTACAATAGGTGATGGACATGGTGTCCCTCTACTTCAACACAGGCGTTACAGCGTCGCAGTAAGATCTGACGCATCCGCTGTAACAACCCAGGATCTGTTCTTATAGTATCACAGACAGCGAGTATTCGTGCTAAGTTCTTCTGCGTTGTCTATAGACGTTTCATATACAAGTGTTTTGACATGACCCCACAAGAAAAAATTAAGTGGAGGCAAATCTGGGGAACGTGCATGCCAATTACAAGGACCGCCTCTTCCAATCCATCTGTTACGAAACGTTTGATTCAAATACTCTCGAGCACTAGCTGAAAAGTGGGCTGGGGCGCCATCATGTTGAAACCACATCCGTTGACGAACACCGAGAGGGACATCCTCTAATAACTCTGGAAGTATGTCTCGCAGGAATCTCGTATACACTGGTGCAGTTAATCGTGGTGGTAGTAAATATGGACCTATTATCTGATCACTGATAATACCCGCCCACATATTTATGGCGAATCGGGCTTGGTGGCCCCTTTCCACAATTGCATAAGGATTTTCGTCTGCCCATGCATGACTATTGTGACTATTAAATATCCCGTCTTTCGTAAAACAAGCTTCGTCGGTGAAAAGCAGGTAGGAAGCAAACTGTGGATCAATTACAGAGCGATCAATTACAGAAACCACTCTAAAAACCGAACGCGAGGTTGAAAGTCAGTTGGACGTAAGGCCTGAACCCTCTGCGGGTGATAGGGGTGTAACTGTTGCTCGTGTACTACTTTCCAAACAGTATCTTGTGCTACTCCCCTTTCACGTGCTACTTTCCGGGTACTTACTGTTGGGTCTTGGGTGAAACGGTCAAGCACTTGTTCTTCAAAGTTCGGAGTACTTATGGTTCTTCGTCTTCCTTGGTCGTAGTATTGAGGTTGTAAATTCCCCGTGTCTCGTAAGCGTTGAAAAAGTCTGGCAAACATAGTATGGGCTGGATGTCTTCTTTCTGGATACTTCAGTCGATATAACCTATTAGCTTGTCGACTGTTGCCATTTGCTTGACCGTATACAAATATCATGTGCGCAAGTTCTGCTATCGAATACTCCATTTGACCTCACATTCGAACAAGCAAAGCACAAACTGCACTAAGGAACTCGTACGCTACGAACAAAACCACATGAAGAATGACCTTCCACCTTCCACAACACCTTCTAGTAGGGTTGTCTTATACTTTCCTTACCTTCGATTGTTTTCTACGACAGAAGGAAGAACAAATGCTTGTGATCGAACCTGCAAACTGTGGTGTACTTCAGGTGATAGCACCGTCTGTGAAAACAAAATATCTTCTAAACGATAACAATACGACATGTTAAGCATTCTAGACAAAATCTCGGAATTAGTCCTGCAAAACATCGGAAGCAGCGACTAAAACAAACGTCCTGATAAATTGTTTTTCCTTGTTCTTTTTCAATGTTCGGGTAACGCACATTACGGCTAATGATAAGAAACGGATATTTTACTGTTGTTCTCTGGCAGTGGTCAAATTAACATGGGATGGCGGAAAAATCCCCCTCTCGTAAAAAGCATCCTCGGCTCGTATCATCAAATGAAATAAAGTTTCTGCCTGGAAGAAAGCACCCATACCCCCCGGTTTTTCCCCTTAGTTTTACTTGCTTTCAATGACAAAACTACATGAAAGAAAACAATGATAGTGTGATGTTTGTACAATATTTTAGTACCTTTCATGATTATTCCCTTTATTAAACGCGTCTATACGTACAATGAACAGGACAGTGTACTATCATGTATTTACCATTTGTACTAAATTATTCACATTTTCCTTTCATATTTTCCCCACTCTTATTTAGTGCGCGTTATGCAACCACACATGGCACGTATAAAACTGTTCGCCATTTTGTGCTTGTGCGAGATATCGACTTAGTACAGACGCATTATTGCTAGCAGTTGGGACAGCTATTCATCCGTATCCTTTTCGACCCATCTTTCTTGACAGATTATCCGGGAATCCCTACGCTCCTTTGAGGAATCCCTTGTGCACGAATTGCACGATCTCGACCTAAGCATTTTTGAATAGATACAGCAGCTTCGGTGTCTTTGACGTGACCATGCCGCATTAGCTCTATCATTCACCATAGTCGAGCTATAGAGCTTTGAATGTCAGTTTCCCACGCTTTCGGCACCTTGTAGCTCCGAAATTATGTACGTTGGACAAAAGTTTATTTGAACTTTTTTTCTTGTTTCCGTGTCAGGAATCATCCCTTAAATTTTGTAACATAGTCACGCGGTCACCCTGTATATCTTTATGCAGACTATGTCTAATCAATCATATTATATACGGTTTTTTACCTGCACGTTTTCTTACTTTCATCTTGATCTGAGACTTTCCAATTTCATCTTATTTTCCACCGAAAAGTATCTGTAATTCAACAAGGAAATAACTATATAAAACAATTAAATTGAAACTCATCATATGACATGTTATATCATAAAGGTCAGGTCCATCGGTAACAGGTATCTATTGTAACAGAGTGGTATTTGAGCGTTTTGACCGTAGGAATTTATACTGCAATTAGTGGTAATTTCACAGCCTAATTTTATTACAAGTGTAAACTTTTTAGTCAGTGGAGACGAGGGCATGGATCACAGTCAGAGCTGATGACGATGGGTTTAGGTGGGTGGTGGGTGAGAGTGGATCATGGTGGGTCAGAGTGGGATACGGTAGGTAGTGAGTCATAATGGATTTTGGGTCAGAGTGGGTCATTGAAATGTTTATGATTATTGAGAAATTCGAAAAAAAAAATATGAAGCTACTGGGCCTGGAAGACCCGCTTGCCCGGATAAGGGTTAAGGTAAAATTAAGAGAACAATTTTGTTTTATTATTATTATTATTATCCATTTCCATAACACCCCCTCCTCTGTTAATTTTAGTCATCCATTGTAATGTTCAGTTAAAACCACAAAGTAACAAAGTCCATGTTCCTGACACTTTAGAAGTCGAGAAACCTCTTGTCCATGCTCATGTTCAACAACTATAATAAATGTACCTCCTGAGGACAATCACTTTCTGACCCGTCAAATTGAAAAAAAAAAAAAAAAAACACATCTCTTGGTCGCGAGCTGGTCTTCCAAATACGAGACACATATTTCATTTGCGAAAGATTGTTTCGCTTTTGATTTTTAAGCCAAAAGCAATTTTTCTTACAGAGAGCTGAAAATAAAAGGAAAACAAATTAAATGGTAACAGAAAGAAAAGAAGAGTTCGTATTCCTCAAGGCCACAACCGGTTTCTTTAGTCCCGAGTTCCTCTTCTTGCAGTCCGGTTCGACAACTAAATCGTAAGCGTATAGTTTGATACTTCTAGGTCTATAGGATGTACCACTGAACCACCCACTGAAAAAAGGAAATAGAAAACAAAGAACAGAAAAAAACAAGAATATAAAACCTCCCCCCTTTTGACATCAAAATGTCTTACTTCTAAATACCGTATATACATGATATTCTCATAATCAACAAATGTTTACGCTGTTTAAAACATAATAATAGCACTAGATCTTGTATTGTAGGGTCATGTCTGTGTAAATAATGTATATATATATATTGACCGACAGAGTTAAAATATCATGTTTTTTAGTGTCTGGCATAGACTGACCGCTAACATAGTTACTTCCAAGTTGTCGAGATTATTTATTTTTTTTTTTTTCCTCTTGTGTCTCAAGGACAAATAAACCTGTAGATTCCCAGTTTTCTGAGGCCTGTTTTGGAGCAAGTCAACTAGCTAACTAACTGATCGGACGTTGTTAGACAGAAGAAAAAAAAACAACTTTATTTTCCAACAACAACCACCCTGCATATTCCCTTTCGTCGCACATCCCCTGTTTTTCCTAGTCTGACAGACTCGTTGTAAAACCAGACGAAAAGTTTTGTACCACCTTTTGGATGTAACCAGAATTGTAGAGCCAGTTTAGAACGGAATACCTTAACTAGTTAAAAGAAGTAGTTTTTGATTCAGTGTGTGCTCGTCTATACGTTCTACAGTAACATACGTGTATTTGTGCAGTTTGGTTATTGTGAAAAATCTTTTTTAAAAAGAAGTACGTATTTCAAATGCATAGCGTAGTGTAACAGTGTTATTTTTATGCCAAAGGTTTAAATCTATGTTTACCAAAACTTGTTATAAATCGTGATCCATTAATTCCGTAATGCAACATGAACGACAATCAATATATAGGTAAATTTGTAATTCTTCTGAAGATATGTGTTTTAACCGTGTCCGGAAGGAAGGAAAAAATATTCTTTCAGGTTGATAAAACCAGTGTTCTTTCTTTCTTTATAAGTAGTTTAGATTTCTGTACTGTGATGGAATGATATGCATTTTTTGTCCACAATTAGCTGTGATTTTAGTAAAAATCTCGATAATAGAGTCGTGCTCTAAAAAAAAAAAAAAAAAAATCCTGGTCACCGACTGCCTTTAAAGAACTATGTACTCTTGTCCGTAAGCGAAAGTATAAACGTGAGTTTTCTTCATTTACCTATTAAAAATCTTAATTTCCATCAGTGGCGGCTTTTCAGGGAAGTCACATCTGTAAAAAATATATATATATATATATATAATTTTATCACTAGAAGGCAAGGGAAGAAAGCTTAAAATGTATTAATTGTTACATACAACCATTAGTACTTCAATTATATTTTCATTACTTAATTTGTAACAATAAAATTTTAATCTTTACGCATATGGCTTCCTGAGAAGGCACCACTGTATTACTTAAACTACTTATGTGTGAACATGGCCTTCTTTAAACAGAAATCGTGTGTAATTTATCCTAAACAAGACTGTTCATTCTTCCATACTGATGTAGACAAGTGTTTGTGCACAATAGACTTTGTGTACTGATTGTGCAAAGCTGGTTTCTTTTTAAGAAGCACTAAAAGATATCCATGTGTTCAAGTATTTAAAAAAAAAATCATTTTTTTATTACCTTATAAATAAGTCTAAGTAAGATACTTAAGTAAATTACTTTGCATAACTTACTTTATTTCTTCGCAACATGGAATAGTATTACTGTGATAATTAAATCGAATATGAATTTCATACTTCGATCGAAATTGGTAAAAATTTAAATTCTCAAAAATTTGTGCGCAAAATCTGAACTTGATGTGAATGTATTGATTCGCAATACGGAGAGAATCAAAATAAAGTCACTATTCCATATTTTTTACCACTTGTTCACCTCCAACCAATTTTTTTTTTTTCATGTACCCCAAAGAACCCGAAGCAATTTCTGGTAGTATTTTTTGCCATGGTACCTTCAATGCGTTCTTAGAGGTAGTGAATTTGGCGTGGCATCGTAGTATTGTATATACATTCGTTGACTATGCTTACATCCAGGTGTGGTTTAAAGTCTGTTTCACGTGCTGACCAGTTTGGAGCACGTGTCGGATATCTTTTCACTATTTACCCCTCCGGAAACGTTATGTCAAGAGAGATATAGACATTCGGAACAAAGTGTAGTGGAGCAGCAGCCAACTGAAAGTATGCGGGCTGCAGAATTCGAAATGATGGATTCTCTTGGGTACATGAGTTCAGTTGAAGTGACTGCGTACCAAAGACTCATTTTAGGATAGTTTTTCAGTATTTGCGCTCTGGATTCTCCCGATCACTATTAAAATATACTTCATATTGAATACGGAAAAATCATGTAACGCTGATATATTTCCAACCAATATTGCAACCTTTCGTCTTTGCTCGAAACTTTACTTTTTTATCACGTGGTCACTATCCGTTCCTGCATGGGCCGCGGTGACTCAGTGATAGAGCGTTCACCTCTGGTGTTTGCGGTCCCGGGTTCGATCCCAGCCCCCGCCAAGTGAACTTTGTGGTGGACAAACACCGTGTGCGTGGGTTTTCTCGGGGTTCTCCCGTTTCCTCACCATTTCATTCATCACTCATCATCACCGTCTCCTTTAGCCTAACCGGCATAACTGTGGGACGTAAAACTCAAAGATTTCATTTCATTTTATATCCGTTCCTGCAAAAAAGATGAAGAAAGAATGTTAATATCCTTGAATTATCATTATGATGTTGTTATAAGTACTTAATAGCGAAGTGGTTATTATTCTCACCTTTCGTATAGAAAACTAGGGTTCGATCCTCGATGGGAATTCATGTGGCTCAGATTGCATGTTAGCCAGGGGTAAAAGTTTGGAGGAAGGCAGGCGGACGCCGTACCTCCACTTCCAAAACGCTCTATGGCGTCCCTCACTTTCTACAAAAATACAATGAGTGAAGATCGACAGGGGGACGACGTTTTCAGATCCACTTTTACCCCTATTTACTTTTAGCTATTTCAAACATACAAGCATGCGTTTCCAAAACGTTCAATACCCACTAATACAAGAACGGGTATAATGCACCGGTATGACGCTAAATTATACTGAAACTTTTAGACCTTAATCTAGTTGGTATTAATATATAATGTTAGTGTGAAACTATTCAAAGGGTTAATTTGCGCAACTCTATTCCACGTAGCCTCAACGCATAGAAGTTTTTTTCTTTCTTGTTTGCTTCCATTTAGTGTTCAATATTTTTTAAAAAATGAAGTAAAAGTAAAATAAAAAAGTTAGTATGGCTAAAACTTTAAACCGTAAAATTGTACAGTCAACGGCAAAAGTACTATAACCACCCAAAACAAGATCCCTTCATTTTTTATGAAAAACTTCAAGCTCCTTCTTGGCTAAGTGGTTAGCGTACGCGCCTTTTTCATAGGCGACTCGGGTTCGATTCCAGGCGGGAGCTCATGTGGTTCGGATTTCACGTTAATCAGCAGGTCCACGTCTCATATAGCCTCGCTGCTGAGCTGGATATTAAACTCAAAATCAACTCAACTCAATTTGCCGATAACTTCAGTAGTGATTTGCCACTTCGAATAAGATTTCAAATTTACTGTGAAACTAAAGTATCGTTTTAAAAAATGCTCTACTCGTTTAAATTATTGTTAAGTTATTACCCAGCATTATGCTAAAAAGACAGCTGAAATTGAAGTTATCAAAGAGTGATTAAATATTATTATAGACAATTTATCTAAAATCACTCATTGTAATTTTCATATCCATCTTTATCGTAATGTAACAGTTACTTTTTAATTTAACGATGATATTATGACAATATATTTGTCAGTCGGTCATTTTAAATTGATACTAATATAAATATATTATAAAGTGTAAAGTTACCGTATTGTAATGTGGATTGTGTATGTATTCGATATCTGTACACACGTGTGTGATGTGATCTTTGTGTGAAACCCTCAAGTTGCCTACTAATCTGCTGTGAAAGAAAACGTTCCCATCTGACCTAGCCCAATGAAGCCTTACAGCATTTCATAACATGGATACCCATAAGGTTTCAACAAAAGGAAGGTCAGTACGTAATATAAGGAAGTGAATATTCTCATATGGCTCAGCTGTTGCTGTTCCCATATAACGTCACATGGTTATTTTTATGTGAAAGTGATCTTTTATTCTTCGTTAAGATGCTTGTAGGATTCTGTACGACATTGAAAATACAAGTTGTGTGGTGAAAAACGGGAAGTGATTTTGGTCTCTAGTGAACCAGTAGTTTTAATAATTTCAGCCTTGAAAAATAATATTTTTCTTGTTTTGTCCTGAACGAAATTAAAAGTGATACAAAAAAACTAAGAAGAAGAAAAAGAATCCAGGGTGAACCAGGGCGGAAGGTATTACTCAACCAGCACCCAATGGCGAAAATCACGCATCTTCTTGTGCACTTCGGCGGACAATCACGCAAAGTCGAGGAACAAATTGCGAAATTTCCCATTTCTACCGGTGGAGGAGCCACTGTTTACTTGACATTGGCAAGGTAACAAATTACTCTATTTACTGTATTAGATTCATCTCTTTCTTATTTCTGCCTTTTTTTGACATTAAAAAAAAAAAAGCAAAACATCTAAGGGGTGGGACTTTTAGTAAAATTACGTAGGAAGGAACACACGCATCAAGGCAATACAATGTATAGCAAAAAATAAATAATAGCTTTAGTAGCGAAAAAAAAAAAGTATGGAAAGTAGGTCAACTTTCAGAAGGTCAGATCTTAAAATGGTCCTTTCATAACTAATATATCTCCAACCAGAAGCATTTAAATTATACCTTTGTACCCACCCACAAATTCTTTTCTAACATATGTACTTAATAATTGTATTTAAAAAAAATCGTTAGTGCTGTCCAAATGGAATAGTGGGGATATACTGTAACGTACTATAAAAAAAAAAAAGCTTTCAATTTTACGCATTCTAAATAAAGTTATACGAAATAAAAAATGGGAGACAAGGCATGATTAGCCTTAACTTCGCCATGTAAAATAACACTAAATAAATAAATAAATCTTTTTTTTTTTCAAGACATGAGACCCAAATATTTGTCTTGTTCTATTGTGCTATGTGTGTTCGATAGTATAACTAAAATATTATGTTGATACATAAAAGTTTAATAATAATAATAATAATAATAATAATAATAATAATAATAATAATAATAATAATAATAATAATAATAATAATAATAATAATAATAAACTCTATGGACTATAGAGCCATTGGTTAAATGCCGCGTTCACAAAAGCTATCCATAGACTTCTGTTCTTAACCAACTGGATCCAGTTTCTATTTTGTATTCCTATTTTTGCGACATTCATCTTAATATTGTCCTCCCATCTGCAACTAGGTCTTCCTAATGGTCGTTTTACGATTGTCTTCCAGTCAAGACTTTGAAAGCGTTTCTACTTTCTTACATTTTGGCTACATCACCTGCCCACCTGAACCTCCTTGACTTAATGGGCCTAACAATGCTTGGTAAGCGGGAAAAATTATACAGTTCCTCGTTATGAAGTTTCCGCCATTTACTCGTCTCTTTTATTCGTCTTAGGATCTTGTTCTCACATACTTTCAGTCTGCATTCTGGTCTCACAGTAAGCGACAATGTTTCTCAACCATACAGCACAACAAGCATGATTATCGTTTTATATATTTTAAGTTTCAAATTCCTCGACAGAGTTCGCGGCGAAAAGAGATTTTGAACTGAATAATAACACGAATTCCCTGCTTTTAGTCGACATTTAATTTCTTTGTGAATATGGTTTTCGTCTGTTAATATTGATCCTAAATATTTGAAAGTATCCGCCTTGTCGAAAGTATTATTTGATATTTTAACGAATCCATAATTCACACACTGAGAAAAAAAAGGACTAGGATTTCCGTGTGGTTACGCGGGTGCGCTCCTTAAGTAATGTAATTTCATGTATAAAAGTACAGCAGGTGGGAACACCATGCCAATTCTGGGGTTCCTGTTAACAACATCTTTCTTCTCTTTCCTTCTCACAGAATGATACTCTCGTAAGGTAGGGAGTCACAGATTTAGAAAGAACCAAGAGGGGACAGTCGTAGGAAGATGGTAACAACATTATATACGTAAGTTACCACCGTCGGAATGGGTATGGCGTTAATTCTACATTTGAAATGGTAGTCCCACAATACAAAAGTTTCGCTGGACGGTGGTGTAGATCGTACTACGGATGAAACAACATTACTTAATGTGGTGACGTGTAAATTGGTAAAAACAGCATTTACATGCCGACTGGATTATCTATTTTTCTCCGTGCAGCAATACGATCCTGGCGAATATCCATGTATTTAGTTTTTTCTGTATTTACTTCTAAACCCATGTCCCTGCAAAGATTAATAAGACCTCCGCATTTTTTTTCTATTGTTCTCCTACCATCTGCTATTAAATTTACATCATCAGCATACGTCATAACCTGGTGAATACCATTCAGCTCTAGGCCTTGGTTTGTTATCTTTGATTTTCCTTATAGGGTGCTCCAGAACAAAGTTAAATAATAATAGCGACAACGCATCTTCTTGTTTCAGGACATTCTCTACATGAATGCTTGTGGACAATAATAATAATAATAATAATAATAATAATAATAATAATAATAATAATAATAATAATAATAATAATAATAATAATAATAATAATAATAATAATATAGCCTTCAGATAAAACAAAAATCATTCCAACAGCACCAGGAGTATCTAAGAAATGCATCATATTTCTCCTGAAGGAAATAGTTCAAAGTTCGGATATCAATAAATTGCATATTTCTCGTTTTAAATGATACATTCAATATGTCTAGAAATATTTTTGTTTTAGCTTAACATCCCACGATTTTGCTCCCAGACTTTTATTGTGGTAATGAACAAAATGGTGAAATGAAGAACGTAGCTGGAAACAGAAGAACCGCGAGAAATCTCACGCACTTGGTTGGTTGCTTATGGTTGTACGCTACAAAGGTAACTTGGCTCGATCTAGGATCGAACCAGAGGCCCACGCATTAAAGGTGAGCACTGTATTACTAAGCCACCGCGGTCCCCAGACGCAATAAGACGCATAGAAGATAAAACTACCCGTGACGGTGCAAATGAACTCTTGGTATTCACTCATCGTAATAGGGCAGTCATTAGTTGGATTCATGCGACCAGTCATTTTAACTTAAGTTTATGCACGAATATATATTTCTTTCAATCGCAAGAGAAGAATTACAGGTTAGCCCCTTTAAATACAGAGCAACACAGACTAGTTGAGTTGAGTTGATTTTGAGTTTAACGTCCCTTTCAGCAGCGGAGATATAGCAAATATGATACGTGGACCTACTGATTAACGTGGAATCCGAACCATGTGAACTCTCACCGGGAATTGAACCAGGGTCTCCCATGCCATAGGCGGGTACGCTATCCGTTTAGCCACGAATAAACTCCAAGACAGACTAGATTCTGAGGAATAATAATGGTAGGTCTATATGATAGTTATGTATATGTTTTCACAAAATGCTGTGGTTAATGTTATTTGACACACTTAATGATTTTACGAGTACAGTATACTAATGTATTTTCGAGTTCGATATGAGAATATTTTAATGTATACTTGTACTATTTTCATGTTGGCGTCTGAACGTTTTATAGGTATGGGATTATTTTTTCTTTAATGCTAGTAAATATAATTTAATTTCTAAAAATAAGAAATGTGTCATAGATAATACTAACCACTGCATCTTTCTTTTTCTTTTCTTTTTTTTTTTTTAATTGATCAATCAAAACCACTCCACTTTTGTTTTTCGTTACTGGATTTACATATTTTATATGTACTATTTCGATGTATTTCTTTTCTCTGTCGTGAAATAAACACTTAGAAGGGAAAAAAATCAAATGCTATTTTATGAAATATTGTTTCAACGCAACAGAAACTTGAGCGCACGTGGTGGCTCAGTGGCAGAACGTTCATTTCTAATGCTTGGGGTCCTTGATTCGATCCCAGCTGTCGTCAAGTGAACCTTGTGGTGGACAAACACCGAGTGAGTGGGTTTTCTCGAGATTTTCCCGTTTCCTTCCACTTTCTTCATTCCACTATTTCCTTCAAAATTTCATCATCACCATCTCATTTAGCCTAGCCGCCATAACTGTGAGTCGTAAAACTTAAAAATTTAATTTAATTTTTCGCAACAGAAACTTAAATAAACTAACTAACTAACTAAGTCTATGGCCTATGGAACCCGGAGGTTCAATGCCGCGTTCACAAAAGTTCTCCATTGACTTCTATCCTTAGCTAACTGCATCCAGTTTCTACTTTGTATTCCAATCTCTGCGAGATCCATCTTAATATTGTCCTCCCATCTGCACCTAGGTCTTCCTAATGGTCGTTTTCCGATGGGTATTCTACTCAAGACTTTGAAAACGTTTCTACTTTCTTTCATTCTAGCTACATGACCTGCCCACCTAAGCCTCCTAGACTTGACGACCCTAACAATGTTGGGTAAACCGTATAAATTATGTACTTCCTCGTTATGAAGTTCCGCCATTCCCCATTCCCGTTCCTCTTGGGTCCGAATATTCTTCTCAGGATCTTATTCTCAAATACTTTCAGTCTATGTTCTTCCCTCAGAGTAAGCGACCATGTTTCGCAACCATACAGAACAACAGGCATGATTATCGTTTTATATATTTTAAGCTTCAAATTCTTCGGCAGAATTCGCGACGACAAGAGATTTTGAACCGAATAGTAACACGAATTCCTTGCTTTTAGTTGACATTTAATTTCTTCGTGGATATGATTTTCCTCTGTTAATATCGATCCTAAATATTTGAAAGTGTCCACTTTATCAAAAGTATTATTTAATATTTTAACGCATCCATAATTTGCCGTATTACGGGCCCGACGCACTTCCATGTATTTAGTTTTCTCTGCATTTACTTCTAAACCCATGTCCCTGCAACCATTTAATAAGATCTCTGCATTTCTTTCTATTGTTCTCCTATCATCACGTATTAAATTTACATCATCAGCATATGCCATAACCTGGTGCATACCGTTCAACTCTAGGCCCTGGTTGCTATCTTTGATTTTCCTTATGGCATATTCCAGCACAAAGTTAAATAATAATGGCGACAACGCATCTCCTTGTTTCTCGACGTGAAAGCTCGTGGACAAAAAATTTCCTACCCGGACTTTACTTTGGGATTCACTTAAACATATCTTAATTAATCTAATTAGCTTTCTTTGTATTCCAAATTCTGTAAGAAAGTTGTATAATGTTTCTCTTCTAACCGAGTCGAACGCCTTTCTAAAATCAATAAATAATTGATGTACCGGGGTATTGTATCCCCACTTTTTTTCGAGTATTTGGCGAATGGTAAATATTTGGTCGATAGTTGATCGATTTCGTCTAAATCCGCACTGATAATCTCCAATAATTTCATCTGCGTAAGGGGTCAATCTTGCTAATAGAATATTTGAAAGGATTTTATAGGATGTTGACAGAAGAGAAATGCTTCGATAATTATTACAGTCAGTTTTGTCGCCTTTCTTGTGAATTGGAACAATGATTGATTCTTTCCACTCTTGTGGCAATTCTTCCTTGTTCCATATAAGGAGAATGAGTTTGTGTGTCTTGTTCCACAATTTTTATCCTCCAGCTAAAATTAACTCAGCCGGAATTTCATCTACACCCGGAAATTTCTTTATAGCGGTTTCTACTTCTATTCGGTTGGGTTCTGGAATATACGGTTCTGCGGTGTGTATCTCCTTTTCTCCACGCACATTAGTTTTCGGCTGCGTGTTCAGTAAATCGTCAAAGAAATCTTTCCATGTATTAAAGAGGCTATCCGTATCAGTGAGAACTGTTCCGTCAGCTTTCTTTAATATATAAGCACAAGGTTGATAGCCTTTCTTAAATTCACTGATCCCCTTATACATGTCCCGAATATTTTTATTTTTACTATTATCTTCGAGTTCCTTAATTTTAGCTTTCAAAAAATCGCGTTTCTTTGTTCTAAAAGTTTTGGAAGTTTCCCGTCTGATATCTGCGAAATTTTGTGTAGTTATTTCATTCGGATTTTGTAGCCAGCGTAATTTTGCCTGTTTTCTCTTCTCTGGTAGATTAAGGCATTCCTGGTCGAACCATGGTTTGTTCCTACGTATTTCCGCGTGTCCCAATTTTTCTTTTGCTGAAATTTTAATGCTATCTGTAATTTCAATCCAGGTATCCTCAACACTAGTGCACTCCGAGTCTTCTAACACCGAGAATCTATTCGAAACTTCAATCTGATATTCCTCTCTTACCTGGCTCTCTTCTAATTTCTTTAAATTAAATCTCTCCGTTTTCGGACATTGAATACTACCTTTATTGAACGATAATCGCTACTACCAGGTAGTGGTCAGTATCACAATCAGACCCTCTAAACGACCGGACATCAATTATGCTAGATTGCCTTCTTCTATCTACTAAAACGTGATCAATTTGATTATGTGTTTTCCCGTCTGGTGATGTCCAAGTGTATTTATGAACGTCGCGATGCGGGAATTTTGAACTCTTCACGATTAGGTTTTTGGATGTTGCAAAGTTCACGAGTCTAACACCGTTGTCATTACTTCCTTATGCAAACTTTCGTTCCCTATAATCGGTTTGAAAATATCCTCTCGTCCTATCTTCGCATTGAAATCTCCTAACAGTATTTTCATATGGTATAATAGAATTTTCATATAGAATTTTCATATGGTATGGTATGAAACTTGAATAAACATTTCGAAATTTGGGTATGGAGAAAAACGGAGAAATTGCTTGATTGAAGGGAAGAATACTGAGAAACTATGAGCTAAAACTAGAAGAGAAAAGCAACGTTGCACATAATTAACAAATGTTGAAAGAAAAAGAAAAAGCACAATGAAATTGCATTATGAAAGATATGATAAGAATGTTTATTTTTTTTTTCTCTTTAAATTAGAAGAGAAAGTAGAAGTTTGAAAGTGATTGAAGAAAAGGTTATAGGATACTCCGCACTACATGGGGTGGAAAATTCTTAATTAATATTAAATAAATTATTAGTATTATTAAGTAATGATAATAATAATACTATTGAGCTGCCAAAATGTCTTGAGCCGTGGCAAAAATGCGAACTAAAGCTCACACCCTCACACACCCACGCGTTGAGCCAATAAGGGTTCAGCTGTTGCTAGGCGAGAGAAAGCGAGTGGGACTCCTTCAGCCGATAGCAGCGCTTGCAACGGAAGACTAGGGATCAAGTTAATGTGGTATACCCAGTGGCGTATTTAGGGGGGGGGCTTCCGGGCTTAAGCCCCCCCGAAATCTTACTTACTATAGTAAAGTATATGAAATATCTTGCAGAATTTTCACATTTTCAGGCAAAGCCCCCCCCCCAAAGTTAGCCAAGCCCCCCCCCCGAAACAAAATCGTAAATACGCTACTGGGTATATCAATAACAATTTGCTTAAAAGTAGATTCATTGTACCTACATAATTAGCACAAGGGCCTTCAGCACGGAATATCCGGGTTCGAATCTGGTTAAAGCTTTGGATCCCACGTTAAACTGTAGGTTCACGGTTTCAAATAGCAACAATACTAAGGGCTTCATTCCAACTAACCAATCAAATAGATTTTTAACCTTGATGTTAATCTCTGAACAAGTTTCATCTTTCCTTATTATGTTAATTGTTTGCTTGTTTGTTTGTTTAACGTCCCACATTCACGGACCGAGACGGTGATAATGAGATAGGCGTTAAAGATAGAATGAAGAAAGTGGGAGAAAACGGTGTTTGTTAACCATAGATTCCACTTAGCGAGAGACGGGATCGAACCTGAGACCACACGGACCGGAGGTTAAGATTCTCTAGTATTGAATTAGCCCGGCGTTGCAATGAGATGTTAATGCGGCTGAGTCTTTGTTTTATTATGCTGTGATCATTCTCTAAGAATAGTCCATAAAATATATTATAATCACCTGCCTTCAGTAGTAGGACGATTGTCACAAATCAGCAAACTACCGTGAAGTACGATTCTCTACTAGATTGCTTTAGCGTCGGGCTGATCTGCTTTAATGTCTGTCCAGTGGCGGCGATAACGACCCCGCAGTGTGGGAAGAAGAACGAATTTTATGGGCTTCTTCAAATTATAAACCAATTCGCATAGCCCTTGTTATTTTTAGTTTTACGAAAATGTGGCAAAGCTGGTTTAAACGTAACTGTATCTACCAATTATAGTCTTCTTCTTCCTATCCTCCATTTTTCTTCCATCATATCATATGCTATGACAACTCAGAATTTTCTTTTTCTGAATCCAGCTTCCTTTCGTTTGTTTCTTTTTTGTAAATTTTCCTTAAGAGTCTTCATCCCGGCGAAATTAAAATACCGCTAATTTTACAGTAATTATGTGATATCTTCAAATAGATAAAAGATAATCGAAATGTGGAACAAGAGCGCCCTAGACAATATTATTTTGCGTGAGGTACCGTTATCACAAGTCACCTAGTAGCTTTCCGTTTTCAGCTGTTTAGAAACGCGAAAATAAATGCCGATTTTCAAAATGGCTCGAGATCGAAAGCAGATAAGTGAGTCGTGATAACGGTTTCTCATGTAAAATAATATTGTCTAGGGCGCTCTTGTTCCACATTTCGATTATCTTTTATCTATTTGAAGATATCACATAATTACTGTAAAATTAGCGGTATTTTAATTTCGCCGGGATGAAGACTCTTAATACTGTTCTTTCGTCTGTTACTACTTTTAACGTATCCTCACTCGTTTGTCGTTCCATTCAGTAAATGTCCTTCTTTCTCTATACGTACACGTCAAACACATCTATTCCCTTTTCGCACATTACAATATTTTACAATTTATTATTATTATTATTATTATTATTATTATTATTATTATTATTATTATTATTATTATTATTATTATTATTATTATTATTATTATTATATTCTTGCTAGTTTTTTCATAGACTGAATTCCTATCAACAAATAGATAAAATATTTTTGGTTTCGAAAAAAAAAATGAAATTCGATTGATTTCATTTTTTTTTTTTAAAAAAAACTGTTTCTTCTTTTTTATATTTTTACCAGATTTTCCAAAGAGCGGTTCTAGTAAGGATACTTTTACTTGGGGTGAAAATTTTAAAAAATAATAATGCAACGATTTTGTTTCTTTCCATAAAACAATACTTCTTTGACAATCCTAAGCTATTTCTCTGAGAAATATCCAGAAGAGAAGATTACTTTCGGGAATGTGTTTTCCTCGGATGTAGATGTTTCGAAAACACCTATTATAATTTTGTTGAAACAGAGGGTTCGTAACAGTATTTAAAATAAAATCAAAAAAGGAAAGAAAGAAAGAAAGAAAGTAAACAATACTTTCAGTTTGAATAATGCGGGATCTTGGCAGATTGTTTCCGCATTTAGAAGATACATCAAATAATAAAACTAATTTCGATTCATAGATCTTAGTTTCATGCCAATTAAGTTATTACCGTATCCGTTAGTGGGAATATTTTCTTACTACAACAGTATTGCTAATTCCTACGACATTTTTATTACCATATTTATCGATTTCGCGGCAATTCTATGTCTTAAATTAAAAAAAAAAATAAATGAAATCTTTGAGTTTCAAGTCCCACGGTTATGCCGGTTAGGCTAAAGGAGACAGTAATGATGAGTAATGAATGAAATTGTGGGACGAAGAAAATGGGAGAAAACGGAAGAACCCCTAGGAAACCCACGCACATGGTGTTTGTCCACCACAAAGTTCACTTGGCGGGGCTGGGATCGACCCCGGGACCCCAAGCACAAGAGGTGTACGCTCTACCACTGAGCCACCGCGGCCCCCATCTTAAATTTAAGACTGAGAACGTTAAAAACACAAATCTACAATTTACGTGATACTTCTGCGCCCCAAAGAATATTTTTCGGAACACAAGAACACTATCTCGTAAATACGGGTTAATCCCGTCTTGTAAAGTAATTACGGTGCATACACGAATCCTATTTATGCGCGCACCCGACCACCCTCGTGACTAAGAGTTTAGCGTTCGCGCCCTTGGCGTGGGAGACCCGGGTTTGATTCCCGGTCAGAGCTCGTGTGGTTCGGATTCCATGTTAAACAGTAGATCCACGTCTCATTATAGCATCGCTGCTGAGCGGGATGCTAAACGCAAAATCAAATAATAACAAATACGCGTACCCAGAATTTTTTTGTTGGGAGGGGTCTAAAGTTCCTTTTTGGGGGAGGGAAATAGGCCCATATCGACGGGGTGCAAGGGGGCCGGGGCCACCTAAATTTTCACTGGCCCCCTAAAATGTTCACGGTTGGCTTGGATATGAACTATATCTTTACCGAGCGAAGTAGCTCAAGTGGTAGAGCGTTGGCTTCGCATTCGGGAGGTCGTGGGTTCGAATCCCGCTGCCGACCATCCTGACTGAGGTTTTCCAGGGTTTCCCTCAGTCCTACCAGGCAAATACCGGGATGGTACTTACTAAACAGGCTCTGGCCGATACCTTCCCAAATCCTTTCTATTGTTATTGTTGTTGTTGGACATCCAGTGTAAAACGGCCTCGGAGCTGTATCTGGTGATTGTTAAATAAATAATATAGTGACGAACTATACTATGGTTGGGTCGGGCCCCCCTAATTTCTACCGGCTCCCCCCCTACATTTTTGGGCTGGCTACGGGCCTGGAGGAAAATTGAAGTCCAATACTATAAGACACAGTGTCAATGTAGTATTGAACCTGTGTTATTTTGCACCCTAAAATACGATAAGTAATTATTAGGTGCTGCCACCTATATTCTTAAAAAAAATAATCGAACTCAATTGTTTTTATAAGAAGAGAAAGAGTTGGAATGAAATGATATGTTTTCAGTTTAACGTCCCACGATTATACCCTTTAGGCTAAGAAAGACGGATGATTAAGGCAAGTGAATGATGATGGAAGAATTGGTGGAATGCGAATGTAGAAGGGAACGGAAGTACCTCAAGAAAACCCAAGGACAGAATGTTTTCCCCCACAAGCTTACTTGGCCGGAGATCGATCCAGGACCCCATACACCAGAAGTTAAGTGTTCTACCACTGAACTACTGTGCCCCTAAGAGAAGAAAGAATACAGATTAAATGTTAGATCAAATATTTAGGCTTTATCAATCATTTCTCTTTTAAAAGAAAAAATGTATAGTTTCATTAAGCAAGTATGCAAATGTATGTCGAGCTACTAAGTTTGTGTCTGGGGGATCTGAACTCGGCTGTGGGCTCTCGCGCAAATCCCGGGGAGGATACGGGGCATGTCCCTTCCAATCTTGGAACTGGGGGGACTGTTCCCCCCCCCTCAATAATCCGATTTATAATGTGTTTCTTGGGGAGAAATGTGATGATTTGTGTCCCTATTGGCACAAAGGAAAGTGAGATGAAATTGATATCCCACCAGAATAAGCCTCAAATCTGTCCCCCTTCCCAATGTTGAAGAAGGCCCCTGACGCTATTCATACTTCATAATTAAATGATTTTTGTAAACAGTAACATAGCATCATTCATTTAAGAAATTGAAGCGATTAAGTTCTGTAAGGTACTCTGATATATCTTGTTATATTATTTTTAATATCCTAACTGTATATAAAACTACATGAATTGACATAAATTAAAAGAGTACTACCGGTTAGGGATACGCACAAGACAAGATTTGTGGCTGTCTCGTCTCGAAGATGTGCTGTAAAAGTGATGTCTCGATTCGAAAAATGTATATTTCTCTATTGGAAGAGCCGTGTCTGGACTCGAATTTTGTCAGGAAAATCCTGTCTCGACTCGTCTCGTGCGCATCCCTACTACCGGTTGAAGTGGAAAGTTGAAATTTGGCATGATTTACGAAACTAACCGAAAGGGAAATTTACCAGAAGTGAATATTTTTAATTTTTAGTTGGTCTAAAGGGGGGATGAAGGATTTCCCCAAGGTATTTTAAATGAGTCTTTTTTTTACCTATAATCTCATGTTTTAGGTACTTGGAATTGCAATAAAAACTTGAAATTCGGTATGTTGGTACTCTTTCGTTATCGTTACCTAAGTAAGTCAGTAAAAATAAAAATTTCCAACTTTAGAGTGGTTCTATGGGGAATGAAAAATCTTTCCCATGTTATTTATATTGGGCGTCTTCTACACCCCAAAATGTTTAGGCACTTGTGGCACGATTAGAATGATGAAATTTGGCACGATTGTAGCCTTTTGGGACTAACCGACAGGAAAATTGCCAAAAGTGAATATTTTTAATTTTTAAGGGGTCTACAGGGGGATGAAGAAGTCGCCATGTTATTTAAACATTCGTTTTCTTGGAATAAAATATCTTATGTTTTAGATAGTTGAAATAGAAAATATGGATGCGCACGAGACAAGATTTGTGGCTGTCTCGACTCGAAAAATGTATATTTCTCTTTTGAAAGAGCCGTGTCTCGACTCGAATTTTGTCAGGAAAATCGCGTCTCGACTCGTCTCGTGCGCATCCCTAATAGGAAAAGACTTGAAATTCGGTATAATTGTGGGTTTAAGAGATGCGAGACCGTAGGCCGAGCAAACGCAGGGGTCTGGGGGCGGAGCGCCCAGCTAGCAAAAGGCTAGTCACACATATAAAACTGTAAACATGTTTGGCGTGTAGAATAGTGAATAGTGATTGTGAAAAGATGGGGTTAAAAGCAGTCGTTACCTGTCTCTTTCTTGATTTTTTTTTTTTTTTTTTTTTTTTTTTTTTTTACCAAATTCCTTCTTTCGCTACTAAAGTCATTTACCTATTTTCAATAATTATACATTATTTTAAACTCTATACTAAATTTAACATTTTGTTTCTGTCATTAGTAGTTAAAATATTCGGAAACCGCTGCTCTCCATGGAAGTTTCATGAGTAGTGTTCTTAATTATTTTCATATTCAACAATCCTTCAGAATCGAAATATTTTAGATGTGCTTAAGTTAGACAAATTGTCATGTGATTAGATAATTTCTGCTTCATTAATACAAATAGAAGACGTATGCGACTGAACCTAAACATGTTTTATCCACTGCACATTTATCTTCAGATATTTCATTTCCGTAAGAATGGACCAAGATGCATTATTTCATACCCTAGCAGTGTAGCTGTTTACAATGAAAATGTGGTCACTATCGCAAAGTTTTGATCAAAGGGAAAAAGGGTACCTTGCCAATAGTTCTTGTTTTGTCCCTTCGCGATTCTCCGCGACAACAGTGTTGCCAGACTGATCAGTTGGAAAAGCAGAAGATTCGAACATAAAAAACAGGAGAAAGCAGTAGACACATAATGTTGTGGCATTTTAGTGCAAATGCAGGGGGATAAAAAAAAATGCCATTGTTAAGGGGACAGCGGTCAAAACAATAGGCCCAGAATTCATTATTACTTTAATTTCAAAATAAAACAATACATACAAAACATACATTAGAATTTTAATTACTTCAAAATAAGAGCTGATGATAGTGGAGAAGTGATCTAAGCTACTCTTCCAACCAGGGGTAAAAGTGGTTCTGAAATAGTAGGGTGGACGCATGATAGGCCGTAGGCCGTCCTCCTTGCCAATGTTTATTTACTGTAATTTTTTACGAAGTGGGGGACGCCATAGATATTTTTGGAAGTGAGGTAATGACGTCCCCCCAGCATACATACCCCTCACTTTTACCCTGCTTCCAACCCAAGTCCCAATCTAAACAACACTTACTCGTAAATCTTACAGTAAGTCATAAAGATCGCTAACCATCATGCATTTACAAAATGACGTATAGTTGTATCCTTGTATTCATATTATATACATCAAAACTCTATAACTATTTGCACTACAGAGCTTTGTGTATGGATACAGAGACATTTCCTCTTTTTATGTAAGAAAAAATGAAAATTCAATATTAATAATAATATATTTCTGTAAGTTCTCGAATAAGGAAAAAGCAGGAGATTTTTTACTTTTCATTTTCTTTCACAGTAGATCAGTAGAACGTAGAAAAAGCAGGAGATCTCCTGCAAAATCAGTAGCTCTGGCAACACTGCGGGACAAATCGAAGAAGCGCGAATCAAAATTAAGTCCTCGCTGCTATGCGGTGGTAACTTCAATACCCCGACTCTAGATATATCTTTCGACTCGACGAAACTCTTTGGCATATATTCGAACTGAAACTTACCTATCAGTTTGAGTTCTTATCTCGTCAACAATATCCTCATGCAGCTGACGACAACTGTCTTTTGTCAATCGAAATTGATTAAAAAAAAAAACAAAAAAAAAACTCTTCTTCAGTCCATTTATCAAGTTGTCTGATGATTTTTGGTCTTCTCGGCCTCGCTATATATTGAACAATCTCCTAATCGTCATCTGACAGCATCAACAATTCTTCGATTTCGTCCATGATTCACTACACGACAACTAATAAGTAGCTGCTAGCTGTTAACAGGCAATTGAACTTTCTGTCAAGCTAACAACCAGCTGATAGGGTTTATCAGCCACCTGATTCTTATCAGGACATTGTAGAACACTTATCGGAAAATATCAGGAAGATATTTATATCAGACAGATATCAGAAGATGGTAGGTGGGAACAAGATAGTTCGTTAAGATGTGTAAATGTCAATCAATTGTGTTGTAGGGTCTGCACAAGGGCTAAAAGCAATACTTTCCAAGAATTTGGATGTTTCCATTCTTCTTCGTCCTGTAATTGTTTGTTTGGAGGTTTTATGTATAAAGGCACTTGAAATTAACAAAGCGAAAAGAAATTCTGTTTGGTCGTTCTTCCATAGTTTCACTATGCCTTTTGGACACTGTTATTAGTACCCTTTCAGAAGATGTGTACTGAATTACCCGTAAACAGCGCGGACTAGGCGAAGAAGATGAAAGCTATGAAAGTACTGGAATATATTAAAAATATTTTTCTCTATTATGGACTATTCTGAACATATTCCCTCCATAAACATGTTTTTATTTTTTTATTTTTAACTGAATTCGATTATTGCTTTGCGTTTGCGAGTTGGATAGATTCCGTATTTACGCTATGCAGAGAAAAAAAAAATTGCATTACCTATTTTCTTAGCTGGGACCGTGCAAGTTGTTCACAATGGGCAAGTTTCCGCCATATTGACGTTCCGCTTTGAACAAGTTTCATTGTAGTTTTATTATTATTATTATTATTATTATTATTATTATTATTATTATTATTATTATTATTATTATTATTATTATTATTATTTTCTGCTGGAAGAAGTTCCGATTTGGATGGAGACTTAAAGGAGAAGATGGAACATATTCTTGGGACGCAGAATTGAATGAAAAAAAAAACAAAAAAACAAACAGGTTTCCTTACATATTAGACTACCATTTTTGTTCTATGGTGACTATGACTGAAACCGGAAACAGTTAATTTCCACCATTTCCGATTTTGATATAGACTTAAAGGAGAAGATGAAATCTGTTCTTGGGACGCTCATCGATTGCAAAAAAAAAACCTCTTCTAGGTATTTCTCGCCGTCAATATTGTAGTCGGAAATACTAGTAAAGGGTATTTCCTAGTAAGATAGTGAAATCGGCCCTTGATCCAAATTGGGTCGCTATTAACCCAAAAGGTTACCCATGACCTAAAACTACCTGAAAAAAAGTTTTGACTCCCTACCTCCTCCTCTTACCGAATCATCTTATCATACATGCTCAAAATTGAATAGGCATATGTTTTTAAGTTTTGGTGGAGGTCGTCGAAAAATTTTGAAAGTTTTTACAGATTGTAGATACCATCTAGGTGTAAATGTGCATTTTTTTTTCAAAATTATCGATGCTTATTTTTTAAAATTTTTATGCGTGTTGAAAATTTCAAAAAAATGTAGAAAAAATTTTTGAGGGGGACACGTCGCTGATTTTTTGGTTAAAAAATTTGTTATACCCTTAGGTACAACATATTTTTTTCGGGGCCTGAAAGTGATGGCAACATTATCAAAAGGAAATAAAATTGAAAACAAACGTGTTTTTCGCGCAGTTTTCCCACCATTTTAGAACCCTCAAGGTGTGGGCCCCTTCAAACAATCCTTTGCCAAAGTTCACAATTTTCATTTCTCTTGCGTCCTTTCCGCTTCTGTCGTTCTTCGGCTGCTTCGATTGTGTCCGTAATAGTGCTTCCATTTCAACTTACTCTTGCACAGCAAAGTTACACAGCTCGCGGTAAAGAGCGCTACCGATAGAGAGCGCCACTGTGTGTGTGGCAAGTGAAGCAAACACTGATAGATACAAGGAGCCGACGAGAGGTGTGTGTAACTTCGTTGTCCAAGGGCCGATTGCAGTGGAAGCACTGTTACGGAGATATATTTAATGTTTCTATTCCGAAACGGACACAATCGAAGCAGCCAAAGAACGACAGAATTAGAAGGGACGCAAGAGAAAGAAAAATTGTGAACTCTGGCAAAGAATTGTTTGAAGGGGCCCTCAGTGAGAAAACTGCGCGAAAAATACGTTTGTTTTCATTTTTATTTCTTTTTGACAATGTTGCTATCACTTTCAGGCCCCGAAAAAATATATATATTGTGCCTAAGGGTATAACAATTTTTTTAACCAAAAAATCAGCGACGTATCCCCCCCAATTTTTTCTACAATTTTTTGAAATTTTCAACACGCAAAAAAAAAAAAAAATGAAAATACGCATCGATAATTTTGAAAAAAAAATGTACATTTACATCTAGATAATATCTACAATCTGTGAAAATTTCAAAATTTTTCGACCACCCCCACCAAAATTTAAAAATATTCAATTTTGAGCATGTATGATACGATAATTCGGTAAGGAGAGGGAGTAGGGGACATTTTCTTTTAGGTAGTTTTAGGTCAAGGGTAACCTTTTGGGTTAATAGCGACTCAATTTGGATCAAGGGCCGATTTAACTATTTTACTAGGAAAGACCCTTTGGACCACTTTCAATTTTGTCAGAATGTTGCGTATAGTGACAATATATTTTTACTGAGACGATAAATTGATTGCAAAACAGCACTTGTCGCTACCTACGGTATTACCACTTTTATTCCACGATGAAACCGGAAATATGCTAATTCTAACCACTTCTGGTTTGAATAGACGATCAACGGAGGAGATAGAATCTATTCTTAGAATGCTGAATCGATTGCTAAAATCACATCTCGATATCTCGAACCGTTTTTTGCTCTGATACCTGTCCACAGGCAGATGGACGAAAATAGCTCTTCTGTAAACCTTCCGATACTTTTGCACAGCATAGTTCGAAAGCCTAAGATACAATACACACAATCTGTTAATTAATAGTGTGTTTTACTACATATATATTACATAAATAGAATTGTTTCCAGCGAAATAAAAACTGCAAACCATTATTAGCAACAAACTAAATGTTTTAGCGCCAAAAAAGTTGGTTCATTTTCAATTTTCTCAAAAACTGCTCATGAGAATTTAACCTCAAGTATATTATTTAAGCTCAACCCGTAGACAAAAAGACATTCAGTAAGAAAAGATTACTCTTAACTAGTAGCTCAATATTGGACTTAAGAAGAAGTTGGTCAAGTGCTATATATGGAGCATTGGACTTTATGGTTCAGAGACTTGGACATTGCGGAAGTAAGAGAAGAAATATTTAGAGAGCTTCGAGATGTGGTGTTGGAGGAAGATTGAGAAGACAAAATGGACAGAGAGTGTAACAAAGGAAGATGTTTTAAAACGGATAGGAGAGAAGAGGACACTTCTAGCCAGCATTCTTCGTAAGAAGGCCAATTGGATTGGACATACCTTGCGAAGAAATTGTCTTCTTCACACCTCCATAGAAGGAAAGATGGAAGGAAAGCGAGGAATAGGAAGAAGAAGAACACAACTGATCGATGATCTGAAAAATAGACGGAAATACTGGGAGTTAAAAGAGGAAGCTGAAGATTGAGAAATGTAGAAGAAACATTTTCAGATCCGAATCTACGAGAAAAAAAAGAAAAACTCATTAGTTCCAGGGCTGCCAACAGACAGAATACTTTAATAACAATAATAATAATAATAATAATAATAATAATAATAATAATAATAATAATAATAATAATAATAATAATAATAATAATAATAATAATAATAATTTCTATGTATTACCATATGTCTTTTGTTACCAGTAATAATTCATAATGTTTACTCTGCAGCAACAGATTGTTTACTTCTTTTTCTTCTGGTATATTTTATAAAAAAAACTGTTAAATTGTATATTGTTCTTTTTTTTTTTTTTAATAATGACAATCTGACTAGGCCTACTTCTATCATTTGTCTCCTTTCCAAGTAACCAAATTGATCAGCTCAACTTTGTTTTGTGGTTGAGTTAAGTTTCCGTGTCTAAAACAACTTTGGAAAACAAACACTTAAATTGTAGTCAAAAATGTTGATTTCAACCAATGATTTTTCATTTTTTAATTCAACCACAAAGTTATGGTTACTAAATTCTGCTTGAATTCAACCAACCACAGTTCACTGCATGACCAACGTTTCCTTTTGATGGCTAATTTCAAAACTTATTTGTCCGTTTGATTGGTTTTCCTCAGTGGCGGATCTAGCCCAGGGCCGGGGGGCCTAGGCCCCTACAGATTTTTAAATGACGAAAATAATTTAGCCTATTATTTATGTATTTTTGGAAGTTTATAGTAAAAACATGGTGTGCCTATCATAATTTGGGTTCTGACTGCCCCCCCCTGTTTTTATCTTCTAGATCCGCCACTGGTTTTCTGGTGAAAATTGAATGGTTGAACAAGTATTTTAAGAATGATGAAAAAAATAATGGATCAAAAGATTGCGATCTTAGTCAATAATTAGTTTTTGGATCAGGGGCCACAACATTTTTGAACGGACCCTAAATCGAGTTTTCGTATATTTTACGGAATAAACACATCATAGTGTGTTAAGTGACAGTTTGGGTTTGGCTACACTATTATACGTAGGTCTCCAGATATAAGGCCTACAAGAAACTTTTTGATTGAAATATATTGGAACTTTTGATCAAGAAAGAAAGAAAATACTGCGACAAAGCGAACATCATTAACGTTACTAGCAAATCGTTTCGGAAAATAATGATTCTACAAAAACAACTGTTGGCCAACACTCGCTTGTTTACTTGGGTTCATGTAATTACACTGGAGCTACAATCGTTTAAGGTTAGTTTGAAGGGACAAGTTTTGCCGATAGATGTCACTACAGTCGCCGTATCTGTCTCGTGTATTTTATTTATTTATTTATTTATTTTTTACCTTTCCCGAAAATTCACGATTTCTCTTATAAATTTCAGCCTACAGACTTCAAATTTTTAGAGAGGAAACTTCATAACCTATCGAAGGCAACAATCCATGCCGATTTCTTATTTAGAATTTTCTTCATTGTTAAAATGGATATCCAAACCTCTAACAACAGAACTGTTTCAACAATGAAGAAAATTCTAAATAAAAAAAATCGGCACGGATTGTTGGCTACGATAGGTTATGAAGTTCCTTCTCTAAAAATTTGAAGTCTCTAGGTTGAAATTTGTAAGAGAAATTGTAAATTTTCGTGAAATGTAAAAAATACATGAGAGATATACAAAGATTGTAGTGACATCTATTGGGCATGTCCACGGAAACAGGGACAAAAATTCATGAAAGAAATATAGTTATAATTTTTAGTCAAGTTGTTCTTTTGATAAAAAAAATATAGTTGTATGTAGCTGGCATCGTTAATTTTTTTTTTCAGAGAATAACTATTTTCTTATTTTTTCCGTAGGTTTCCTTTAATCTACTAAGTTTTAATGTTGATTATGCTATACAAGCTTTATTTATTATTACATAGGTCTTATTTTTTTTCTGTCGGTATCCCAAGTAAAATTTCATATAATTGATGAAACCTTTTCTTAAAGTAAAGTTCAATGTTCGACTTAATTAAACTGTGCTTATTTCAAGTTATTATAAATGTATCTTGCTTATACTTAATAATAAAAGATCGTTGACAAATGTAACGTGAGTTACCCGACTCTGTGCATATTCCACTAAAATAAATAGTCATAAAATGTAAATAAAAATTTAATATTTGTGCTATAATTAAATTGTGTGTGTCCCTATTTTACATAGTAATTTCATGCACATAGCTATGCCAGGACAAAAGAAAATGTACTGAAAAACCACAGGTTCTGAATGTAGGCAAAAAATTTGTAACGTGAGTTACTATAGTATTTTCTTTTCTCCTAGGTTTACTAGCTATATCATATAAAATGACGATATTTGGTAATTATCTGTATAAATATGATAGCTTTCCTTAAAAAAAAAAAAAAAAGCGGAGCTTTTAAGTTTATTTGTGGTTAGTATTTTTCAAAATATACGTCATTACGTAACGTGAGTTACGATGGACATACCCTATTGGCAAAACTTGGCCCTTTACACCATCCTTAACGATTCAGCGAAATCTTGAAAAATTATAACCGCTGTCAAAAGGTTAAGAATTTCTTATAGGAACATTTTCAGTGTCCTTTAAAAAAAAGGAAAAAAAAATTAGCGTTACACACACACATACGCAAATACCATGTTAATCTCACCTTCTGTGTACTTTCACTCGTATCATATTCTATCTACCTTTGTAACAAGAACACAAAGAACTCAGTAGAAGCTAGCTGTCTGGCTGAAGACACAAATCAAACAGGAACCAAAAAAAGAAACAGAAAAAAAAAACGCATTAAAATAGGCAAAACATTTACCGAATCGCTTGTTATAGGAATTTTCTATTTCACCTGTCAAGTGTAAAACTAGTGAGTTGTCATCTGTCAGCTTACAAAATAAGCGGCTAATAATAACAACACTAATAGTAATAATAAACAAAAAGAAAGTTGCGGAGGTTGATTTGCACTGCTAGTCTGTTGAGCAACTTCGAAATAAACTGTCAGGATTGTTGAGATGTAAAAAGGCCGGGGCTTTTATTTCAATTTATGTCAGACGTATGTGTGTTTCGAGTCTTTAATGTACGGTCATATGTGCCGACAGTAAAAACCACTGCTGAGTAGGAGTATTGGTAATATCGAGAGTGTATTCACTCAGGGAATGAATTAGAATCAAAAATGTTAAAAGGTATACATTTGAAATAGTAATACGTACAACACGCAAAACACATAGCTATTTCAATTTAAACGATTTTCTTCTCATCTCGTTTAATGAATGTATTGTTAATAGTTTTTGGATCTGTAATGTGTTGGAATGAGTTAAGGGAGGAAAATAAAACATTTCTAAACATAGAATTCAGATTTTTTGGTGTAATTATTTATAATAAGCTCGGCTAAAGAGAGTAAACTGGATCATGCAATTCTACGAAGGCTGACCAGAAAGTAAGGTTACATAGCCTGCAGTGAAACATGTGTATATTATTATTTCATACAACCTATACAGCCAACAGAGAGTACATACATTAGGTTCTTTTTCGACATAGTCTCCATATCGCGAGACACTTGTCGCATCGTGGGACGAGTTTGAAGATTCCCTTCTGGCAAATAATCCTATCCTTGCGTGTTCAGCCATGTTGTCACGAAGTGTTTCACCTCCTCGTTTGAAGCGAAACGACGATCTCCTAGGTGCTCCTTCAAGTGTGGGAACCGGTGAAAGTCGCTTGGAGCGAGGTCCGGGCTGTAGGACGGGTGGTTGATGATGTCCTAGAGAAACTGCTTCAACAGCGTGGTGGTGTTCTGGGCTGTATGCGGGCACACCAGCCCAGAAAAGACCATTCTGCGACACGCTGACGAGACATTACAGTCTCTCCGTAAATCTCTACCAGCTGCCAGTGAATTTCAGCCGTGGTTACATGTTTCGCCTCGAGCAGACTTCTTCGCGAAACCAGTTTTTCGAACGAGTCGCTATTTGTGTTTAGCTACAACTAGCGCCCTAGGTAGCGGATGGCTGAAATTCAGCACAGTTGCCAACTCCATGTATTAAAATTACCGCACATTCCTGAGTCGTCTGAACAGGCAAAACTCCATACATATCGGCCGTGTAACCTTACTATCTGATCCTCCCTCGTATAAATAGCAATGGATAGTCAACGTTACAGTGGCCATTCCCAAGGGCGCCGATTTCTGTCTAAAATTGGGGGGTTGGGGCATTCAAATGCAGAAGGCATATATATATGAGGATTTTAAGACAAATTGCATTCAAATTATGCCAAATATTGTATATTTATAAATATAATACGGAGCCCACATGAGCTTTGAGGGGCCCGGGCCTCTTTGCCCCCCCCCCAGGATCGGCGTCCTTGACCATTCCCCTTGGAGATGTATTCCATTTACGAACTCGAAATGAGTCTCGAACTTCCATGAGCCGTATATGCCTCAAAATTATTTTTTTTTGAATATGTGCCCATTTGTCAATGAAATGATTTAGATCGTATCCAGAGCCGTAGCTAGAGATTTCGGCGCCCGGGGCGAAGTAGAATTTGGCGCCCCCTAAACTCAAACTCACCTTACCAATAATTTAATATATATATATAAAGAAAAAAAGCTTTTGTTGTTATGCTACGCTGAATTTTTATTAATCTTTTTGGAAGACCATTGCAACAACCAAAAACGGTCATTATGTATCCTTTTTCAAATAAGAGCGGTTTTCAAGAGTCTTATTTTGGACATTTTGTTAAACTTGACAAAACCACCTTTGGTTGTATACAGATGCACTAGGAGAACAGTTATGGAAAGTTACAACTGTTTACGTTTCATACTCTCGATAAGAAATAAAATTTCAATACATTAAAAACTATGTGCTTTTAAATTGTTCGAGATGGATAACAGCATTAATTTCCAGTAATAATTGTAAAATTTTTAATTTTATTCTGTATGTGACCACATCAATAGCATTTTAATTTAGATCTTTTTACGGTAATAAATATTTTGTGAAAGGTAATGAAAATTCAGAAGGATCCTTCTTTGTGAATGTCTAAATATTGATCGATGGCGGTGAAGAATATGTTCAATGTTTGTACTTAAAATCCAAAATATACTTTGGCTACTACATATGTCTGAAATTATAGTAATTACTTAATTTCTTAATGAATGAAAGTTCCGAATTTAAGGTACTTATTATTTATTAACATACTAAAATGCACTAACACGTACATATTTAAAGATTGTGTGTACGTATGTTTTGTATGTATGTAGGTAGATAAAAACATCACATAACTAGACACGTACGCACAACATAATATGCTGGCGATACAAAAAATTGATGAAAAAATGACCACAATAAATTCCTCCAAATTGGAAGCATTTGATATGTCAATGGAATTTAAAAGTAAATCATTGGTAGTGATTAGTGTCTGAAAAAGTCGAACTTCGTTGGGCTAAGTTCTGATCCCTTAAGCCCCTATTCTACAACTGCTTGAACTTCGAAAATGTTATTGTTTCGCTCGTGTACCTTTATTTTTAATATTCCCGCGCAAACAGCAGCTTGAATGTGTTTCTTCACTCTTCTCACTTTCATACCTTCATTCTCACCGTCGCACAGTGGGGCCAAACCAGGCAATTCTTAGCAAAAATTCGAAAAATGAAGTAAAAGATTGACTCGATATCATTTGTTATAATGAAACCTTAATAGTGTACACATAAGATAGTGTGCAGGAAAAGAAGTGATATCAGTTTACAATGAAGTCATGAGACGTATAAATTTGGTTATCCGCCGAAGTCGGAGAGGCGCTGCTTAGTGACAGAAGATAGGAAATTGACTTTGAATGCGACTATTCCTACATTGCATGTAGATATTGAGTGGCTGGTGAACATGGTGACACGACCGACATGTATGTATCGTTTTGTATATTTAGAATGTTAATGTGATGTGTAGTCAATAATCATATTTGGAATGATCCTAATATCATTATTATATCCCTATGATAATCCCGTACTTAATATCATACCGTATTTGGAAAATGCTGTGGTACTGAAAGCATATAAACTATGGTCAAACGATAGAATGGCATTTTAGCAGAAAATATGGCATAATATGTCTGCGATATTTTAATATGTCGTGGCGGAAACATTGTTCTTACTGTAGGCAAAGAGAAGCTACACATATTTGCACTTTTGGGAAATACAGCGCATGAAAATGTTTGAGGAAAACCGCATTCTGGATGCAATGCTGCTTTTGAATTGAGCTGGGATGAATGTGAGAGCAAGTGTTAGGTTATTAGACGTGTGATCCCCATGCACGCAGTAACAAAGTTGAATGTAGGTCGATTCTGGGAATTTTGTCCCCAGGCCTCGTTGGGGGCTTCGTCCCCAGGACTCATCTCGTTTCCAATATTTAGTCATACTTCTCTGGCATTCACCAACAGAACTAAACTCTTGTCAAACATATTTGATTAATGGTGGCGACATTTTGAAACGCCAATGTTTGCTAAACAATCTATGGACCTGGACCATAAGGTAGAACCATATTAAAAGTGGTGTTGATCAATTCAGTATTGTGTGTTTATGACGCGTGCACAGAAGTGACTTTGGAATCAACCCTGTAATGAGCCTCCGCTCGCTCTAGCTCAGTGTACCAATCAAGCCCTGAAATGAGCTCACGTAATGGACGATGCAATATATGAAACAACTTGAACAGGTTACTGATGTTTGTAAATCATAATATGTTTAATATATCTGATAATATATTCATATCGAGAACTTGTGATGAGATAATTTTTATATTGAAGCGTCCTTGCATCTTCATTGTCATAACGAATCCTTCACAACTTTGAAATAATTTTGAGAAGCAAAAACTTTTCTTCAACGTTATTACTCTTCAGTTGTAAAATGAATAAGTACACTTTTTCTTTTCATGCGTTAGAATGTAATCCAATCGTAAATTGACAAATCAAAGCATATTGCCCACTGTTTATGACAATCATGTAATCTGTTATATAATTTAGGCGCGATATAAGCAATATTTTATTTTATGATGTAAAACTCTATGTGTTTGATGAAATAATGTCGAAATAACATTATTGTAGCCACTGCACACACCGAACTAATTGGTTTTCTTTCAATTTTCTGCTTCATAATGCTAATTCTTATTTTTGCCAAGAATTCAGTGCTTTGGCCCCACTGTGCGTCGTGATTAATCTGATTGGGTAGAACGTTTCGAACTGAGCAAACTCATCACTCAAAACGCCGAGCACGACTTTGCTCATTTCTGATTTTGAAAATGCTCCTGGATACACTGTAAGTCATTATTCGGCCCTTGCATACCACATGTCATTAAGAAATCATCTATAATAACTCTTTAAGTAATAAGTAAAAACTTGTTGTGACTTATTTAAACTTATGGATTGCGAGCGAAGCGAGCAAGAAAATTTTTAAGAAATCTACGTATTTCATTGCTTACCGACAGCAATATTAATCTAATAGGGCGCCAATACTTTCCGGGGGCGACTCATTTCTTACTCATGTAGAACACCACTCTTTATTTCTCCTTGCTCGTTCAGCGCCCCCTTGCTATCAGCGCCCGGGGCCGGCGCCCCGCTGGCCCCCCCTTAGCTACGGCTCTGATCGTATCTCAACGAATTGAAATACAATCTTCTTGGGGGATAGGAATTAGATGTAGTATATAGGATGTATCTCTTATAAGTTTTCAAATAGAGATACGCTGTTTAACAAAAATTGAAGATTGCTATTTTTCGACAATAACAAAAGACCCTCTTTCGATTTTATTCCTATTATACAAATCAGCAGGTCATTCATATCAGTACGAGATATGGAATTGTGATTTCTTTCGAAAAAAAAAAATCCAGAAAATATAATTTATTGATTGGGTAGAGTTTTGTTCGCATGAATTTCGTGGAAACGGCCTTAACCATTTTATTGATATTCCATAAAACACTAATTCATTAGCGTGACTAGTCTATGTCTATCTGATCTTCTATCCCAATCACATAATTTTTCATGTATCATATGCAAACTAATTGAGAAAAATAACGACGGAGAGATGGCGCTATATTTCCAAGTAACAATTTCTTAGGTAATTATTCTTTCGTGTAAAATTTAAGGGTCTAATGAAAATAACGCACATATCTAAAAATCATTCATTCCAACATTACTTGGTAGAGCTTCTAAGGCAGTGGATCGAAATTGGAAAGCGAGTCTTCCCTTCGTGCTTGTAGAATTATATATTAATTGTTTGGGTAAAACTAGATGTGGAAGTGTTTCCTTATGTGTTCAAACCACATTATTAATTAATTTCGTGACGATCATAGGTAGAAAAAAAAAACTCGACAAGGATGAATTTATTCTAAAAACGAAAGAAAGAAGCATTTAATTAAATGTACTTGATAGTTTCGGATACTTTGGAGCTTATGACTTCTAATTTTGCTCTGTGAGCATGCTTTTGATTCTTTATAGTTATTTGAGTCTAATAACCAAATAAAGTTGAGAGCACCGACCGGGGGCAGATTTGAAGTCACAAAAATAGTTTAAGCTATTATTTATATATTTTTCAAAGTTTATAGTTAACTCATGATATAGTCTGGCTGTCACCTCCCCCCTTTGTTTTTACCTTCTAGGTCCGCCACTGGTTGAATGAGACAGTTATTGCTGTTATGTATAGCCTTATTTGCAAGGAAGCTATTCTTTATTGTAAACTGAATAAATATTAAATTATGTAAAGCAACAAGGAAGCTATCGTACTTTACCACTGGTGCAAATCCCGGGGGATTAGGGGGACTGCCCCCAGTGTTTCTTCCAGACCTGTATTTGGGGGAGCGCTGCTTCCCCGGAGCTCTGAGAGTGCCCCCTCCCGAAGGAGACCAAAATAATACGTCTATAATATAATAATAGAATAGTATCAACAGTGCCCCCCCGGAACGTTGTTTCTGAAAGAAACACTGACTGTCCCCCCAATAATCCGATTTGAAATGCGTTTTCTGGGGAAAAAATGTGATGATTTATGTCCGATTGCCACAAAGGAAAGTGAGATGAAATTGATGTCCCCCCAGAACAGGCCAGTATCCAGAGGGATCTAGGGGGCCGGATGAAATTGATGCCCCCCTAAATTTTGGCTGCTTCACCTAAAATTTTCATGGTAGACTGGCAAATGAACTATAATATGGTGGTGAACTATAATATGGTCGCATCGCCCCAACAGGCACGTAGCCAGGATTTCGTAATAGGGGGGTCCGTGACGAAACACTGGTTATCACACCAGGGGCTGGATCATTCTAAACTATTTTACTGGCAACATATATTAGTTTGTTTAATAAGGATTTCGTAATGGGGGGGGGGTCGTGACACGAAATATTGCGGTTAGACACCAGGGGCTCGATCAATCTAAACTATTTTACTGGTAACATACCCATATTGTTTTATTAGGACAATAAAAGGATATGTTAGTAAGTATTTTAATAACAAACTATAAAGAAATCTCCAGTAAAAGAATATTTTAAAAATATTGACAAAAGATACAGTCTTTCAGGTCATTCGAACTCGGTTCGTCTTGTCTTCTTCTTTTTCTTATCTTCGTTTAATGCCGTCAAGAATAGCAATGAGATCTCTTTGGCAGTAAAGAAATCCTATAAAATGGATTAGTGTTGCTGAGAAATTGAAAATTTATTTAACACGTGTAACTGGAACCTATGTTGCCAGGCTCATATTATTGGTGATTGTGGGCATTTCTTAAGTTCTACCTGAGAGTCTATCTGATCGAACCGGTTTATCGATCGTCATTTGTAGTCTATAGGATTAGTATGGAGCTAGATGGAATTCGGAATGCTCCGTTGCAATAATGTCCATTGTAAACTTGAACCTCTTCTGTTTCCTCCTCACAAAGCTCCTCATAAAAAAGAGTAAACAAACGTTTCTGTAGTTTAATATTTTTAACGCTGATTCTTCTTTTTCTCGTTTCTTTTTATTTCATCGTTCCTTATTTTTTTTCATTTACGGTTTCGAAAGGGGGGTCCGGACCCCCCGGACCCACCCCTTGGCTACGTGCCTGGCCCCAACCTACATTTTTGGGCTGACTACAGGCCTGCCCCAGAATATGCCTCAAATCTGCCCTCCTCCAATGTTGAAGACAACTCTGCTACCCTGACCCTCCACAGGATTGTTTATCAACTCCACAATTATTTTGAGCATCGCTTAACAAAAAGAAAAAAAGGTTGAACGGTCTTACTCATCCCGTCCCCCCCGCAATGTTGAAGACAGATTTGCGCCGCTGTACTTTACACATATTCCTATCCTTTAAAGAATAATAATAAATAATGAATTATTAAAAATATAAAACATAATGTTTCATGTATTGAATGGAAATTAATTATGAGAATAATAACGACGGAGAGATGGCGCTATATTTCCAGAAAGCAATTCATTTCGTAATTTTTTCCTTCAAGGAAAATAAGAGTCATAAGATGACAATACACATGTTTAAAAATGTTTGTGTGTTGAAAAGTTAAAAACCAAATTTTCATAACTTAAACAGTTTTAAGAAATAATGCATAAATATTTTATTTTCTCGTGCTGAAAATTTTTAATTCTGAATATTAAAAGAAATTGGTATGTGTTGTTTTCAAAAGTGATTGTCCGACACCAATTATTAAGCCTGATACTCCCATTAAAAATCACGAAACCTTTATTCGGCCATGTCTGTCATATCGTTATACATTTTGAATTCTCTTCTATGGTTGCCATATTTTTCAGAAGAAAAAAAGAAAGATGATTCTATGGTTTTTAAGGGAGAAAAAAATGGAAGATATGTGATATTCATAATTTATATTCATACGGGGCATAGTCTAAAACTTCCCGAAATTGTGTTGTAGCTCTTTATTACCACAATATAAGACAGTGGCGGATCCAGGGAGAGCAATCGCCCCCCCCCCCAAAAGAGGAAATTTTCTTATTTTATATATATAAATAAAACCCATCCCAGGGTTTGAAGATCTTAAAAGTAGCTCTAAGTAGCAGTATGACAACCCCCCCAAAAGTCGGTTCTGGATCCGCCCCTGATATAATAAACATTTACTTAATCGCTTTCGAAGTAGGAACCTTTGGAATACACATACTTGCTCTTCCGCACCTGCCATGGCAAGAAACACCAACTAAAGTTTTCTCTTGGTGTTTTCTCAAGTTTAGCCGTCGCGTTGGTTTTAATCTCTTCTACGATGACGAATTGGCTACTCAAGCACGTAGCCAGGATTTCGTGAAGGGGGGAGGGGGATCCGTGACATGAAATACTGTGGTCATCACACGAGGGGCTCGACCATTCTAAACTATTTTACTGGAACATATATTGGTTTGTTTGGCCAGGATTTCGTAACGGGAGGAGGGGGGCGTGATATAAAATTCTGAAGGCTCAGGAGCTTGATCAATGTAAACTACCTCCCTATTAACATATATTGGTTTGTTAGGACAATAAATGAGGATATGTTGGTAAGTATTTTAATATCAAACTATGAAGAAATCTCGAGTAACATAAAAAAAACGTATTGAAAAAGATTTTACAATATTTACGTCCTTTCTCTCTTTATTCAAATATAACAATTTTCCTTTCATTATGACCTCAACTATTATGAAAAGTACATACTCAATAATGTCTCGTAAAATATTTTACAATATCTGCGTTCCCTTCTGTGTTGAATCAAATGTTAACCGAACTTACTTTCCACATATTTTTTTCTTTTATTATTATTATTATTCCGTCAACAACTGTCTGTTCCAAATGATATGTTAATAAAGGAGCAGTAGAAAATTGTTTTTGAAATAACATGTTTAATACTGCAAAGATGCGACGGCGAAAAATTATGATAAAAATGTCCACACTGTTACACAACGGCACTATACTTTCGGACGCTTGAAATCTCCCTGACTAGCAGCAGAAATTCTGAGAATTTCGTAACTTTTCTAAAAATTTCAAATTTCCTGACTCTTTCAGAAAATCTCGCTCACCTCGCCACCATGTATTTCAAGTAATACAAATCTCTCCATAAGAAAGAATAACCAAAAGCTTCCTGTATTTTTTAAAAACTTTTAACGCTGATCTTCCTTGTTCTCATTTCATTTTGTTTCATCCTTCCTTAATTTTTTTCATTCTGGTCTCGAAGAGATGGTCCGACCCCCCGGACTTCCCTTGGCTACGTGCCTGGGCTACTGGTGCCGTTTTCCTTAAAAGCATTGTTACTGTAAACTGTTTTTAACGCTACCAATGTCTCTGATGCGGATTTCAACAATTTTCACATGAATTGCAAGTCGCTCAAACTACGCTAGCTCATCACCACACACTAATCCGTACGCTACACTTCTCGTACACTGCCTGTTATGACCTGCTCACACTTATCAAACTCATGATTACGAAATTTAAGGACTGTACTGTAAAATATTTATTATTATGATGGCATCATAAATACCTAGGAAACCTAAGGACTGTACTGTAAAATATTTATTATGATGGCATCATAAATACCTAGGAAACCTAAGGACTGTACTATAAAATATTTATTATGATGGCATTATAAATAACTAGGAAACCTAAGGACTGTACTGTAAAGTATTTATTATGATGGCATCATAAATACATAGGAAACCTAAGAACTGTACCGTAAAATATTTATTATGATGGCATCAAAAATACCTAGGAAACCTAAGAACTGCACTATAAAATATTTATTATGATGGCATCATAAATACCTAGGAAACCTAAGGACTGTACTGTAAAATATTTATTATGATGGCATCATAAATACCTAGGAAACCTAAGGACTGTACTGTAAAATATTTATTATGATGGCATCATAAATACCTAGGAAACCTAAGGACTGTACTGTAAAATATTTATTATGATGGCATCATAAATACCTAGGAAACCTAAGGACTGTACTGTAAAATATTTATTATGATGGCATCATAAATACCTAGGAAACCTAAGGACTGTACTGTAAAATATTTATTATGATGGCATCATAAATACCTAGGAAACCTAAGGACTGTACTGTAAAATATTTATTATGATGGCATCATAAATACCTAGGAAACCTAAGGGCTGTACTATAAAATATTTATTATGATGGCATCATAAATACCTAGGAGACCTAAGGACTGTACTGTAAAGTATTTATTATGATGGCATCATAAATACCTAGGAAACCTAAGGACTGTACTGTAAAATATTTATTATAATGGCATCACAAATACCTAGGAAACCTAAGGACTGTACTATAAAATATTTATTATGATGGCATCATAAATACCTAGGAAACCTAAGGACTGTACTGTAAAATATTTATTATGATGGCATCATAAATACCTAGGAAACCTAAGGACTATAGCTACTGTAAAATATTTATTATGATGGCATCATAAATACCTAGGAAACCTAAGGACTGTACTGTAAAGTATTTGTTATGACGGCATCACAAATACCTAGGAAACCTAAGGACTGTACTGTAAAATATTTATTATGATGGCATCATAAATACCTAGGAAACCTAAGGACTGTACTGTAAAATATTTATTATGATGGCATCATAAATACCTAGGAAACCTACGGACTGTACTGTAAAATATTTATTATGATGGCATCACAAATACCTAGGAAACCTAAGGACTGTACTGTAAAATATTTATTATGATGGCATCATAAATACCTAGGAAACCTAAGGACTGTACTGTAAAATATTTATTATAATGGCATCATAAATACCTAGGAAACCTAAGGACTGTACTGTAAAATATTTATTATGATGGCATCACAAATACCTAAACTATAACATTTCGGGAACTTTTTGACTGGGCTTCGTATAACAAATACATACTTACATGGTTTCACATAGTAACGTAGAATAGTTTTCATTGGAATGTGGGGCATTTTCATTTAAAAAAAAAATGAGACATATAAACCACGAAAGGTATACTCAATTCCCGAGAGCTCGTGTGATTTGGATTCAACGTTAACCTGTAGTTCCTTGTCTCGTTTAGCCTCATTGCTGAAAGAAACGTTGAACTCAAATGGAACCAACAAAGTTTAAAACACTGAGAAAGAAACACGTACGTGGCATACGTAAAAATATAAGTTACATCCTTAAATAATGTAGTTTTTGGACTTAGACGCCCTAGAACGCCCTAGACAATATTATTTTGCGTGAGGTACCGTTATCTCAAGCCACCTAGTGGCTTTCCTTTTTCAGCGGTTTAGAAACGCGAAAATAAATGCCGATTTTCAAAATGGCTCGAAATCGAAAGCAGATAAGTGAGTCGTGGTAACGGTTTCTCATGTAAAATAATATTGTCTAGGGCGCTATTGTTCCACATTTCGATTATCTTTTATCTATTTGAAGATATCACATAATTACTGTGAAATTAGCGGTATTTTAATTTCGCCGGGATGAAGACTCTTAACTATTAATTGCATTTTAATGGAGACTGCATTTCTCAATTGTCCAATATAGCCTACTTCCTTATACGCTCAGAAAATTCTTGCAGAACATGTCGAAACTGATATCTTGTAGTTCTTCTTTTATAAGATTAGAGTAGCTTATGTTCGTATCAGTATATCGCGATTTGTAGATTTGATTTGATTTCGAATTCAACATCCCCATCAGCAATTGCCGGTTTGCAATAAGCTTTTTGATTGATTCGTTGGTTCAATTCTTTTACCGTCCCTTTCGGCAGTGAAACTATATGGGAAGTGAACGTACAGCTTAACGTGGAATCTGAACCACATGAGCTCCCGTTGGGAATCGAACCCGTGTCTTCCACGCCAAAGGCGCGTACGCTAACCGCTTAGCCACGAAGGAGCTCCATAGTTCCGGTTTGAATGCAGAGTTAAGAGAAGAGAGATAATCTATTTTTGGGACACTAAAATTACATCAGAAAATAGTTTCTCATTACCCTTTTACTGTTTTTATTCTGATATCTGTCGACAGACGGTAATAACCGTTCTGTAGTTTTCTATATTACTCACGCAGTAGCGAATAGTTTGAACTGAAGTGTAAGAGATGTGAATAATTTTGTGATGTTATGGAACAACTTTTTATAGGCTCCTAGTACAGAAACTACAAATCTGTTAAGTTGTTTTCCTAAAGTACATACAAAACAAATCAATGTTTCACAGAAAACAAGTATGAAAATAAGGAATATAAAAGTTGATGTGATTAATTTATTCTGTTATCCTCAATTGTTACCTTTAGATCCCACGTATAATAACTGTTAATTACTTTCAATAATTATCAATACAACAAATGCAATATTTTTGTTCTCTTTAGAATAGACTATAATTTTGTTCAATATTTCTTTATAGTACTAGTACGTCAACAGAGAATTTTTGTTATTGACATTTCCTTCTTACTGGTGTCTGAAAGTATGATATCCCTGTTTCAGAAGAGATATTTGTGTTGTCTTTTTAAGTCCCAAGTAGTTACAGAGAAGCTAGTTAAGATCCAAATATCACTATGATAAATCTTCTTTTGAAGGTAAAAAGTGAAGGTGAAGATGTCTTGTTTATTAGAGGTTTCACTGATAGTAATTTCCGGACAGCGATACATAATATAAAGAGAGAGAATTCTTCAACTACAGTCGAAAACAATTTCTTAATCGTTTTTAGTTTGGAATTCACCTCGAAGATGGGTAATTTTCTGACGATTCAGGAAAAATAAGCTTTATATTACACCTGAAAGTAAAATTAATTTCATACTTAATCAGATCAAAGTTATAACTGAAGCATTTTTATTTTAGAGAGACAAATAGGACAAGAAAGTGTCTTAATTAAAAAGTAAAAATGAAAAAAAAAAATGAAATGAAATCTTTAAGTTTTACGTCCCACGGTTATGCCGGTTAGGCGAAAGGAGACGGTGATGATGAGAGATGAGTGAAATGGTGGAATGAAGAAAGTGGGAGGAAACGGGAGAACCCCGAGAAAACCCATGAGCATGGTGTTTGTCCACCACAAAGTCCACACGGCACGAGCTGGGATCGACCCCGGAACCCCAAGCGCCGGAGGTAAAGTAAAAATGAATCGAGTTTTCAAAGGATTTTCATGGCCACTGCGTACCGATTTTTCTTATAGATCTTTCTGACGGCCATTATTTGTCTCATGTATACATATTCACTCAAAACCTTACTGGGTACTACTATATGAGTAAGTATTGTTAATGGCTATGAACTTCCTCGGAGGCACGGGGCTCAGTGGTAGAGTGCTTAACTCTGGTACATGGGATCCCTGGTTCAATCCCAACTCACGTTAAGTGGGCTTTGTGGTAAACAAACACCGTGTGCTTTGGTTTTTCTTGGTGTTCTTCCGTTTCTTCCAACTTTCTTCATTTTCATTCATTGCCATTCTCATCGTCTCATTTGTCCTACAAGGCATATGCGTAGGACGTTAAACTGAAATATTTCATTTCAAAGATTTCGAGGCTTCTGTGTTCGTATCCCTCTCGAATCTCGTCGTAATTACGAATTGATGAAAGAAAACTAACAGTTAAAAAAAAAAAAGTTGTACAAGGCTCAACTTTGATAAAATGGTCCCGGGTGATTAACCGGAAGCAGCTCATATGATTTCGCAGTAACTACATCTTATTCGTGTTTTCCCGGGGTTTTCTCACTTACTCCTTTAATCTTGTTCAGGGGGCGCGGTGGCTCAGTGGTAGAGCATTCACCTCCGGTGCTTGGGGTCCCTGGTTCGATCCCAGCTCGCGCCGTATGGACTTTGTGGTGGACAAACACCGTGCTCGTGGGTTTTCTCGGGGTTCTCCCGTTTCCTCCCACATTCACCATTTCACTCATCTCTCATCATCTCCGTCTACTTTAGCCTAACCGACATAACCGTTGGACGTTAAACTTAAAGATTTCATTTCTTTTTTTTAATCTTGTTCAATCAACCATTTATGACCATTTATTTTTTAAGTCATTTATCTCCTTTGGCAAACACAACATAAACCTGGTATGCAAATTAACGATAGGCCACGTTGATTTTAAAAAAATAATTAATAAATAGTAATTATTGTTTTGTTTCACAGTGAGTTTCATTTCGAACTGTTCAACTAGAGTAGATTTCGAAACTATGTGAATTCAATACTCGAACTTGAAGTAATACAACTATAATAACTGGTCGCAATAAATTAATAAGATCAAAGATAGAAACTGTTGCTTAGACGCTGAATTCATATCAAAAACCCATTATTCACTATGCTTTATTGTTTTTGTTCTCTGGCGATAAAAGTTGACTTCGGAAATAGTAACTTTGAACCACTTCTGGATTCAATAGACGGTTAATGGAGACGGAAACTATTTTTGGGAAGCTGAATAGATTGAAAAAAAACTGCATCTCGATATCTGTTGCCGTTTTTTCTCTAGGATACCAGTATTGAAGCCAGAAGTAGTAGTACATTTCAACCACTTCCGGTTTTGGAAGAGTGTGTCGGATTGTGATAGTATGTTCTGTTGAAACTGTGAATCATTTACACAAAACAGCTTGTCGCAATCTAATACTATTTTTATTCTCTGGCGATATATAAATATGTTGAAACCAGAAGTGGTTAATGCAAAGCATTTCTGATTTGAATAGAGGGCTTCTGAAAAAGGTGGAACCCATTCTTAGGATAAAGACGCGTTTGCAGAAAACTGCAGCTCGATACATCTTATTATTCTTGCTCTGTGAAAATCAGTATTAAAACCGGAAGTAATATTAAAATGTATCAACTTCCGGTTTCAGTAGAGAGCTCGGGTAGTCATGGTAGTATGTTGCCTTGAGACGCTGAATCGTTTACAAAAAACCGCTTCTCGCTATATTCGCCATTTTCATTCTATGATGATAAACATTGAAACGGGAATGAACGGACAAAACCGTTGCATAAAGTGAGGCATACATTGACGTATTTTTCCGACGTAACCATACGTAAAATTTCATACGGTACTCTTGTGGTAGCATGTCAATGCGTTAGTGTATGGGATCTGTAGTAAGTTTATGTAGCTAAGACTTCCGTCACTTATGAATAGCATAGTTTGGAAGTTTAGAAAACGAAAACCAGTTTCTAGACATCTCCAAAACTGTTTTCGTTTGTAAAAAGACCTGTTCTTTTCTTACGGAAACCGTTTTGATAGAAAACCGAACCGTTTTTGAAAAACCGGTTTCAACTTCCGCAGCAGCAATATTGAAAAATATGTTCCTTACATCGTTCACGAATTGAACACTATTTTAAGTGAGTTCTCTAATATTGCTCCAGGGATTGATCTATATCTCATTTAATATGTTGCAAACATGTCCAAAATTTCACAGCTTGCATTATTGCAGCTAATTAGTTGCACCTGGTTAGAGAAGATGCCCATCTCGTTGACGTAAGGCTCTAGTACTTCCAATCTTGAAACCAGAGAAAACCAGAGAAACCCATGAACTACAGATCCATTACTGTTGTAAGCTGTGTTTGTAAGCTTTTTGAGTGCATGATAAACAAGCATCTCTGTTGAGCAAGCTTCAGTATGATTTTCGCTCCTTTGGATCCACTACAAACATTCTTGGTAATGTCGAAATCCAAATTCAAGAAGCCTTCTTCCATTGTCACCATCTTGTTGCTATATTTTTTTATGCTACATCTCGGCAATACGAAAATTTTATATAAATTATACGACTGGAGTTTCATAGATCACATGGCGCATGGCGGCGCTCTTTTAGAGCGATTTTTGCAGGAAACGGTGTCCCCCAAGGCTATTTATTGGTGCCGTCAACAGTGTTCTGTCCCACATTCAGGCTGCTGTATTTGGTCTGGGCTACGTTGACGATCTGTTTGTTTATTGTCGATCCATATACCCTTAGTGGTATTACTCGAGAGCTTCAAAGAACATTAAATCGTCTTGTTCACTGCTCGAGCTTGTGATTTTCTCGCCTAAAAGATCAATATGTACGTTTCTGCCGCCAATAATCTTGTCTTGTTGATCTGAACTTGTATGTCGGTGGCATTCGTCTCTCATTTGTTGACACAGTCCTATGTTTGGATTCTGACATTTGATCGACGCTAAACTTGAACATCATACGTTCGAAATGTTAAATAATTTTATCTGCGACTCTGAATTTGCTTCGTGTACTTTCCCGCCTCACCTAAGGTGCTGCTCATATTGTTCTATTGTGTTTGTATTGTTAAGTCTAATTTAGTTCAAGTTACACTATGGTTGTGTTGTTTGTCATCTCCGCGCATCTCTTTATTGAAACAACTTGAAACTACTGATCACCTGGGTATTAGTCTAGCCATTGGTTCCACATTCGAAAGAGACTTCTCAGAAATTATGCAGCCTATATATGCGTTGTATTTCTGACAAACTCTGCAACTTCCAGTTGCGTGACGGCCAGATTTACGACCGATATGCAACAAGTCCATGGTACGTTCGTGATTACCAGAGTCTCATTGAAGAAGAATTTGCATGGCCATTTCTTTGATTGCTTACGCCCTTATACCGTGGTCATTGACTTCACCATAGCTCGACCTTCGATCATCACGTCCCAATTTTAATGTGTATTCTGCAGATGGTTCAAAACGTGAGAAATCTGTTGGATAATCCTTTGTTGCAGACACGGTCAGCTCTGAATTTGGTCGTAAGTTATAGTATCTGCTCCAGGAGCTGTATTACGACGATTACGAAGAGCATCAACAACATCATTACTGGTAATTGGAGCTTTGAATGGTTCAGTAGCATCAAGGTAATTTTCTATGGCTAGTGGAAACAACGAACGGATAGGATTGCCATGTCTGATAATGTGACTATGAGATGAATGTGTAAAGATCGAAGAAGAATGAGGGTCCTCAAAATGATGAACGAAAGCTGTTGCCTTTACTGCATCGTTGGTAGGGGCAATGCCAGCAACATGAATAGGATATTGTGATCCGTGTTTTTGGTGAGTAAGGCGTTTGAATAAGCCTCAGAAGTTTGCTGAGTTGGTTTCATTACGTAATTGATTACAAGAAGTTCGCCAATCTAAACGTTTCCGAGTGATGATATAATGTTTGACCATTGGCTGGAATTGTCGATAAAGCAATAGAAAGTTGTGATCTTTTGTCCCCCTGTATTCGTCTAAATATTCGTGCTATCAGTGAAGAAGTGTGTGAACGTGAGGTGATAAACTAGGCCGATTGGAGTGCAAGCTGCTTTTTGGAACTGCATGTTCTGTAGTGTTGATGATGAGATTACTTAAACAAGTCGAGATGGTATTGATGTCATCCAAAGATGTGATATTAATGTTTGTTGACGGAAGCTTTTCAGATATGTAGATACAATTTTTGCCCCAGTTTGCTTTTGCGAAATTATATTTGTGCCGTTAACTAGTGGATCTGTTGTTGGATGAATACCAGATTTAATTATTGTAAGAAGAATGGGTATAAGTGATCACTGTCTACCGAACCGACTACCTCCACGTTCTGCATCTGAATGGGCTCCTCCAAATTTACAGAGAAATCGGCGCCCTTGTTAACGGGTCAAAACTTAATCCAACGAATTTCGTGTTTTTCAAAGACTGATCACTACCAGTGATTTTTAATTCCTTTTACTTATGAAATACTTCCAATTTGAAGGTATTTATTGAGATCATTTCTCCATCAACAACTTGTACAGCAGGTTTTTTTTTTTTTTTTTGAGCATGCGTATCTAGTTGTGTGATATTTTCATCTATCTACATACGTACAAAAGATAAACAGACATCATATATATATATATTAGAGGGGTAAAATTGGATCTGAAAAGGTGGGGGACGGTAGGTAGTGATATGACGCCACGCCGTTACCCCTGCCTATCTTTGCCCATTGTATTTTTTAGAATCTGGGGACGCCATACAGCCGTACATATTTTTTGAGGTGGGGGACGGCCTCCCCGCGTTCTCCCTCAATTTTACCCATATATATACCGGCTGAAGCATTTATAACTGTTTTTGAGAATATCTGAAAAACTACAAATCTGATTTTTAAAAAGTTGTAACAAAAGTTGTTCGTCTCAAAGTGGGACATCCAATGACACCATACTCGACCCCTCCCGCAATCTCTGGGGGCGGAAGTTTCAAACCTTAAATTGGAACCCCGTTTATTCTAGATTCCAATTTTCCGTGAAAAAAATACGTAACTTTTGTATTGAACATTCTTTTGTTGCATGATAGATTTCGCTGTGTTCGACAAAAATCAAAATGGGTAAACACTGTAAGGGATGGGCACGAGTCGAGCTACGAGTTCTAAGCCGAGTCACTGTTTATGAAGTCGAGTTTTGAGCCATGTCCAATTTGATAAATGGCTCGCTCATTCAGCTCGTTTTGAAATCGTGGCCTGATTAGACTGCAAAGCGAAAATCATGAGTTTAATATTTTATGTGTTGCTCACGAGAGGGGGCACTGGCCGCCTCTAGTCTCGTTTCGATAACAAGACGCCAAGGGATTTTTTTAAATTACCTTAGTTCGACTCGGCACAACTGAGGTTGGGTATGGTATCATTGGATGTCCCCTTTCGAGACGAACAATTTTTGTTGCATTTTTTTAAAAATCCGATTTGTAGTTTTTTAAATATTTCCAAAAACAGTTTTAAAAGAGTCCAAAATAAACCTCTCCAGCATAGCTCTAACACATAGCTAGTTTTCTCAAATTTAATAAAAAGTCCAAAATGAGCCTCTTCAACATAGATCTAACACATAAAGATAACTTTTGGCTGTTGCAATGGTTTGTCCAAGCAGTTTCATAAAAATTCATAGTATTATAACAATAAAAGCTAGTTTATTATTCATAAATAAAGGAAGGAAAATCTTGGTAAAGTGAGTGTAGGGGGCGCCGAATTCAACTTCGCCCCTGGCGCCGAAATCTCTAGCTACGGCTCTGCTCAGTGTTGGCCTATTATATAATTAGCTTTAATCAGGGTCGAAACTAAAGGGAAAGTGGCAACCAGCCATGTGTCATGGGCCACCTAAAGAGACAAAGATATACTTTCGGCATTAATATTTAGAATCTAAAATTCCACAATTTTCAGCCGATAATAAATAGTCAACTTAATGTAAACCCTGGGAACATCGTAGTCCAGTGGTTAGAGCGTTGGACTCATGTTCGCGTCTTCCCGAGTTCGATTCCCGGACGGCGCTTCCCCAATTTCCGGCATCCACCCAGCGTCGTGAGGCAAACTGGGGAGTCACATGAAAACAAGACGTGACGGCCCGATTCGCTGGTTAGCGATAGGGTGACGCGGCGCTCTGACCATGCTTTCGTTGCTATAGTGGACGTAGTTCCACCAATCGCTAACAGATGGCGTGGAGCGGCTTAGGTCTACAAATCGGGCCGTTACGCCAACTGGTTTCTTTGGTAATGTAAAATCTAATATTATACATTAAAAATACAGTATTGCATTTTTCCCTTGTCCAACCACAGGCGTTACGCACTTTGGTAGAAAGTTATTATACCGACATCCTTGCAACGTCCACAGCTTCTCTGCCAAATCCTTCTTCTGTAGTGGAGGCCGGGGTTGGTTGGCGAACTTTTCATTCTTTCTTTCTTTATTTATTTATTTATTTATTTTATGAGCAGATGGTGGACTGTATTGCAATGTAATGGATGTGTACGGACAGACCAATATTTCCTCTAATAAATTTAATTTTTTTTGTTTTGTTTTGTGGTTTACAGTTTTCGAGAAATAAATTTTTGTTTCTTTTAAAATGGAGTATGCTAACCGACCCCTACTAAGAGGCTGGTTGGTTGATATTGTGGGGCTAGTTGGCATAGTTTTTAAATATAGCAAAACACAAACAAAAATTGGATTTATTAGTAATAAACGTGATTTTTCTAAATTCTATTATATATATTGCAAATGAAGTACGCTATTTGAAGTTTGAAATGACTTCTATTCGCAACAATTATAAGAATCAGCATTATGAAATGTGTAAACTTCTTTCTTTCATTCTAGCTTGGTTGTCATGATATTGAAAGCTACAAGATTTTCAAACCACATCAGTTTTAATATGATTTGGTGTAGGTTAATTCTTCACATTATTTCAAAATGTAATTTAAAAAACTGAATTATCAAGAAACGCAGTTTATTTCCTGCTGTTCACAAAGTAGCTAAGAGCTATGTTTTAGTTGAATTATCGAGAAACGCAGTTTATTCAGAAAGAAAGAGAAAGCAATAGCTAGTCCTATATTTTTGTAATAAAAGAGCTTATACAAAATATTCTTGATCCTGAGAATTAAGCCTATTTAGAAAATTCAGAGTCCGATATCCAGTCTTATCTCGATTTCTAAATGTTGACAGTAATCCAATATGTGCATACTATTCTATAATATTGAAGTAAAAGATTGATAGAACTGTAAACATCATAACAATAAAACAATGTAACAATAAAAGTAAAATAAAATTCCACATGGGGTTGGTAGGCGCACTTGCCAACTAACCCCAAGCACATGTTGTGCAACAACGTCGTAATTACTCAGAAATTGTTTGGCATTTACGTTTTATTGTTTGAATATCTATAAAAACAAAGTTCAGGTCGAACTAATGCTATAATATTTACCTCTGTACTCCAAGTAGTGACGATTCTGTGATGTTGTAACGGAGAACTGAAAAAAATACTACATACTGGCAAAAACACTCTTTATGATATCTAATAGACGCCATGATCCGCAAGTTACAAATTCCATATAAAGGTGGCAGATGCATGCATAGGTCGCTCTTTTATGACAGCAGCAACGGCTCGTCCAGGGAATGGAACAGACGGTAATATTATGAGAATAGAGCCAGTGAGTATGGTGGATTGTACAGTATATCTCGGCAAGTTAATGAATGGTATTTTTGGTCTTCCTAGTCACGTGTGGTCACGCAATGTTGTACACCCTTTGCGATTAAGCAACGCTGGCTCCTTCTACTCAATGCATATTCCACTCATCCGCAGAGATGATATGGTCTGGTGTTAGGAACTCGTAATGCACCATTTGGCGATTAGTCCACCAGACAGAAACTATGAACTTGCGTAAATGCAAAGTATGTGTGGACAGCCAATATCTGATATGCCTAGGAGTATTGGACCCACTTTTCGTCTCTTGTTAGCACTCGACCAATATTGGTATGTCTCTGTGCAGAGATAGCAACAACAAACAAGATGTCACTTGTTCGCTTTTGGCTGCCTATTTAAAAATGAAAAGAGATGTATGTTGTATTTATTGATCTAAAAAAGGCTTTTGACAGCGTGAATTGGGAATTGTTGTTGAGAGTTCTAAAGAAAGTTGTGTTCGATCGAAGACTCATAAGAAACATATATAAACCAACAAGTAAATGTTAGAATAGGGGAGGAAATGACAGGGGAGAGTTCAATTTGAAGGGGAATTTTACAGGGATGCTATCTCTTGCTAACATTATCTGCTGACGTCTTGATTTTTAAAAAAATCAGCAAGTGGTATCATAAAAGGGAGATTTTTTTTCGATTATTTTTTCAATGTCTTCCACCGTTTGCAAGCTTTGAGCCTACTTCCAGTTTTAGTTTCTAATTCATGTATGATCGGTGATATCATTCTTCTTGCATGCAGTATGTATTAAGCAAATACAGTACATTATACACAGAATTACTTATAATGTAAGTGATATATGGTGTTCATTAGTGAAAACATTCCGAACAAAAAAGAGTCATCTTAGACTGTAGAAATGGTTATCGTTCGTTTTTCATTGTCATTTGACCATGAAACAAACACCGGAAAGATATGCTAACCCCGTATGCAAATATGTGGTGTTGGAATGTATAAGTCATAGGATATGATGCTTTTTTTTTTAATTTCAATATACTTCCAGTGTAACCTAAAAAAATATAATAAAGAAATAACGTCCATTTTTTTTTAAGTGTTTAATTAGAAGTGAACAATCTACACAAAATTTGCAATCGATCAGTGAAACAGCATCTTTCTAGAGCTTGTGGTTTCTGAGATATTGTCAAAAGAGAATTTGCCATGAACATATAAACTTAACATATATAGATATAGATAGATAGATAGATAGATAGATAGATAGATAGATAGATAGATAGATAGATAGGTAGTTGCAATGGGTCTATTCCGGACGTTTTCGTTACGTTTAGACCCCTTTTGCAATGCACGAAAATACGCAAGGGGTCTATACCAGACGAATGGGTCTATTGAGGACCAAAAATGGGTCTAATCCGAACGATAGGGGTTTAAATGGGACGGAGGGGTCTAAATAGAACGATCAGTGCTACCAACATACTTTTCTTGAAGTGTTCAATATATTTTACTGAAACGTTATAGAGTATGCTCATTTGATAGTGATTTTAAGTTTAGTGTTTCTTTTCAGCAGTAAGGCTATTTGACACTTGAATCTAAAGTTTGAGGTGGAATCCGAACTACATTTCAAGTGGAAATCAAACTCGGGACGCCACGTACCAAAGTCGTGAGTGCTAGACACTATAGCAACAAGAATAGCAATAATCATTGCATAAGAGCTTGTGGTACCATTATAGTATCTAACTACATATATCCATTATATATCTTCCATCTCATTTGGGATATTTTTAAAATGAAAAATGTTATACTAGTTTCCAACTCTACCATTATACCAAGATCACGAAAAGTACAGTCATCCAAGTAAACAAAACACATCTTAATTCCAAGTAATTCGGAATACTTAATAAATAAAAAGATAAATACACAAAAATATTAAAATAGAAACGTAAAACATTAAACACTTGATGTAGCATTTACAATTTGGGACATCTCTTCGGTATAGTTTATAAATATCTTATTGATAAAATGGTAGACCGCTTATGGTGGCGTTTCCTGGTTCGATGGTGGCTAGTGCCAAGTCAGATTTGGGATAGAAAAACACCGTGTGCATCGGTGTTCTCTGGGTTCTCCCGTTTCATCTATTATCAAATGTGAGAGGATTCAGAAATCTCCGTAGAAAAAAACCTTTTTGGAAGCTCCACTATTTTCACGAAATGTGGTCAAAGTCCTCTTTCAAGTATGATGTTGCAAACTAAATGTGTTTCAACTTTCATAAAACTCAAACCGGTTACAAGTATGTGGAGGAAAGACTATGATGATTATTCAAGTTTAGTATCTCTTTTATGCACCAAGGCTATATAAGATGTAGATCTACAGTGAAATATGGAATGTGAACGACCATAATACTTTAAAATTTAGGTACTCTTTCATCACGAATCGAACCCATGATCTAATGAACCAAGGACGCGTGTTAATTACTAGATCAGCGAAAAGTTTGGGGGAAAAATGAAAGTGTATATTTAAACATCTTGAAAATTGATCTACCAGCTTTCACAAGAACTAAAAAAAAAAAAAAAAAAAAAGTGAGGATACACGGTAGCGAGTTACATTAGTCTCAACTTATGAAACAGTAAAGAGATACCTGTAGTATGCTAGTATGCATTTAAAGTTCACTACTCTTACGCCTTTGGTAAGGAAAAAATTTAACTTGGGAAGAAGTATTATAAATCCATCTAGTGGCAAACAGTTTCTAGTCACCGCGCTCCAATCACCGCAGGTTTCTTAGAGGTACCCATAATGATTTATTTATACTTTGTCATTTACCCCACACTTCCCTGGCTACAACCCAATTGAGAATTAGATATTTGGAAGCTTCCAGTTGGATGGATGGTAAATTAGGCATAAAGCGTATATCAAATAACGAAGGGGCACTAATATGTTTGGTTTAAGTTAAACATGAAAGATGTACGTCATCTCATTGAACCCGTGTCTTTAAGTGTGGAAGCCATGCCATGAATGCGCACTTACAAAAGGGGCCAACCTGTTCCAAAATAAGTTTTTCTTTAATTGACAGTTTAGTGTAATACGAATTTTGATTACTCCCTCAGTAATCAGCATAGCTAATAGGATCATTAATAACAACTAGCTTTTTATTTGTGTTAACATTTTCGGATTTACAGATTCTATAATTCAAAGAGAGAAGGATTACATTCATTAGATTGAGTGAGTGGAGAATTGCAATATGTGTTATCAGTGGCGTATTTAAGATTTTGTTTCGGGAGGGGCTTTGCTAACTTTCGGGGGGGCTTTGCCTGTAAATGTGAAAATTTTGCAAGATATTTCATTTACTTTACTATAGTAAGTAAGATTTCGGAGGGCTTAAGCCCGGAAGACCCTCCTAAATACGCCACTGTGTGTTATTGTTAATATTATTAAAAAATGTGATCATTCCAATGCAAAGTAAATATTTTTAATGCACTTAATTTTCCAACTTTAAAAATTTCTAATGTTTCTTAATATGCCAGTATTTACTCTAATTTCTCATCTAATTTATGTTTTGTGCAGTTTGTGTTTTGAGTATATTCTTCTATAGTTATTTTACGTTATTTTTTAATTCGATTATTTTCAAATTACTTTAAGTTTAAGGAAACACGAAAGTTGTATAAACAAAAGGAATTGATATAGCATAATTAATAAAAGTATTGTTAAACCTACCCAGGGATTAGTGGCCGCATTGGCCTAGTGGTAGAGCGTTCACCTCTGGTGCTTGGGGTTCCTGGTTCAATTCAAGCTCGCGCCAAATGAACTTTGTAGTGGACAAACACCGTGTGCGTGGGTTTCCTCAGGAGTTTCCTATTTCCTCCCAATTTCTTCATTTCACCATTTCATTCATTTCTCACCATCGCCGTCTCCTTTAGTCTATCCGACATAACGGTGGGACATAAAACTCAAATATTTCATTTCATTTCCTACCCACGGATCAAGGCCGGATTAAGGAGGGCTTAGGGGGCTGTAGCCCTGAGCATAAAGGCGGATGGGGCCCCCCAATCTGATTAAAGTCTCAACTGGCTGTCTAAAACGAATCATACAAGATACAATCATCATAAGATAAAATATGGCCAAAAATATTATTCTCTTAACTTTCCTATTGCACTTTCACAGAAATGTATTAAGCAAAGTCTACAGGGCTCACTATTTTTTTCTAGCCCCGGGTATCCAGATGGGTTAATCCAGTCCTGCCAGGGATCTTCTACTAGAAAATGATGCATCTGTGCATGCATGTGTACTTGTAAGGAAGCATTCTGCTGGACACAGTCGAGATTAGTAGACTAATAGTTAGACACCGGATGTTTAGGCACTAAAAACCTGGAAAATATGCAGGCAAATAGGCACTAAAAATTAAAAAAAAAGGCAGTAAAATAGTCACTAAAATGTAACTAGAAATAATGAAGATAAATACTCAATACCATTAAAAAATAGATTCAAGTCACAGATAATACTCAAAGAATATAGAAACATACTTCTTTCTTAATATCTTCTTTTATCGTATACATAAAAACGAAGCTTGTTAGGCATTCCATATATACTGGGTGAACCTGAAAGATGTGCAGATGCTTCGGGAGGTGATTCGTAACATGAAAAGAAGACAAAAAATACTCTTACATGTTGTGAAATTCCGCGTCGCTTACGAGTGAAAGGGGACCAACTTGGAATCGAAAATCGAATCCTGATAATTGGAACGAGACATAAAAGTGTGCACAACTTTGGGAGGTGATTCATGACATTCAAGAGGACATTTTGTCTTTTTTTTTTTTCATGTCACGAATCATCTGTCGAAATATGTGCACATCTTTCGGTTCCGTTCCAATTGACAGGATGCGATTTTCGATTTCAAGTTGGCACCCCTGTCAGTCGTACACGACGTGGAGTTTGACAACATGAAACAGGACTTTTTGTCTTTCTTTCATGTCACAAATCACCTCCCAACATGTGTGGACATTATCTGTTCCGTTCCAATTGTCAAGATTCGATTTTCGATTCGAGCTCCCTCGTGGCTAAGCGGTTAGCGTACGCGCCTTTGACGTTGGAGACCCGTGTTCGATTCCCGGCGGGAGCTCATGTGGTTCGGATTCCACGTTAATCAGTAGGTCCACGTCTCATATAGCCTCGCTGCTGAAAGGGACGCTAAACTAAAATCAACTCAACTCAACTCGATTTTCGATTCCAAGTTGGCACCACTGTCACAAGTACACGACATGGAATTCGACAAAATACAAGAGGACTCTTTGTCTTCTTTTGATATCATTAATCACCTCCCGAAGTATGTGCACATGTTTGAATTTCACCTTGTATATATATATTGTAACGTACCACGTGCTTGTGTAAACACCTAATATGCGTACATATGTGTATTATTTATGTTATATAAATTATATATTTTCCTAATGAAGGCTTATTTTGAAGAAAATGCATAGAATAGGCAACATCAGGCACTAAAGCAATTATTTAGGCAGTAAAAGTCGAAATAGGCAAAATAGGCAAAATAAAATTAGCTTAAATCGAAACTATAACCCCCTATATAAAGTGTAAAACGTTATTTTTGAAAATATCTTTAATATTAAAGAATAGGCATTTTGCCTAACATCCGGTCTCTACTAATAGTACACAATTAGAGAGAGCAATTCTAACTTGTTCAAAAAAGTATGTAAAGACTGCGGAGAATAAAGCTATAGAATTAGAGATTTTATGTATACAATAACAGAGTAACCACGACTTCATCATACTGAGGTTTACTTGCCCACAAATATGTGTATCAGTAGACGTCAAAGCAGGATGTGCATTTACTGGGCGAGCATCGGTAATCTTTACTGATTTGCAATCGGAAAATCCTGTGACCTAGTATTCTGTTCAAAATATAAGTTAGCAAATGGTTTTATGTACATACAGATACAAAAGTATTTTAAACTCATGATGAAAATTTTCTATTTTTAATTACTATATTACAATATGTTGATGTTCTTATGTTTAGTATGTTTGGTTACACCAGACCCACCACTCTCTGCTAATACTTTAATATATAAACAGTACAAAAATATTTCTGTCTTCAACTGCTTTTTCATCACGTGACCATTTTTCTATATAAGATTGTTCTGTTTCAGCTTCTAAGCTGTAAGTTATCTTCTCGTAATTGAGTCTTCGAGATTTCTTTCCTCCACAGTTTCATTTATTATGACTATTACGGTGTTGCTCTCATGTTTTAAGGCAATTGGGAAACCCTTACATTATGAGCTGTCAAATCTTCGTTTAAAAAAAAACAATAAATGCTATTGGAAGTCAACGCGTTGCCCACACACTATTGAGTCAAAATATGCCATTTTATTCGCTGTAGCCATTTGTTGCAAGTTCAGATAGATAGAAACGCGTCATATTCAATGGGTCTATTCGTGTCGTTTTCGGCGCTTTTAGACCCATCTTGGAATGAGCTAAAAAAAATGCAAGGGGTCTAAAACGGACGACTAGATAAAAAAATACACTGTTCGTTTTATTATTCTCGTTTTAGAAGGCTGAGGTAGCTAGATAACATGAAACAAAAACAGCAGCAACTTGTTACAAAAATGGCTTTTGGCTCGCGCCGATTATAAACTATAAGTTACATTCTCAATGTGCTGTGGAGAACAATAGCCACTACAATAATACTGCAAATAAACATGATTTAGTTGCACAACAGTGCTTCAAACCAAGTTTTCGCTTAAACCTGGTGCATGCCGTGTGTCTAGTTACGAGGAGCAACTCAGGGATTATTCTGCACATGTACAAATTTTATCTTTCCTTGGAGATGATACAATGAGAATTCATTGCGTTACTATTCTAAACTGCACAAGCCGATAGCCTTGAAAATTCGAAGTTCCATTTCAATCCATTTACAAATAACAGGGTCCTGAAAACCTTATATATATTTGGAATATGACTCACTCGTTCATTCATCAAAGCTTATAGAATATTTGCTGTATATATCGAAACTTAAAATTTGGCATATACGAGGGTCGTTCAGAAAGTAAGGAACGATTGCGTATCGGGCACGGCTCCGACCCCCTACCGCGATCGCGTGCGTGGCAGTAGCTCCTTCCTTCATCTCAGTGTGAGCCGAGTCTCAATGCTGTGCGGTCACGCTACTTGTTTTTACAGCGATTCAAAATGGCGGCGGCAATCGAAAATCCCGCCAAATGTGAAGTACGGAGTGTCATTCGTTTTCTGAAGGCGCAAAAAAGTTAAGCCTGTTGAAATTTATAGGCAAATAAAGAGTGTTTATGGCGATAGTGCAATGAACGAGTCATCACTGAGGAAATGGTGCATTATGTTTAATCAAGAAAGAATCAGCGTGCATGATGAAAATTGGAGTGGGAGGCCATCACTTGTTACGGAAGAACTGAAGGGAAAATCTTTTGTCATCCTTTTTATAGTCCTGACTTGGTACCAAGTGATTCTCAATTATTCCCGACACTTTTGGGTGGAAAACAGTTCGCAAACGATGAAGAACTCAAGCAAGCACTGCCAGCCTGGTTAAAATCTTTGGCGGCAGATGAGTATAATATCGGCATTAAAAAACTGGTCCCACATTATAACAAGTATCTCTACAACTATGGCGATTATATAGAAAACCAAAGTCCTGTGGCTTTGTAAATGAAGTTTTGTGTTGATATCTTTTGTTTTTATTTAATAATGCTAAAACGTTCTTTACTTTCTGAACGCCCCTCGTATATAGCTTTTGTGACACGATTAAATAATAAAAATTCAAAAATTCGAAATTTCCCCTCAAAGAGAGTAAACTAGGGGCCCTGTGTGAAATTACATATTCTCATTTCACTTGTGATATTCTTCTTCAAAATCCATAGGCTACTTCCTCTATATAACAACTAAACATATGCCTCATATATATGATTTATCGTAAAGGTAAAGGGAGAAAACTCGAAACTTCCAATTTTCGCCCTATAAGAGAAAATTAGGGAGAAAAATCAAAAAACACATATTGTGACATAATATTTATGACATTTCTTTTACAATTTAAATTATTTTGACTATTACGATGTTGATCTCGTGTTTTGAGACAATTGGAAAACGCTTGAATTATGAGTTATCAAATCTCTATTTCGAAAGAAATAAACGATAAATAGTATTGGAACTCTACGTGTTGCCCACATATTATTGAGCCAAAGTACTCCATTTGGTTTGCTGTAGCCATTTCTTAGTTGTAACCAGAGGTAGGTAGATACACGGAATATCCAAGGGGTCTATTCGGATCGTTTCCGGCGCGTTTAGACCCATCTTGGAATGAACTAAAATATGCAAGGGGTCTAAAACGAACGACTAAATGAAACAACGTTTTCGACTATTTTTCTATACACTGTTATCACTCCCGTTTTAAAAGGCTGAGGTAGCTAGCTACCATGAGACAAAAATAGCCAAAACGTGTTACAAATATGGCTTTTGGCTCGCGCTAGTTATAAAGTGTAATCTACATTCTCGATATGTTTTACAGTATTTTCATTCTCTCTGTGAAGAAGAAAAGAGACTGCAATTATACAGTAAATAGACATGATTTATAGACACTACAGTGCGTCAATGTAAGTTTTCGCTTACCCTTAGCTAGTATGCCTTCTGTTTATTTGCACGAAGCAACTCAGAGATTATTGTGTGTTTATAATTGACTACATATGGAACATGGTACGTATTAAATTTTGAAATTAAAAAAATAAGAAAAATATTAATGAAAATCATAACAAACACATTTCTGCTTACTTGTTATGGTATATCGTGTATAAGTTGAAACTACAGGTAAAGTGAATTCCCAAGAGGAAAAGAATATTAGTGAGCTACTGACACGTGAAAACTAGAGGTGATTTATTGCTTTACGGCTCCTTTTGTCTGCCTTTACATCACATCTCGTCACATCTCGACTTTCGAGATTGAATTTGCTTCTAAAATGAATTATAATGAATTATTGTCTAGTTGAATACTCATAATATAGAGTTTTATCGTCACCCATTTATAATTCTTTAAAGGAGCAGATATAAAAATGATAGAATGGAACACAAGATAAGGAAATTCAAATTACACAGTTTACTTTCGAAACTATCTTCATTTCCATTGTTATTCCTACGGCCAAATTCTCTTGTTACTTAAGAGTTCCAAAGTGGAATTGAACTTAAAAAGAAGCGTAAAGCCATGTGTAATATTCCCATAAGAATTCTTCTATCAGCGTATATTTACAAGAAAAATGTCTGCTTTCGAGGGTCCATAGATCGTTTGATAATTATCGTTATAATCACCTATTTATGCGTTACTCTCTTGAAGAAAGACAAATAATTTCAGGATAACTGAAATTTCAAACAATTTGGACTATTTTGCAAGGGTTTTAATACTTCTCGGAGAACTGAAAATGCACATTCCGAAAACATAGTTACAGCTACAAATTGATTTGCTGGTGTAGTCATGTGGGTCGTATATCATACGTCATTATCCTCAGCATGGACATACTTTCCGAACAAAACCACACACACATGTATTCTGATTTCCTAGTTCTGGTTATATTCATGAATATTTAAGAATATCCTGCCAAAATAGTGATTTGTTTACTTTTACACAAAATGGTGCATAATCGCGGCCCCAGAGGCCGGTTAAGGCACGAGAAATACCACGAATAGCCTTAGAAGACTGTCAAATTATTACAAGTAGGAAGGGACACGAGTCGAGTTTTCTGCCGTGCCAGAGAAATTTTCTGTATTCTAGTCACAGTTTTTAGGTCGAGTTTCGAGTCGAATCGAGTTTGATACTTCGTTCACCCGTGCGGCTCCTTTTAGCCCATTTAGAGATCATAGATTTCTTTGCTTCGAAAATGAAAGCTATGAAAAAGTAAGCAGTAATGTGGAATAATTTTAGTGTTGCTCCCGAGAAAGGGCAACTCTCACATCTCGTGACATCCCGAAAACGAGACGAGACTACATTACCCTGAGACAACACGAAACAATCTCAAATATCGTTTCATGAACAATGCTGTATGTAGCAAAATCAAGCTAAAATTTTGTAAATAGGTTCTTTCTCAGTAATTCGAGAAAAAGCTAACACAATGCTTACTAACCTGCGGATGAACTCGGAAGAATAGTGTGAAAATCTATTACCGTAGAACCCCGATAATCCGCCGCAAGGAGCCCTGACCCGGACACCGACGAACCAAACGTAGGTATAGGCCCTCATATCCCATGTTTCTACGCATGTGGATTTCGTCCCCGAAGCTCCTCTCGGGGCTTCTCCATCAGACTCCGAAGTAACTTTTTTAACTTCGAGAATTAGAAAACCCTACTTTTTGTAACAGTTATCACTTAAAATTTTCAAGTTGACCTCAGAAACACTATGACAGGGTTCTTGGAGCATTTTTACAGAATTAAAACTTTTGAAACTGTTACACTTTATTCTCATTCATTTCACCTCACATACATATAGATATTTTTGGTGCTAGCCTTTTGATTCAGGGGTTACTAATACGAGTACCTTGAGAGCACTTTCTATATAGAATTTAAAACTAAGATTGAAATTATATAAAACTTTTATTTTCATTCACTTTAAACCTAGTAGAACCAATTGAATGCATGTGCACCCGATACAACCCACGCGCACAGGGTTTCTCCACCACAAAGCTCACTTGGCTCAAGCTGGGATGAATCCAGGGATCCCATGCACCAGAGGTGAACAGTCCACCAGAGACCACGGCGGTTTCTACATTTAAATGATTTCTAGTGCAAATAAAGGTAAGAAACTCTCAACTTAAAATTTATTTTTATATGGGGAACCTGAAATATGATTAAAACACCCGTTTTATATTACAAATAAATATAACTGATAAATATGATTTATATTACAGTTAATAAAATTCGAAAACTCCCAATTTCTCTCTTCGACGGGGATGTTTGGGATACAAAGACAATATTACTTAATGTCGTGTTGCTTACGAGAATTGATTGAATATATATATACTTCCTGAAACAAAAAAAAATGTACAAATGTTGGTTTTGTAGTAAAAGTGAATGAAAATTTGAAAACTGCAAACTTCTTCCATGGGGAAAACTATTACCGGCAAAGGAAATAACGTATTGTTACGTCACTTGTCAAAGTGGCTTGAAATCCATGTAGTACTTCTTGTAAAACGTTTCTTCAATCTACCCGGCGAATACCTTAATTACACCTTTTCTTATACGTTCTGATTACTTCCTTTTAAATCCTTTCCCGTTACAATTATTAAATGAGTTCACTGTAAATTGGATTGCGAGCTACATCTGTAAGATTGTAAAATGAATAAATGTACCGCAAAATTAATTTGTTGTCATTTCTAACATAATTTACGCAGTCATCGCTTGATGTTATAACTAAATGTACGAAGCCAATTCTCACCTTTGAACCATCAACCCCCTTACGTTCAATGATATCTTGGTCTCTGTGAAGTTTTAATATTATTTTTATTATTTTTTTAATATTATTCTTATTGTAATTATATTATTTTTTTAGAATTAAGGTTTTTATATTATATATATAGAGAGAGTGGCGGATCCAGTATATGATCAAGGGATTGGCTAAACTATATTTTGCCGTTTTATCCAGTGTAAAGCAGGATTGAAGCCCATTTTATCCTGTGTATACCTAAGCGTCAAGTGGGGGCTATAGCCCCTATATCCCCCTTTGGATCCGCCACTATATATATATAGCAATTAAGTTATATTCATTAGAGCATAGTGGCGAGAGAAAATTCACTTTATTCTTTTGCTGTTTTTAATCCTCTACTGTTTGATTATCAATAAAATTAACGTTAAAATCTCTTTCCTTTACATTTTTTGGCAACGTAATTCTGAGTATATCTCATTCCAATAGACCTACGCTATACTAAAACTATACTGGACTACTTGTTTACTATTTGCTTTAAACAGGTTCTGGGCTTTCAATATATATCCGTAACTTTGAATATAAATTTGAAAAGTGGAGCTGTTTGTAAAAGTGGGCAAGAAATAGAATACACAGAGTGCGTAAACTCAGACAACTGCTTCCTTTCTGAGTTACTAGTTCTACATATACCCAGAAACGGAACTTTGCAGCCATCTAACGAGAATTAACAATGATAGTAAACCCGATGTTGAAATTTATACAGAAATTGATCTCTGAACTTTATAAAATTACCTCATTCGGGCTACTACAACATACCTGTGATGCAAACCTGCTTTGTAGAATCTTTTCAAACCACTTACTTCGTTTGAAAAATCCTTGGGGAATCACCTAGAGGGATTAGAATGAGAGATTTTTCCAAAAGTCCAGACATGATTTTGTATGTAAATGTCAAGACCGGTTTATCTATTGGTGCTTCGACCAGATGCTTTAAAATTCTGCTATTCAACTTTTTGGTCTTCATAACCCGACAAGCAGTGATGTGGAGGCAAAGTTTCCACTGGTGCAACGTTAAAAGTCTATCTACAAGTATATTTTTATTTATTTATCTGTATTTCATATTTTTAAGGTTGGAATATTTTTATTGATATTTTTGAAAAAGTATGAATTATACATTTTAAAAACATTTTATATATTTTTACCAAGCAACCGGTAGGGGGACGTTGTTCCCCTGCATTTCCCTCCACTACACCCCTGCCCAAAAGTAAGGTAATTTTGGTGTTGTTGCACGTAAACATCTTGTTTATTTTCTTCAAGTCTTACCCTAAATCATGGAAACACTGTCACAGATTTAGTAGACGTTCGAAATAATTTCACTCAATTCAATCTTCATCTGCTCTGTTATGAGCATGTATCATTTAAATCAACCAAACACAATTAAGCAAAATAAAACCAAAAACTCATATTTTATCTCTTAATTACTTGGCTTGTCACAGTCGCAAACTAAAACGCTAGTTTTAGCCCGAGAGTCGTTCGCACTCACCTCCCTTGCCCTCAACCCCAAATCGTATTTTTAATGAAGCCCCGATAACTAGAAAAATCAGTGAAGGCATTCATCTCCTATCTGTATGTTAATAGTGTCATTCTGCTGGAATAGTATCTTGAGAGTGGTCCTGGTCTCACATACAGAGAAAAGCTATTTTATTATCTCCTCTCTGTATGAGTATATTGATCAACTAAGCAAGATAAAATAAAGTCTGAGTTGACCGCCTTTGATACTATTTTGTGAAGAAAATACTTTATACTACACCAAAGAATCGTTTAGATATTCTTACAAAAATATTATATAGACCTTTGGTGTTTCTGAACGTAATTACTGTTAGTATCGAAAAGTTGAGAAATTAAAATTAATACTTGAGATTAAACTTCTTTTTATCGACGACAATATATTTACTTTATTTATTGGGTAGAGTATTCATGTAAACTAACACTGAAACTTTTTATAAGGAAAATAAATTAAAGAAATGGTTAAATGGGACGTTTATTGCATAAAAAAACTTGATATACAGAACAATGTAATTTACATATCTTAATCTTAGACATACAATATAACTTTTAATATTTCTTAAATACGCAATGGTAAAATTTCAGTACAATTTCTTACTTGTTACCTTCAAAAACTTGAAATCTCGACGCACCGCACCCTAATTAACCTCAGATTTTTACAAGACAACTTAATGAATAGAGTTGCTTTCCTTGTGGACATGTTTAACAAAAATATATCATAAAAGTCGAGAAATATAATTCCCGAATAATAATTCTTACTGAAATAACAAACTTAACAGCAGTGGAACCTGTGTGTACACTCCACTTGATAAACAGAGAGATAATATCTATTAATGAAAACCATACATACTGTGGCATTTAACACTTGTTGGTATCAGATGGTGCTAAGATTAAAAGAAAATATGTTATCACTAGCCCTTCCCTTGAAAAACTAGCTAGGGAAACTTTCCCACGATTTCAACGCTGTTTTGCTCAAATGTCCAGAACGAATGACACCTGCTTACTTTCAAAACAAGATAGGCTGCGAAATACTAAGTTGGATCCGCCCTTCAATCTTTGCGCAAATGTCGGATATTCTGGTGACTAATCAACGAGATGAATGCTCCTTTGCGATAATCTGGAACATCAGGTGGTACAGTATGCACCCTGGGAAAATTGCCAGATGAGAACTATGGCCCTATTACTTGACTGAGAGTATGTATATTTATAACATGTTAACAAAATAGAAAATATTTATAAGGATCATCATGCTTTCGTTATATTGGAGGAATGGAACTTTGTACTAACTGCTACCCGAATTCAAACATATGTATAAGTATGTTTGCTCCAGGACATTTGGAGCTCATTCGTGGCTAAGCGCAAACCGGATTCGATTCCCGGCGGGAGCTCATGTAGTTCAGATTCCACGTTAATCAGTAGGTCCACGTCTCATATAGACTCGCTGCTGAACGGGATGTTAAACTCAAAATCAATCAATCAATCTAGAACTACGGTGCGTTTAGTTCGATTTCCGATGGGGACAACATAGAAATTTAAACATACACTTTACAAACGATGTCATTGGAAACACAATATAGAATAATCATCGAGAATTAGACGCAGAAAATATTTATTGTTATTATTAACTTTCCTACTGGGAATCGAACCCAGTAGCTCATGTAGAATCTTGCGTCACTACACCAGCATGAAAGCCAGGTCAGTGGCTATAAGAACTAGGGCATATTGCACATAATGGGATATCATCCACTTCAATTTTTGACAATAACGTTCTGCTACCCCATCCTTTAATTAGAAAAGTGCATTCCTTTCAATCCAATATCGATCTCTCTTCCTGTCAGATACAAACAATGTTACCGTATGAGTGCATTCATTTGACTATAACCGTTTATGAATAATATAGTTTCTTACCATTTTTTTATAATAACTGGCTCTCATACCTTTAGAGTCTCTTAATATCTTAAATGGTCAAATATCAAATAAACTCTTTTTTCAGGACAAATCCGAAGGAAGGATAAGATTGCCAACTGTTTAGGCCTAAGGGAAATATCCTGCACGTATACGCGTAACTAAATATGATGATGCAAACAGCGGTGTATTCCACTCTCCCGATTTCTTTTACTGGGTGAAAATAATGCGACTTGCTATATCTTATAGTCACAATAACATGTAGTAAAAGTATTCGTTCTTTAAGTTACAAATAAACGTGTACTGTTTGTGCTTCTAATACGCCTATAAGTAAACACAGAACAATACATACGAAGGCGCGGATCCAATAGGGGGAATATAAGGGCTATAGCACCCCCCCTTGACGCTCAAGTATACACTAAAGAAAATGGGCTTCAATCCTGCTTTAAACTGGATAAAGCGGCAAACTATGGTTTAGCCCTTCCCTTGATCTTATCCTGGATCCGCCACTGCGATACAACCATTTATATTTTTAACGTAACTATGTGTATAATTATAGACACTATAAAAACGATAATAATATATTATAAATATGTTTTATAACCACATAAGAATTTTCTCATATCGTTCTGATAACATAATAGGTACTTTCAATATTTTTAAATATTACAAAAATTATTTTTCCAGTGGCATGCGAAGTTTTTAAGTATTTTTTTACGTTTGTTTCATAACCTTATTTGCTTTTTGAGTGTACAGTGATTCTGATTTCGCTTGAAACTGAAGATGTACGTTTATATAGTATCGCTGCTCATAAGGAACGCAAAATTTCAAGAGCAATACTTGATTCTTTCACATTATGAAGCACAACTAGAACATTTCTAAAGATACACAAGGTAGCTCTTCGTCGAATTTAAAACTATGGTTTCGTTAAATTTCGTTATATATTTCATTTCAGCAAAAAAGAAGCTAAGAATATGTAAGATTTGTTCTACTGGTAAAATTAGGATCCAAGTGCGGTTGCATATGTAAGGAAAAAAAAAGTTCCCGAAGATGATCCATGTAAACTGCTCTGAAGTTTCAGAGATGTAAGAGACCAAGTTGTCATTTTTACTTTTGTCATTGGTAATTGTAGACCAGTCCTTTTTCCTCTGCGTTGCGTGCCATGGGAAAGGAAAATCGAACTTAATACATGTTTTAATAAGATCTGAAAATTATCAACTTACTATTACCATATTAAGAGTGTAGTGTTCAGTCAAATACTTTTTTTGTCGTTTGGTAAAAACAGTTTCGTAAATACCTTCAGAATAGAAGGGCAATTTGAGCACAGTCTCAGTAAATTAAAAAGAATGTAATTTTGTGTATGCTCCAGTCTTAAAAGTAGGTGAAACTGGGTACGTGGCCCTTTCCCAACCTGGAGTGAGCAGACACCCATGGGTCTGCAAGACGATCTCAGGGTGTCTCAGAGCCAAAAAGCGTGTAGGGGTTGATGTACCGGTACGTGTTTGTAAAATATCTTCAAACGTAAATCTTCTTTGACACACTAAATGGCTCGAAAAGGAAAGAGGAAATGAGAAATTCTTCCTCGGCGTTATAAAAACTCTTGACTTTTTTTTAAAGCAACATCTTAGTCAAGGTATTCGGCCTCACGTTTGAAACTTAGGACTACCCGATTACGGAGTATGCATCGTACCACTCTCGCAACGAAAAACGAAAACACTCACATACACATCTATATATATATATATATATATATATATATATATATATATATATATATATATATATATATATATATATATATATATATATACCAACATGGGGAAGAAATATAAATACTACCCGTATATATATATCCTTCAAGGGGTCCTTCATAGACTCTAAAAGGGCCGCAGTATGAAAAATGTTAGAGAAGGCTTGATATAATATTTGTTATTTGTGTATTTGAGTGATCACGAATGAATAAAGTTTATATTATTATTATTATTATTATTATTATTATTATTATTATTATTATTATTATTATTATTATTATTTCAATTATTATAGTGTAATGCATTTGTATAGAAATTTCCTCACGTGGTTGAATGTTAAACAATGCTTGATGACCTTAACTCTATCATGATATAAAAAATACGGAATAACTAACTAAATAAATACCAAAAAAATTATCATGAACTTCAAACTTTATTTTCTTAAAATATACTTTCTATCGCTTATGCTTCTCTAGTTTTACGCTTGTCAATTATTAGAAATACGAGTATCAAGTGCAAATACAGTCTTCTGACAAATGTAATAGGTATGAAAAATATTACAGTAGAATTACCAGGTTACAGTTACCAAACTGAAATAGGCGATAGTATGTAATTGGTGTTTTCTCAAGTCAGATTTAGAAACGAAACAGGGCGGGATCCTGGGTTTTCTGACGGGAAGTGCTCCAACAACTACCAGTGCATTTTAATTAAATTTAATTTTTTTACATGCCTATAGGAATCTGTTGTGTGATTAAAGAATTGCCCTGGAAATGCAGTGTCTGGTGTCGGTAATGGAACCCACAACTTTCCGAATACAAAGCCAATTTTTTTTTTCCAACTGATACACTGCCGCGGCGTATCGGTATAATTTTTAGTATATAATTAGTTTGCTGCTTTGGATCAGGAATTTCTTTAATCATGGACATTCGGAATTTAATTGATACTTATATCGTACAGAATCCTTATGAAATTATTAAAAAAAAATATTTTTCTGACCAGAGTATGCACTTGTTTATTAAAAGTAAAGGATTTCGTAACAGTTTCCATAACGTAACGTTATCTTCTTCAGACGTTAATATGTAGTTTCATTGTTCATATCTATTAATATAGCGTGTATGTATACAAGACGGTATAACAAAGAATGTGCGGCAGGGATTTACTGTCATAAAAGAAGTGACGTTTTATTATAATGAACAATAGTTATAAATATGTTTTTCCAGAAAAAAAAAAGAAAAAAAATACGTAAACAGAAATGACAGCAATATAATTACATAAATTTATAAGAGAGTTTCAAGATAAATATCCACTCTTTATACTCCATATATCTTATGCCCATGCACCACAAAAGTACCACCCTTACGTATACCATATTTGCAAAATTGAGTGCTAAATTTTGTATTGTTTATTCCTCTTTTTACATGTAAATTTGACGTATGTAATAACCTGACGTAATGCCACTTCAAATAATATAACTTTATATTGGGGTGGAAATATTGTTCCTCTGGCGTAAAAAATGAAAAGATCAGACTCGCTTGCCCTGATCGCTTTATCAATTATCCTTGAGTTCTTATTCGGCGTCATAATTGCACGTTTTAATAAACGAGTAAAATTATTTTAAAAAATCATAGTTGTATTTACCTCATATAACAAAAAGAATTGAAATATCAAGAATATTGGCAAGGGAATGTATCTTCTTCAAACAAAACAGCACAAAACAATCAGTTTCTGGATTCTGATTCTGGATAATTACGTTGAGACATGAATGCGACGAAAATAAGTGCGACGTGTTTACGCGTTGTCCGCAAATGTATGATGAATTTGATATGTATCTAAAGTTGGTCCTGTCTACTTCTCAGAAACTACTCAAACTTTCCAAATAGTTAGTGCATCGTTACTGCACGCTAGTTAAACAGAAAACGCTAGCGTTAGTGCTATCATAGCTTGGAAGTAGGGATGCGCACGAGACGAGTCGAGGCAGGATTTTCCTGACAAAATTCGAGTCGAGACACGGCTCTTCCAATAGAGAAATATACATTTTTCGTGTCGAGACATAACTTTTACAGCACATTTTCGAGACGAGACAGCCACAAATCTTGTCTCGTGCGCATTCCTAGAAGTTATTTGCAAAATACCTGGATGTGGCTAACTTGTTTTATTATTATTATTATTTTACTAACTTTGACATCAATTATCACACGAAGATTGAACAAACACCAAGAATTGGTCCATCGTTAGGACTTTCGAAAATACTTAGCAGTAACATTAATGCTGTCATACAATAGAAGTTATTAGCGAAATACTCCAGCGGAGCCAAACAGAGATTTTTCAAATTTGTCCGACCAAAATGCTTTAAGCGACAAAGTGCTTCCCGAAGTGCATTGTTAGTTCTTTCCGAAGTAGAAAACACTGACGTTATTTTAATGGTTATTTGGGAAATACCTGGGTGATGGGGTAAAACTTTAAATTTTTCAACTTAGTAACTTTCACAGTAATTATCCCACAATTGTACAAACGCCAAAGGTTAGTACATCATAAGTACTTTCCAAAACACTAAGCACTAATGTAAGCACTATCATAATAAAAGAGTGACCATTGAAATGCCCAAGTGGAACCAGATTTTTCATATTTGTCCCATGAAGATGGTACAAACGTCAAAGATTAGTGCACCGTTAGTGCTTCCCACAACAGAAAATATTAACGTTAGTGCTATCATAGTTTAGAAGGTATTTTCGAAATACCTGTATGGGATTAACTTTAGATTTTTCAACTTTTAGTAACTTTCTCATTAATTTTCATGAAGATGAGACAAATGCGAGAGGTTAGTGATCGTAAGTACTTTCCATAACACTAAGCACTAACGGCAGTGCTATCATAGTATAGGAGTTACCAGCGAAATATCCACCCAAGTAGAACCAAACATAATTTTTCGTATTTGTCCCACGAAGATGGTACAAAGGTTAGTCCATCGTTAGTGCTTCCCGAAACAGAAAACACTAACGTTAGTGCTATAATAGTTTAGGAGTTATTTGTGAAGGTAATTCTGATTTTAGGAACTGATTATTCTTTCTCTGATTTAATGTCCGTCATTAATGGGTTATCCACCTTCCAGTTCATAGCCAGTTAATGAAAAGTTACTAAAAGTCTAAAGTTAATATCTATCTAAAGTTATCCTTGCTCATCTAGGTATTTTACTAATTGCTGCTAAACTGATAGAACTAACGTTAGTGTTTAGTGTTTTGAAAAGTACTAACGATGCACTAACCATTGACATTTGCCCCATCCTAGTTGGATAATTAATATTAAAAATGAATAATTAATGTAACATTAATGTTAATAATTAATGCTACTAAAACTGAATAATCTAAAGTTAGCCCCTCCACCCAGGTATTTTTGCAAATAACTTATAAACAGTGATAGCACTAACCTCAGTGTTCGGTGCACTAACCATGTGGAAAGTTTGAGTAGTTTCCGAGAAGTAGGCGAAGTTAACTTTAGACACATGTATTTTAATCATAATCAAAATATGTGTGAGTAATGTTATCATTATAAGTTCTAAGCATTGTTATCTTACTTGTTTTGTTAAATATTTCTTTTTTCTTTTTTTTAAATAAATGAAAATTTCTATTGTTATATTTGAAAATGTAAATATCACAATTACCTATAGCTATTGATGGCACTATAAGTAACATCTGAGGAAAATCACTATTAGCCATAATTGTTTACTATAGAATGTTTTCACTGTTAGTGAGAAGTTAGAGATTTATATTCTAAATATTAATTTACAGTGCAAAGTGCGGACGTGCAAATGTCCTAATACATCGGCAACAATTGAACAATAATGGGTTTTATTTTTGTTTTAGTTACAAATATTAATCTATTTAATCTATGTTAAAATTACTTTAGGTACTTGATGAAATAGTCATGCTTTCGCTAAACGTCTTGCCTCAACATATGTCATACCTCATAGTGCATTGGTTCGACCAGTAGCGTAGCCAGATATGTCAACGGTGGGCACGCAAATCTATGGAATCACGGTCAGCGATCCCGGTGGCAAAGGATCCCGTACACCCTTTCGAATTTTTTTTTCTGCATACAGCTAGATATAAAAGACTGTCAAGAAGAGATAAATTGAAAGAAGATCTACACTGAAAACAATGTTGGTAAAAAAAAAAAAAATGTTGGCATACAACAGTACAGCTGAGTTCTCTCGTCATGACGCCATTAGCTGTAGAAGAAAAAGAGGCAATTATTATTTATTAGCTGCCAGAGCAATGCATGCGTTTGGTTCCATATGCCGCGCCCTGTTGTTGGTGGCTCAATATAAGAGGACGCAGCCGTATTGTATAGAACTATCATGTTGTTAATTCACCATTGCTGCTTTGTGACAGTATGGGGGTGAACTACAGTTTTGTCGGGTTAAATAGAAAGCTTCTGGGAAGTTAGTTTTTTGAACATGACTTCATAATACTTGTTTTTCTTTTTTGTGATAAATTGTTTAACAGGTGCGAGCGGTCCCGAGTTCGATTCCCGGTGGGGATACTCGGTCGAAAAAGTGTAAAACGCTTTTTCAGGCGTCACCCTGAATGCGGTTTTTCCTCATTCATACCAGGCAAATGCCGGGGTGGTACCTAACTTATAGGTCCCTGGCTTCTTCCTTCCTTCCCCAATCCTTTCTTCTTTCCCTTTCCCCGGATTGTGTGCTCGCTGAGGGACGTCATCCCCTCAAATCGTGAAGGGCTAAATGGCCTTACATGCCGAAAGCCCAGAAATCTAAATCCTAAAACCGAAAGTTATATTTAAAAAGTCAGAGCAGTGGGATCATAACTAGAGCATTGTGTATGTAAGGGAAATCATTAGTTATATCTCAACCTTGAGAAGAATTAGCCTTCCTGGCTACGCCACTATATAGGATCAAGAACTGAATCAGTCATTTCGAAAAGGCCATATACCTGTATACATCAAAGTAAATTGTTGAGGAGAAAGAAAAAAATGGATTGCAAACTCGACATGCACAATGGCATCGATGATATTGAGGCAATAGTGTAGGATATGTAACATAACGTTGGCACACAATTGGTCTTTTCACAGGGGATGCGCGTTTCTTCGCACGTGTCTCGACTTTGCACTAAAATGAAAATGTGATGGGGATGGACATATGACCTTTTCGAAATGACTGGTTCAACTGTTCGTTAGACGAATTGTTTGTTTGAAATATACCGCAAGTGACTAAAATTTCGTAAATGAATTATCGCTGTTTTTTTTAAAAAAAAAGTTAATTGATAGGCGCCTCAATTGGTACAGAAGCCCAGCAAAATAACGCACTATATACCTTTATTTCTCGTTCTTAGACCATAAGTTAACTGTAGACATCCTATAAGTTATAGTTTAGAGAGGTCTGGCCACGAGCGTGTAAAATGGAGTCATGGTACTTAAAACAAAGGAAAATGAGCTATACTCGGAGGAGAACTCTAAACTTGTGTCACTCACTTCTGCGTTGATGTTTGATTGGCGATATTTGGAATTCAAATACTATAATTCAGATTTTTTTTCGGAATTCTGTAGTTTCGAAATTCCTTAAGTGTAATGATTTCGGAATTCTGTAAATATCATATTCCTATACTCTGAAATTCCACAATGTTAAAGTTCCCTACCTAGGTAAAGAAATTCCGAAATTACTACACCGGAATTTCAGAAATGGCATTATATAATCCGATCTCGGATTAAACATATTTATTTCAAAACATTCCGGAATCTGAACACCTCCACATCTCTGAAAGACCACACTACGGCCTGCATTGCTAACGATGAAAGCGTACCATACTAGGAAAGTCCCTAACAACAATGAAAAAAATATTATCTATAGGCTTAAATGTTCTCTGAACACACCTCAGAGGGTGCTGTATTCCACGACACAATTTTAAGTTGGCCGATGTCTGATGATCCAAAGTAGAAAGAAGAGGGGATTCTGACTAACAAGCATAGGCTTACTAACAAGTGTTCCCTAAATTTTGAGTTTGGACAACGCTTTTTGAAACTTTATTAGAGAAAAGAATTTTGGAGGGATATAGTAAAAAATGGGAGAAGCACTGAATGCATTGCGTTCGATTTGAATACTAATGGTCATACAGAATTTCTTAACTATTTCAGTGGTGGGACCCCGGTTACTCAGTGAACGAGCGCTCCTCTCCGGTGTGTGCTGTCCCTAATTGGATCTCACCTCGCATCAAGCGAGCTTTATAGTAGACGAACACTGTGTTCCGGTCGTTTTTTTAGAGATCTCCCTTTTCCTCCTATTTTCTTCATGCCACCATTCCATCCATTTGTCATCATTGTCTTCTTTAGCCCCGGTACATAACCGTGGAAAGTTAAACAAGAAATTTTATTTCATTTCATTTACTTTCTTCGTATCCGAAGAAAATGTTCACAATGGTTTTCGAGTTCACATTGTTTTTGAAAGTTATTATTTACAGTAAGGGGCTGTTCGCCTCACGCCAAACGTACAACCTAGGAGGCCACTCACTGTTGGTTGTCCGTGACTGCTCATTCACATCTTCGCAGCTAACTCCTCCATATTTGGGGGACTTTTCCTCGATTTCAACATGAGAACGCGCCATGCTTTGCTGACAACAATTCACGTTAATTTCAAAACTGATTATATACAAACTAAAACTAAAATATTTTATTTAAATGTGGATAATTTGCGAGTATCGGATCAAGTATTAAAAGTGATACGGTAAAACTAACATGAGCAATTTTCCTCCCTGTCATTTTCCCACTTGTCTTTTCTCTGACAATTTTTCGGCTCTAAAAAACTATACTACCATTTTTCCGCCTGGCATTTTTACCGCGAATCATGAAAAATATCATTAATTGGAATGTCGGTTTATATTAATTGAACAACTCATCAGGTAGAGGAAATGAGGCCAATTTAGTTTGTAATAATTAAGGACAAATCAACAGAAATTGGAAATAAAAGCCAAAGCATATTTGGAGCTATCACCCCGGCATTCATTGGCTAAATTCAGGAAAAACCCTGAAGAATCCTCCAAAAGGTCGTTCCCGAACTCAAACACGGGACCTCCTGATTGGAAAGCAAGAACACTAATCCCTAGCCTACTCTCGATCAAGGTCATATATTCGAGTTCAACATTTCAAATAACTCGGAATTAAGGGAGAGTTTGATATTACTTCTGATGTACAATATGAATTTTTTTTCTTAAAATTATAACGAGTAAGCTTCTTACATACATAATGGAGAAGAGCGAAATGCAGTGTTTCTTAATACAGGGGATAAGCAGTGTTATTACCCCTAGACGGTGATACCTACTCGTTCCCCACTCCCAACGTTCTTCTAGGCTAGAAATGAATAGTAATCATCTTTCCATAAATACAAAAGTACCATTATCGGAAAGCTATCGTCATTAATTGATGAGAACCTTTAATCGAAAGATTCTAGAAAATGCTTGTTGTGAGTATGTCATAATCAGTTAAGTGAGAAATTGCTCTAGGTAATTTTCCACTAAAACGGAAAGCTTATAATTTAAATTGTAGATCTTTTTAAGTCATTGCAAGTGTTTTGAAAGTATAACCTCAAATGTTCTGTTTATTACCTGTCACACTCCAACCTATCATTTTTTCCTTGCTAAAGAAAGGAAAGAAAGAGAGAAAGAAAAGGGGAGAACAAAAACCCACTGTCGAACTTTGAATGTGTCGCGTGCCAAAAGCCTCATCTAGGGTAACATTAACTCTTTTATTTTATTTTATTTTATTTTTATTTGTATTTATTTATTTTTTTACAATTTTTGTAACTAGTTCCAGGAAATGAAGCTGATCACTTTGATTGATTTATGATGGGTTCAATAGCTTCATCCCGTGTGTAGTTAAAGCCCGGCAGAAATAAGGAAAAAAGCTTTCCTTCCTATTTTCAGTTAACAACAACGACAATAATAATAATAAAAAGGATTTCAATTAGGAAAAAGGAAAGGAATTGTGACAACATTGGTTTTCAGCCAGAAGGGATCATATATCTCTACCACGTGTCGCGAAGACTAGTAGGGGTTGGTTTAGAGGGATGTACAGGGTTTTTAGAATTCTTTGTAAGTCCCAAGTGATAATAATAAGTTTACAAGTGATAATAATAATAATAATAATAATGAAAATTTATATTATTATTATTATTATTATTATTATTATTATTATTATTATATTATTATTATTATTATTATTATTATTATTGCTTTTAATGTTACAAATTAACTAAGTTCGAACGCCGAATTATTATTCTATTATATGTGGACTGGCCGATATAGCTTACCTACAAAGTTTGCTCACCATAATAATTTATGGTAGTAGTTTCAGCAGCAGCAAACAAATATTTTTGAAAAGTCACTTAAAATAATTTTTTGTCTCTGAATGTATTAATTATATGATATTAATAACCAGATTTTGTAGTAGTTAAATCCCTTATCGATTGTTTTCTAATCTTGCTTGTCAGGCTGTCTACTCCGGATAATATCTTAGTATTTTTCTATTTTGTGAGCAAAAATAAAACCTAATTTTTAGTAAAACCATAAATTCATTTTCTCTTTTTCTGCTAGACTATTTTTTGAATTGGCATGATTTTTTTTTCATAACTGAAACAAGTTTAGGATCAAAAGACATTTAAAACAAACAAGCAAAACAGTAATAATCTGCCAGTATATTTTCAAAATGTCTGCATTAATCTTTTATTTTTTAGGACTACTGCACTCTTTGTTATACTTTCTTCCTTCATAAATGGTCAAATATTGGTTATAATCACTATCTGCATATTTTTCACAGAAAAAACAAGGCATTTGAAACTTTAATAGAAAGAAGACTTCTCGCTAACCTCTTGTTTGCAAGAACCATGTAAATTTTATGACATATTTTCCACCTCAATTCTTACACCATCTTTTACGTTTAACAGACATTTGTTATCTTATTAAAGCAATATTATCTTACATATACAGTGGCATATTTACGATTTTGTTTCGGGGGGGGGGGGCTTTGCTAACTTTCGGGGAGGGCTTTGCCTGAAAATGTGAAAATTCTGCAAAATATTTCATATACTTTACTATAGTAAGTAAGATTTTGGGGGGGCTTAAGCCCGGAAGCCCCCTAAATACGCCACTGTATATATATATATATATATATATATATATATATATATATATATATATATATATATGAATACAGTGACTCGTGGGTCGTGATTTGTACGTCGTGATTCAACAGTATGTGACCCACTGCGACTCACCACCCACCGTTACCCACTGCGACCCACCATGACTCACTCTGACCCACCAACTCACTCTGACCTATCGATCCACTCTGCTCATTGCAGTGTAGACAGCATCTGCACACTGGCGAATCTGTCTTCGTTTTACTTTCAAGGCCTCCATTTCCATCCTTTTTCAATTGTTTCTGTTTGTGCGTACTTACCTGAGATGAGTAATATCTAAGTGAAAAAACGAACTTCAGACAATTTTGGATATTGATATCTCTAATTATAATAATAGCAATAGGACTTATACTACTACTTGGCTTCCGAGACACAGCGTGTGAGTTTTACTACTACTGGAAACTACTGAAAAAAAATACATTTTTGAATCACTATAATATACAAAATATTATATAAAAAATTAAATGTAACTATGTGTGCCTGATCATCACGGCCAAATTGCAAAGTCAAATGAAATGACTTTTGGTATATGGTTAGGCCGTAATCCAAACTGTGGTGTTATCATATCGATTTCATTATAATACATATTCTAAGGTGGTAGTGGGGATTCAATTTTTATGGGGGAAAATGAGTGTCTCGCAAGCCGTTAAACTTATGGAACTGAAATTCAGTATATTAACTCTTTATTGAAAATTAACAAACGTGTCCTAGCGTTTTTTTTTTAATTCTCCTTTATGGAGGCGGCACTTTTCTTGTATATGGAAAATTGGTAGAGAGTTGGTTAGTAAAAATAAGCGAAAACGATCGATGTTAGTTGAGAAACAAATTCTGGAACAATTATTGAGAAACAAAAAATACAGTGCTTAGCTTGATATATCCATTGTTTTGTATCATAATAATTCCTGAAGCTTAAGTTTATTATATGAAATGCTTAGGGCACAGGGCAATCAACCAATCAAATTGCGAGAAAAATACACATAAAATTTGTACTGTAAGCTTAATTACACGGACATTTTAACTATGGACTGTACGCATGATTTTCCATTTTTTGTCCTTCCGTTAGTCTACTTATCTTGATTTGGAACTTTCAAATTTAATCCTTTCTCCCATTGAAAAGTATCGATCATTCAACAAGCAAGTAATAATACCATGATAATTTAATTGAAATTCATCATAATATGGCCCATGACAAACACTTTACAATTTTATATCGTAAAGGTCAGATCCACCGGTATTGTAAGAGCTGTGATTCAGCAATTGACGCTAGAAATTCGAGCTCCGATTACTTAGAATTTTACAACCTGGTTTCATTACAAGTGTAAACTCTTTAGTCAGTAGAGAAGATGACGTGGATAATGCGTCAGAGTTGATGGCGATGTGTTTAATGGGTCAGAGTGGGTCACATTGATGAAAATGTTTCATGGTAGGTGGTGGATCGGTGTGGATCAGGGTGAGTCGGGGATCAGTGGGACGTGGGTCACGATGAGTACTGGGTCAAATTTTCATTGACCCACGTGACGCTGGCCCAGACGAAGAGAAGAAACGCATGCTAACAATTTGGCTAAAAAGAACTTTTACACGATCTAACTATGAGATCCATGTCCCCAGTTCCCAATCTTACAAATTCACAGTCTTTTCTACACCAAAGTTTTGTGCACCGATTTGGTGAAATATGTTTTATTTTCACCCTTCAGTAAACTACCCTTACTTAGGGGTATAGTAAAAAAAAATTCTAACACCCCTCCGTGGGAAAATTTATAAAAACATCTAAAATCTTATCTCCTATCGTTCTTAGAAAGTAGAAAAAAAAGATTGCGAGTTTGCCCTTGCTACCCGAACGCCTCATATCTGTATAAAGTAGTTTGGTTATCCAAACTTGTTTTTAAAAAAATGGAGTGTTTGCAATTTCAGCTTGAAGCCTGGTTCATGCTATATGAATTTTGTATTGAACAGCACTGAACATGTAGGTTTTCTCTGCTTTTCTTCCCTCCGGTCGCGTTTTAAGTCCCAAGAATTATTTTTACATCATCCCATTTTATTTAACGTGGTTTCTTTAGTCTCAAGAGCTCTCATTCGTGGCTAAGCGGTTAGCGGACTCACATTTGGCGTGGGAGATCCGGGTTCGATTCCCGGCGGGAGCTCATGTGGTTCGGATTCCACGTTAATCAGTAGGTCCATGTCTCATATAGCATCCCTGCTGAACAGAACGTTAAACTCAAAATCAACTCAACTTTAGTCTCAAGAACATGTCGACGATATTAAAACTACTAATACATGTACAAGTTTTCTTTTAATACACGTTGAATAGTCTAGTGCTGTCATCGCGGTTGGTAATTGTGTAAGTAATATCTACTGCTTTTATTTCCTCTACAAAGTTAAGAGTGGAACAGATAAGCCCCTCTTAGCGGTCTCTGTGTAAAAGTAGTCTTGAAACTTCTATCCCCATAACAGAATGCCCGCTATTCGCACGGGTAGAGTAAGTTTTATGGAAAATATTTCAAAACATTGCAACAATGAAGAACTCGATCAACGGATTTTAGACATAGAATTAAACATAGAACTTACTCGTTACTCGTAAGTTGTGTTCAACACTACGGGTTAAGTACACTGCTTTTAAAAATAAAACTCATAATTGAAGAAAACTCGACATGAAATGAAAGCTTAACCTATTTTTGTTTTTGGTTTGTTTGAGTTTAACGTCCCACTCTTACGCCGTGGTGGCTGAAGGAGACGTGAACCGACTTATTATTGTGGAATCAGAACCACTTTTTAGTATCAGACTGGGAATCGAACCTAGGGCTACGCGCGCCGAACACAAGCGTTCTAAACTCTAAACCAAGCATGGGTCCTCAACATCTTCGTTTTACTCCCATTGAGATGAAAAACAACAATGATGTACAGTGAATTATAATGGAGAAACCCAGGTAATGAAAACGCCAAAGAAAGGTAGAATAAAGCTCAAACACCGAGTTGTACACTATAAAATTCACATGAAACTTCCTGCAATTGAACAAAGGACGAATATCACCAGATGTTATACCTTTAGCACTTAATCACTGCGGTACCCTTTAGGGATCATTAACCCGATGACCCTTTCCCCCTTTTTCACAGGTGTCTCTTTTCAAAGTGTTTGTGATCCATGTGACCTCTGTAAACTGCAACTCAAGTATCCAGTTGTGTGAAGAAATCGGTAGTGGATAGTCGGGAAACGGAAAAAGCTAAATCACAGCAAAAGGTTTCATAATGCGGAAGAGGGGGAACTCCTTCCATGTGGCAAGATGTTGGTTCAATACATGAAAATAGAACAAAAATGTTACACACCTGCATTTTTGTTACTGACGGGAGTGAAATAGATGTTCTACCATCAAGTTAAATGTTTCCTTTGTGTTTTTAGATTCTTTGAATTTCTCTTTACGATGAATGTTTCAAGAAAACTATGTCAGTTGTTTTTTCATTCTTTTTCTTTTCTTTTTTCTTATTATAAAAAAGCAACACTCTCTTTTCACTTGCTCAAGTGTTACGAATGAGCTAGTACATTTAGAGTAGATAATATTTGCTTTCATTGTTTGTAGGCTCTACTATCTGTGTACCCTAGAAAACTTTAAAGATATGGTTGTCTTTCCTTTTTATCTGGCACATAGAAATAAGCTTAATAAAACATGATACCATTCTTATCATTCACGGCATCAGCCATTCAAATTTTACATATAGTTGTATCTGTTACCGCCTGTGTGAACAACAGTCCTGGTGATGATTTATGGTGACTTATTGATTACTCTCAATACCTATATGAATGATTCGCTAATAATGATCGCAAATTGATATGAAATTGATCATAAAAATCATTAAAAATTTCTAAATTATATATATATATATATATATATATATATATATATATATATATATATATATATATATATATATATATATATATATATATATATATATATATATATATATATATAGAGAGAGAGAGAGAGAGAGAGAGAGAGAGAGAGAGAGACTAAAGCTCTTTTAAAGAATCGTAGAATTTGAAGGAGTCCGGGTAGGGATGGTACATAAACAAGGCTGCAGTTCCGGTTTCGTCTCGTTTGACGAAAGTGGTCTCAGTCCCGATCTCGTCTCAAAGTAAATAGTATAAAATAAAAAAAATATGTAAGTAGTACAATTTTTTCCTTTTATTATTCAATTTGAATTGTTTTGTGGCATATCCATTAGTACCTAGGTGGCCAACACTCGTGCCTTTTATGCGTGTTCGCGGGTTCAATCTTTAGGGTGTATATCAAGCATTGGATAAAACTCGAATAGTGATCCACATTTCACTTTAAACAACAGATCTTATCATATAACCTCAGTACTTGCTTTGCAGAGAAACTCTTCACAGTCAACTTCAATACCATAGTTAATTTCCTTCTTTCTGAATCAGAGTTATTCAATATCTACCAGATAACACAGTAGATAGCTGTAAGAATGTATTTAAATGATAGGAAATTTAAATTTGACAATTTCTCATTTATTGTTCGCTACCAGAATGCCCGTTCTTTGCACGGGGAGAATAACTTTCATTTTGGACATAAGGACAAAAATACTGTCACCAATCAACTATGAATTCGACACTAATATCGATCATTTTCAGTTATTTTTAAGTCACCATCCCCTTTAAGAGTACTAATGGGAGCTGGACTTAGAAGATTTAAACAGCATCGGAAGTGTCACTGTTTATCTCAGCGACCCAGAAAACTATGGATTCGACACTACTATCGGTTATTTTTTTATATATACATATAAATATATATATCGGATGTCCTAAAAAATGGCGCTCACAAACTACATAACACTATTCTGCAGGTCAAAATAAAGGGAAAATGTTATATGATGGAATGCCCTCCGGGGTCTCCCTCAGCTTTTATGGGGAATTAAAATTTCACTATGTGGCAACATCGCATATTAATTTGGAACATTAGCATCGCTCTATAAATCCATCAAACAGTTATAAGAGCTCCTCCGTGGTTAAGCGGTTAGCGTACGCGCCTTTGGCGTGGGAGACCCGGGTTCGATTCCCGGCGGGAGCTAATGTGGTTCGGATTCCACGTTAATCAGTAGGTCCTCGTCTCATATAGCCTCGCTGCTGAACGGGACGTTAAAATCGAAATAAACTTAACTCAAACAGTTATATCGATTGTTAAGGTAATAATGGGTGCTAGTGTCAACGTCTATTGACTTCACGGGCGTCTCTGGCGGTCTAAAGAGCGGACGCGTCCCCCAAATATTTTGAGTACGAGATAAATGGATCAATGCTGAAAGTATTTAGATCTATGTGGAAGAAGTAAAAATATAGGGAGAACAAATTAAAATTATGCCTGTTCTTAAAAATTAGGTTAACGTGAATAGAATATCCGCCTGATGTATGTTACTTTGAAAGAAGGCTTTTATTTATTTATTTATTTTTAAAGTTACGCTTCTTGGTTAGTCAAAGTAGTATCTGCTGCAGGCACATAAGTTTTTCATTGCTTAACCAGCAACAATTGGGTTCCATGACGAAGGGAGACTGGATAAGGGGAGGAAAGGGTGTATAGAAAGTTTTCTGGGAATTAAGAAGGGAAATCTACAAGGACGGAAATATACAATAGAAGCGAAGGTGACCAAAAAGAATTTTAAAAGATAGAGAAATTTGAATATTATATATGAGAGCAGGGGTGTAGCCAGCAGGTTTGTGTAGGGGGGGGCAGCTACAATGTACAAAGCCAAAAAAAAGTGTTGCTGCTAGTGTTTTTGAGGTCTGAAAGAAAGGAAAATTTTGGTTTTCTTCTGGAAAACTAAAAACTCTATTTTAGCTTATTATTATTATTATTATTATTATTATTATTATTATTATTATTATTATTATTATTATTATTATTATTATTATTATTATTATCCATAAATTATATTCAAGATAGTTTTTATTATGCTTAATCAAGAACTACTGTCCGGGACCAAACGCTATACTTTTGTGCATAACTATAAAGGTAACCAAGAAAGTTCTGTCCCTTTTCGTGGAGGTCTGTGTTCAATTGGACCTCACACTGTGAGTTGAATGCAAGTGGAGATAAGGCGAACGTCAGTTGTTGATGTGGATATATCCAACATACTACCTGGTTGTGGCAATTCAGACACACCGTGAACTTGCGTAAAGACAGAGGGAACATGGGACATCCACAGAGCGTCATAAGAGCATGTATGCTGAACGAGTTCAAATGGAGGTCATCGCCGCTGCAGCGGGACAGACGATATGCCAGGCCTCTGGTGAGGGTGTCGTGACGACGCGGACATTGCAGCGATGGTTTAACAAGTTTAAGGACGATGACGAAACACCCGAAAACACCACGTGCCAGAAGACCAACACATGTACAAAGAGGAACTGGGACTACAATTCAGTGTGTGGAGAAACCATTCGGCAGCACATCCATCAACTTGTGAAGCACTACAAGTTGGGTCAATGGGTCTCACATATTTTGACTCCGGGCCAGAAGGCAACGCGGCAGTCGCCTGTGTTTATTTACTGTTTTGGAGCCATTTCTGGACAGGGCGTTGACATGTGATAAAAAGTGTGTCCTATACGAAGTTCCACGGCGCCGTCATCATTGGTTAGCATCCCATGAACCGATTTCAAAACAGCCGAAACCAGCACTGTACCAGAATAAGGTCCTTCTGTGTGTTTGGTGCATCGTGCATCGGGAACTGCTACCAGCTGGTCAGAGTATCAATGCAACTGTGTAAGTGTCAGCAGTTGAGCTGTGCTCAACAAAAACTCAAAACTCTGGAGCCATCGCTTCTGAATTGCAAATACGTCCTCGTTTACGGGACAACGCTAAGTCCCACGTGGTTAAGATGACTTGTTAGGACACCATTTTCCGCCTTGGATGGGAAACAATATTGCAACCACTATATTCCCCGGGTATTGCACCGTCCGATTATCACTTGTTCCATTCTTTGAACAATCACCTTAGAGGTCGCCAATCCCTAGTAAAAGTTCAAAATGCACCTGATACTTTCTTCGTTTCACGGCCCACCAAGTTCTACCGCGATAGATTGCATGGCCTTCCAGAACGTTTTCAGAAGGTCGTCGATGCTGATGGGGACTACTTTTGATCTTCCAGGTTAGGTGACATATCGATGTTCGAAGGTGGTGGGTGAAAAAGCAACAAAACTTTTCTTGGTTACCTACAGAACCTATCTACACAAGATTGATTTTCTTTTAAATTTCACTTAATTTCTTTACAGTTTCCTGACAAAAATGTTTATTATTTGTGACTAGAAAAACGTAATTATTTTATTACACTGAATAGAAGCAAAAGAGAGAGCGAATGAAATCCAAATTGAATAAAAGCATTGTTTCCTGCCAAATTTTCCATCCTCTATGTCTTTTAATACACTTGTTAAAGCATATAAAAATATACTGTACTTACAAATCAGTTTACCTTTGTTTTATGGCTTTTTTTGTAGTACCTTGTTAAAACGTTTGCCTTCAAACTGTCAAATATAAATCGCAGTAAATTGTGTAATCTGCTGTCACAAAAAATATCCTATTTTTGGATCGGTATAAGGAAGAGATACTATACTATTTTTCGATCGGTATGAAAAAAAAAACAATATTTCTTCTTACTATTTTACCATAAATTATTAATTGTCAATGAACTTTGTTACTTTTGAATGAATGAAGCGAGATAATTTTACTATGATGTTTTAAAAGCTGGTCATTTGGGGGGGCCAGGAAACCATTTGGGGGGGCCCGGCCCCGGTGGGCCCCCCCTTGGCTACACCCCTGTATGAGAGTAAACTTCATGTGAATACTGTAGAAGGGCAGCAAGGGACAACTACTAGGACAATACATCAACTAAAGATAGAAATGAGTGTTTAATGAGTGAATTGAGTTTGAAGAAAATGGAAAGAATACATTGAGGAGTCGGATGACACCAAGAATAAACAGTACATTTTAGACATTAAAGCGGAAAATGAAGTAAACGAGGATGGTTAATTGGACAAGTTCAAAAACATACAGCGAAATGAAGAACAAAAAGGTAGATAATATACCTTTTGAGTTCATTCAGAATGCAGAAGAAGAAAAATTTTTAAAAAAAATCGAAATTCACAAGCAAATCAAACATCATCATAAGACTTCTTTCAGAGAGTTAAGATTTTGTTAGCTAAACAATTAAAATATATGAGGACTATGAAACTACACTGCTGCAAATGCGTTTAAGAAAACTGAGCAGGAATTCAACGGTAGGAATGTCAAGGTGAAGAAATTACCTAATAACCATATTATATACAAACATAATTTTTTTCGGCAAGTAGTCTAAAAGTCATGGAAGAAAATTATGATGAACTGTGTTGCTAAGGCTAGAAAGAGCGGATGTCATTAGTAAAGTAGATTTCAGTTTACTCATAATTTTCACATAACTTTAGTTGAGGTCTACTAGCATTCTAGTCGTCCCCGCCCCCCAATTTTAACATGCTAGAGACGCCCATGATTGACTTTAACTGTTACCTGGCAAGAATCGATGTAATTATTTGATGCATTGGTAGATCTAATCAATGGTTCTTTATCTGCGACGTTGCCACAAAGTGCAATTCGCTTTTGAAGACAAGGACCCGAAAGGTATACATATGTACACACACACACACACACACACACACACACACACACACATATATATATATATATATATATATATATATATATATATATATATATATATATATATATATTTCCGATGCCGTTTAAATCCAATTTGCAGAGCTGAATTTGGATTTAAACGGCATCGGAAATGTCACTGTTCATCTCAAGACACTAAAAACTATGGATTCGACATTAATATCCGTAATTTTCGATCATTTTTAAATTACCCCCTCCCCCTCCATTACATTGTACCGTTAAAATGAAATAATAAAAACCATCCCAGGCTGGAACTCATCTATGTTGAAAATTTGATTGTGATCGATGGGTGGTTCAAAATTTATTAAGTCACAAAAGTAGTCACTTTTATTTTGTATATAGCCTATAGAAACCACTACACTGCAGTGCTAGTGTATATAGCCTGTAGTCACTTTTATTTGGGTGAATAAATACACACTAATTTTACTTTATAATACTGATGCATTAAATAATACAATAAAACAATTAATATAAACAATGAAATGTGCAAATTGTACATAAGTATAACAGATAAGACAATCCCTTTACAAACATCCAAGCGTATGTCGTTACACTTAGTGAGCAACTTTGTAACTTACAGGATGCTACATAGATTTGCTGTGATGATTACTAAATTAATCCCTCATATTAATTTAGTATGATGATTAGTAAATTTAGTATGACGGATTAATTTTGCTCTTTCCAAATAGTTTCTCTCAGGCTCGTGACAGTCAGCTCACCGTCGTGGCAGTCAGCACCTTGATACTTGCAATCAGCGCCAGTCGTGGCAATCAGCACCAATAATTGGCTGTGGCAGTCAGCACACTTGGCAATCAGCCCCAAACCTTCAGAACGAAGCGATAGCGCAAAATATCACATCTTAAAAAGAAAGAACAAGAAATGGCTACCTGCATTTTCGAAGGTCGAAATTTTCTGAGCAAGAACGCCAATGCAAGTAATTTCTTGCGATGTATTGCTTCATTAAACTTCTACAACGTAAAAAAAAAAAAAAAAAAAAAAAAAAAAAAAAAAAAAGTCCTCTGGATCTACCCTTATGTGTAACAAAATAATATTGAAAGGTTGAAATCTTATGTGCTTGTTTTGCAAAATTAGGTTTCGGAATTTGTTGAAAACATGCTCTTTGACTAAAGATGACTTGAAAGGGAATAGCTCTACAGTATATTGAGTCACAACTCAAAATTTGAGTTGTTTTAAACACTTTCGATATACCTTGTGAATCACCTCAGAGGTGGAATTCCTCTTTCTCCCGTGTATATCCCTTTGAACAAGGTCACCCAAGGGTAATTGTTTACTATCAGAAATGTAACTTAACAATGCGTGCATTTTGAGTAAAGACAATGGTATATATATGCATTTTTTTTTTGTCGACATTCGAAACGAGAGACCGAGACTTTCGAGAGTGAGCTTGATTTTTTTTTTTTTTTTTTACGAGCTACTTTCCCTCACGAAGTTATTCCCCAGTATTTCCAGGTGGCGTGTTGTTTGCCACGACTCGATTTTCGTGTTGATTGCCACGATTTGCATTCCGATCTTACCATATCTCATTATCGTGAAAGTTCACACACACCTGGAGTAAAAGGAAGGGTTGCAAGGCACCTCTGTTTTTGATTCTCTGGAACAAGTGGTAAATGTTCTCGCCTTTGAACACAAAACATCATTAATATCACAATAGCTTAGTAAACTGATATAATTGCATTTTCTCTTTTAACTGAGTTTTTAATATGGGCTGTTACAAAATGTTACGTTATTCGTTATGCTACGCGACTAAAGAACTGGGTTTTATATACTTTAGAAAAATGAAATGAAATATTTCAGTTTTACTTCCCATGGTTATGACGTGTAAGCTAAAGGATATGTTAATGATCAGAATGAATGAAACATAGTGTAATGAAGAAAGTGGTAGGAAACAGAAGAACCCACTGCATCACTGTCATCTAAAGTGTTTACTCTGAGACTTGCTTGAAAAATTAAGCAAATATTTCTCATTTCTGCACCCCGAGAATCCACCTGAGATACTATCTTGTGTACGATTACATCACAAAAACAATATTTTAAATTGTTCTTATTTTTTCTGGGGGTGGTTCAGTATCGAATGATTTATTTGTCGATTGCGGAATTCAACTTATTACATTTATACAGTCTAAATTTTACCTTCAAACGTCCGAGAGAATTAATGGTTCAAACTTAGGGAAATGTAATCTGCTAGTTTACTTCTACCATAGGTTTTATTGTATCAAATCGTACACAGTGCTCCCTCTGGAGCAAGTCTCAGAGTAAACACTTTAGATGACAGTGATGCAGTGGGTTCTTCTGTTTCCTACCACTTTCTTCATATGTGGATAGCGTACGCGCCTTTGGGGTGAGAGACCTGGGTTAGATTACCGGCGGAAACTTATTTGGATCGGATTCCATGTTAAGCTGTAGGTTCATGTCTCAGTCTGCTGCTGAATGGGATGTTTAACTCAAATCTACTCCAATTCATGCACATTCCATCTTGTTTCAAAAAATCTATGAAGGGATTGCCAACCCATGTATTTTAATAATCTCTGTTGAATTGATTTGATTTGATTTTTAGTGGCCCGCTCAGCATCGAGGCTATATGAAATGTGGACCTACAGTTTTAACGTGGAATCTGATCCACATGAGCTCCCGCTGGAATCGAACCCGCGTCTTCCAAGTCAGAGACGCGTACGCTAACCGCTTAGCCACAAAGGAGCTCTCTGAGTGGGCTTGAAAATAGCCAACTAACAATACAAAAGTAACTAAATTTTTGTATTACCGATAGAAGTTTCCTTCCTCTCACCAAAAATTTTAAAAGATTGCTAAATCCATATATTTAAATCTAATTTTGTTTAATTTAATCTCTAGGAAAGCTATAAAAGATAAAAGAAAAAGAAAGAACATGCCCTCCTGATGGTCCGGGTTCACATTTTTCGGGATGGTTACCTCCTACTTATGAGTGTTCCTGATGAAATGCCTACATTCAACGTTGGCTACACATTCGAACACACACAAATTGTACGTCATATAAATATTGAAAATGCATTTTGGGAAATTTTAAGCACACAAATGATTATCTTCTGTGCTTGAACTCAACTTGAATAAATTTAACAGCGGCGTTAGCAGCTGATAGCGTAGTAACCCAATAACGTGCTTGGAACAGTTTGTGTTGTATGTATTATATTTATAAATATAATAGATTTGATTTTTATGATATGGTCATCTGGCAACCCTCAGCTTATGAGTCCATTATCTATAAATCTTCACGATTGTGATATAAGATAAGCCAAAGATAATACCGTGACAAACAACACCAAAATGAAGTCGTGGCAAACAACACGTAAACTATTTCCAGCCCTTAAAAAAAAAAAAAAAAAAAAAAATCTGAAGTTTGGAACTTCACGCCTAAGTCCTCGCAAACAACTCCTAAACGATTGATATTCACGAAGAGTTTGACTAATGGCAGACCTCACTATTTTGTTGTACTGTATATCCAGAACTTTTAACTCATAAACTTAACAATTTCACCCCTAAATCCTTCGAAACAAATCCAAAACAATTAACGTAGGTTTCATTATTCGTGACGAATGGGCCCACCTTTATTTTACTGTCTGTATCTTGAGAAGTGTAAACTTCTAAACTTTAGGATTTCAGTTTTAAATCCTCTCAGACAATTTTAAAACAATTGATGTAGGTTTTAAAATTATATGTGACGTATGGGGTGCTAACTTCACGAAGTTGAACGCAATTTGCGGTAATGTATCTTTAAAATAGTAAACTTCTAACTTTGGGACTTCACTCGTATATCTTCCCAAACAAATCATAAACGATTGGTGTACGTTCTAAGAATATCCGCGAGAAGTTGGACTAGATGCATAAAACTTTCGCATACAAAGAACTTTCAATCTTTAAAATGGGGGCTAGAGATATGCATTTTCCACATTTAAAATGGGGGTAAGTCGAAAGCTGTGAAAACACAAAACTCGGGGTTTTCAGCAAAAAACGGCACCAAACTTTAGCATAGAAAACACTTCCTATTTCTAAAGTGGGTTGTTGCATGTCTCCAGCCCCCTCAAATTTATTGTTGCTTTAACTTGAGAAATGTGAGCACGGAACTGGGGATATAAACTGAGATAGAAAATACTTTTAATTTCTAAAGTGGGAGGTTGCATGTCTCTACCCCGCACCTCCAAATTTATTCTTGTTATAACTTTAGAACGACAAGAGCACAAAACTTGGGGTTTTCAGAGTAAAAGGGTTAAAAAAAAACTTTGGCATAGAAAAGATTTTCAATTTCTAAAGTAGCGGCTGAAGAGATGGGTACCCCATATTTAATAGAGAGAGAACTCTAAAACGGCAAGAGAACAAAACTAGGAGTTTTCAGAACAAAACTAGTACAAAATTTTTGCACAGAATGAACTTTCAATTTCCGAAGTCTCCAGCCCTCCCAAATTATTCTTGCTATAACTTGAGAACGGCGAGAGTACAAAACTTGGGGTTTCCGGTACAAAAGGTAAGAAAATACCACAAGACTTTGCCGTACAAAAGACTTTGAATTTCAAAATTATGTGTGTGTGTAGGGGGAGGGAGGATTGAGACCTGGACCCCTAATTACGGGACCGAGGTGGGTCAGTGGTATAGTATTCACCTCTGGTACTGAATCCCTGATTCAATCCATCACATGCTTACTCACATCCTTCTCGTTTAAATCTATTCATGTTTATTATAATACTGACTACCTGAAAAATTTCATCGTGAGTTTGGAATGAAAACTAAAAAGAAACGGAACGCTGTGGTAGGGTCCGATCAAACTGGTATCGAAAATAACTTTCAGATTAATTATTTAACTTGCACTTATGAAAAATACATCACGGAAACAGTGACTGGGATAACAAGTCCGGAGTCGCTGCCGTGCAAGACGGCCGTGACGTTTAGTATCCCTTCCTCAAAGTTGTAAAACCAGATTCGTACAGGGTTAGCTTTTTTTTTTTTTTTTTTCCTTCGGGGTTATACTGACACTGCATAGAAAACTTAATATCAAACTAAAGTGAAAAAAAAATACATTTCATAGTCAATTCGTGCTACTTGGCTCTGAATGTTTCAATAGAACTAGAGTGTCTATCCAGCCCGGTCCTGTTATTCTTGAATAATTATTTCGCCATAGCATATACAACAAGGTTTAATACCATAGATAGTTATAGGACCTCCATGTCGTTGGAATTAGAAAGTATAATAGATGCGATAAATTGTTTGGAAGCTGGATTATCTGTGTAAATTTATTCAAGTTATTACGAAAATTTCCTTATGTTCTTTAAATAATATTATTCGAACATTGTTTTGAAAATTTTCACAAAAATAAAAAAAAATAAATAAATGAATAAATCTCATGAACTTTGAACTTTCGTTTATCCCATCCTAAAAATTGATCATGCACACCAAAGAAACAAAAAGCAAGGCTTGTAAAACTTGGTATGGTTTAAATACAATCTTTTCTTTTTTCCTTTCTTTCTTTCTTTCTTTTTTCTTTTTTTTTTTTTTTTTTTTTTTTTTTTAAGCAAAATTGCAAGTAACGTTTTAGAGGTTATTAATATATATATTTCTTTTTTCAGCTTCTCACACATGCAGCAATCCTTTCTTTTGTAATCACTAGAGACCGGATGTTAGGCAAAATACCTATTCTTTAATATTAAAGATATGATCAAAAATAACGTTTTTAATTTTATGTGGGGGGTTATAGTTTCGATTTAAGGCAATTTTATTTTGCCTAGTTTGCCTATTTCGACCTTTACTGCCTAAATAATTGCTTTAGTGCCTAATGTTGCCTATTCTATGCATTTTCTTTAAAATAAGCCTTCATTGGGAAAATATATAATTTATACAACATAAATAATATACACAAGTGTTTGTAAATACAAGCACGTGCTACGTTAGAATGTACATACAGGGTGAACTTTAAAGATGTGCACATACTTTGGGAGGTGATTAATGATTTCAAAATAAGACAAAAAGTCCTGCTGTATTTTGTCGAATTCTGTGTCGTGTACGAGTGACAGTGGTGCCAACTTGGAATCGAAAATTGAATCTTGACAATTGGAACGGAACAGATAGATGTGCACAAACTGCACATACGTTGGGAAGTGATTCGTGACATGAAAAGAAGACAAAAAGTCCTGTTGCATGTTGTCGAATTTCTCGTCGTGTACAAGTGACATGGGTGCCAACTTGGAATCGAAAATCGTGCACATACTTCGACAGATGATTCGTGACATGTAAAGAAGACAAAAAGTCCTCTTGAATGTCAGGAGACACCTTCCGAAGTATGTGCGCACTTTTATGTCTCGTTCGAATTGTCAGGATTCGATTTTCAATTCAAAGATGGCACCCCTGTCACTCGTACACGATGCAGAATTCCACAACATGCAACAGGACTTTTTGTCTTCTTTTGATATGCATCATGCAACAGGTCTTCTTCTGATATCACGAATCACCTCGCGAAGTACGTGCAGATCTTTTAGGTTCACCCAGTATGTACGGAATGCATAACAAACTTCGTTTTTATATGTACAATAAAAGAAGATATTAACAAACAAGTATGTTTCTATATTCTTTGAACATTATCTATGATCTGAATCTATTTTTTATTGGTATTGAGTATTTATCTTCATTATTTCGAGTTATATTTTAGTGCCCATTTTACTGCCTATTTTTTAACATTTTAGTGCCTATTTGCCTGCCTATTTTGCAGGTTTTTAGTGCCTAAACATCCGGTCTCTAGTAATCACTCACGCCGTCGGTCGACAGGTGAGCGTGGCGCTCACAAATTACGCATAGTCACATTTATAAAGCCAGTACTACTCCAACAGAAGAGAATGAAAAGGTTACACTTGGCTCTCACACACAAGACAGCTAGCCAGCGTCTCAGGTCTGTGACCCCACTAGGGCGGCTTTGAAACGAAAATATAAACCAGGGTGAGCGCTGCGCTCACCTGTCGACCGTTCCCGGGTTAAACAAAATAAAAAATCACAATAATAATAATAATAATAATAATAATAATAATAATAATAATAATAATAATAATAATAATAATAATAATAATAATAATAATAATGTTTATTCGCATTTCTCTTTCAAACAGTTTTTCGCGCAAAAACTTCAGTAAAGAGACTTTTTATAAAATGTTTAGCTTTAGAAGAAAATTGAATAGGAGATCCGCAGCAACACGAAGAACTAATTGTTATATGAATAATTTGCGGTCACTAGCACCCATATGCAGTAATATTTTTCAGGAGGTGGTCCAAGGTATTGCTCCCGGAACTACGAAATTTCCCCCAGGGCATACTTCATATCGAGCTCAATGGGGATTCCCAGTATTTTGCAGTAGTACTTTTCACATACAATGTATTGAAATCAATGAGTAACAAATCTGAAATCATTACTGCCCATATGAGATATCGCCAAAGGATCGACTTTAATCCCCAAAGTAACGACATATACGAAGTGTTTCTAAAGAACAAGTAACAACTCCGTGAACATATAGTACTCACAAGGGAACATTCCGATTTGGTGAATTAAATTGCTGAAACTGATTACTAGCACTGGATTCAGCACCAAAAGAAACAGAGAAAAAGAGAGTGTTTAGTGGCAGACCGTATACTGGGTGGGAGATAAGTGAGGGCAAAGTGCGAAGATAGAACGTAGAAAATGTCTAGAAATGTCACGTTAATTTTGAAACGAGTACAGAGATTGAAACGAGTTCATGCAGACATGCTTAGTTTTACACACCTCCTTTTTTTTGTTAAGGTTACTGATCAGAACGAAATAATTATTCTACCATCCAGTAAAATGTTTTCTTTGTTTTGAACTTTCTTTTATGATCAATATTCCAGGTAAATTATGTCAGTTGCCTTTTTTCGTTCATATTTTCTTTTTTTTTTCCATCGCTCACTTGTCGCACTCTCCCATGTTTGAAATGAGCGAGTGAATTTAAAGCAGATAAAATTTCTGCTTTCATTGTTTCCGCTGGTCATTCCTTTTGTTTGGCACATAGAAAGAAACTTCACAAAACATGCTACTATTTCTTATCATTCACGGCATGAGCCATCCAAAATTTTACACATAGTTATATTTGTCACCGCCTATGTGAACAGTTCCAGTGGTGATTTCTTGAATATTCTCAGGACCTGTGTGAATAGTTCCCTAATAATGATGGTAAATTGGTATAAAGTTTATCATCAAAAAATCATGAAAATTTTCTAAACTATGTTACAAATGGTTGTTGAGCCTATAATTCTTTCAACTTCTTTTAGAAAACCGTCCAATTTAGAGGAGTTCGGGTTAGGGGTGGTATAGAGACGAGACCGCAATGTGGGTCTTGTCTCGTTTGACAAATAATGGCCTCGATCCTGATCTCGTCTCGATAAACACACTGTACGCTTGTCTCGATCTAGAATGTCAAGTCTCGATTTCGTCTCGGAAGAAGTAGTGTGAAGTAAAAAATGTGAAAGTAGTATCATCTTACAGACTGTCGTTTCATCTTTCTTATTTTTAGCCTTCATTCTTGAATTAGAATTATTGAATGGCGTGTCCATTCGTAGCTAAGTTGCAATGCTCGTGCTTCGTATGCGTGTTTGCGGATTCAATCATTAGTACGTATATCAAGCCTTGGGTAAAACTTGAATAGTGATCCACATTTCACTTTAAACAACATATCTTGTCTCATATAACCTCAATATTTGTTATATAGTGAAACTCTAATCAATCAACTTCAATACTATAGCTTATTTTCTTCCTGCTGAATCAGGGTTATTCAACATTTCTACCAGATAATGCCGTCGATAGTAGCAAGAATGTATTTAAACGATAGGAAATTTAAATTTTACAATTTCGTATTTATTATCCATTAATTCTTCTTTGACTGCCACGTTAAACAAAGAAAATCACGTTCATTATCTTAACAAATAGATATTTTACTAATACAATATTTGTTTCAAATGGATGAAATCCTTAATTACCTTTCACAACACCAACTTTAATTGACACTTTATAACACGAGGTTATTGCAACCTTACGATACGCTTATTCTCCATAATATTATAGTTACACATTAAGCTGTAGGTCCGCGTCTCATATAGCCTTGGTGCAGAACGGGACACTAAACTCAAATCCAACAATCATCTTTTATTATCTGTGGTCTCGAGTTGTGTCACCAAACACGAGATTCAAACTCAGATATCTCTCCTAGTTCAGATTTCACGTTCTGTTTCTTATACAAGCTCATAAGACTGTGATGAATTATATAGGTATACAACCTTTTTTTTCCCACCTAACAGTATGAATAATTCCAAATTATCGTACACTTCCGTGTTTGTAGTCGAGCAAATCGAAACTGCTAGAATGTTTTATATCTATGTAATAACGAGAAAAAAATCACAATTATGCAAAATGGAAAAAGAAAAATAATAAATCTCAGAATACTACCCACCATCACTGAATTAAACTTTAAAAAAAACACTGGCGTAACAGCCTTTAGCGGACCATGGCTTAAAAGCTGGTTTACGGCACTTATGCCTTTGGAGTGATGTGTGGTCAGCACATCGCTCCCCTCGCCGTTAATGCTGGATTACTAGACGGGAGTTCACCGGGCTTCAAGTTTCGACTAATACCTCCTAGCTATGCAAACGTCAATCAAAGCGATGACACAATTTTCTTACTAGGCGAAAGTTGATTTTTTAAAGCATTTCGTTTAGCTCGCATATGTTGGTAGTCCTGCACCTTATTAATAGTTATCATTTTTTCTTGAAAGTATTTCTTATTAAATAGTCCAGTATGTAGCGGAAAATTTTGACAAACCCAGCGCAAATTGGTAGCCTAACGAAACTTGCAGGATAGTTTCCTTTTATCAAGTATAGTAATATCCTGAAAGTCCTCGAACATTCCTCTTGAGCTACATTCAATGTGACTGCCTTATTCAATTTGGCCGACACTGTGTATAGAAAAATAATGGTGTCCTTGATTTCTTAGCTTAGGTTCAATTATACGGTCTTGGTACTTGTAACAAAATATTTTTGTGTATAAAATTTAGTTTCGTTTCGTATATTCATCTCTGTAGGTCAGGTAGATATAAATCTAGAAATGAAGGAGTAGGCTTGTATCGCTTAATGTTATACCTGTGTTTCTGTCAAGCGTATTTTTCTGATTTCTTTGTTTGTTTATACAAATAATATTATATAAGTAAAAAAAATTGAGAAAAAAATATGTGAACATGCTAGAATTACACTTGACATATACAAAATATGATGCATTTGAGAACAATAGGTAATTATACGGAAGTTTCTGTAATCTTATTTAGCAAAATAATCTATAGAGAAAACGTTATTTAAGCAAAATTCAGTTTTTTATAAGCGATAGAAATAATTTATGGTACATAAAAGACAAAAAAAAGTCCATCCCTGGCACGGTACACTGTTGGGACATAAACGATACGGTTGGGTGTAAATAAAGGCCCCGCAGACCCCGCATTGCGGAAGGGGGGAGGAAAAGCCATCATGGGGCCCCAAATCGTGATGTAGGACGTAGAGAAGAGGCCCCATTCCACGTTGTCTGCTAGGTGGCCCCCAAGCCCTTAGTTACGCCACTGCATGTCTGAGTGAAACAATCTCGAACATAAACAATAGGCCCAAGTACGTGAGAGTTTTACATTTGCAATACACGAGCTTAAAAAAAAAAAATGGTGCTGCTATGTCCAAACAACGAACTAGTTAGCGTTCTCCATTTTCTCTTCCGATCCCCAATACTTGAATATGTTGCTCCCCCATATTAATTACTTGAATATGTTGCTCCAGCAAAGTTAGCTCCTTATGGTACACTTTCTATACGTGCCGTCTGCTCACTGAGAGGTAAGTGACTGGTGTGAAATAAGTCTTCTGTATGTGAAATATCGACAGAAAGCCAGTGCGTCACCCCATGGGATGCATAAAAGTATAATTGGAAACGTTATCCCACTTTTACTAGTTCTTCAGGTTTTGTGGTAGAATTATTGAATATACTCACAACCTATTACAATTAACTGTCTATCTCTTGAGTAGTTTCAAAGGTTTTCTTCCCTTTTTGCAACAGAGACAAAGCCATGTTACTTCCTGAAAATTCATGTAAAAATATCATCACATCATCCATGTTTCCTCCTGTATTTTCATGTATTTAAACATTTTGACTGATTGATGAAATCTGCTTTCTTTATGAAAAATCAGAAAAATACGCTTGAAAAAAAAAACATACAAGATTAAACGACACAACCTTCTCCTTCATTTGTAACTTTATATCTACCTAACCTACAGAGATTGTACTTTATATCAAACGAGAAGAAATTTGTTTACAAAATATTTTGTTATAAGTTTCATAATCGTATAATTGAACGAAAGGTAAGAAATCAAGGAAACATGGATATTCTATAGACTGCGGCGATCACGTGAGATATGGCAGCCATATTTGGTGAAGCTTAAGTGAATATCTGGTCACTTTTAGGATATGCCTATATTTGATGGGAAGAAGCTGTCCCATAAGTTTTATTGTTACTATTCTTTTTTCTTTTCGGTTCAGACCCCTGCATACTCACTAGCGGATCTAGAAGGATCGTTTGGGAGGGGCGGTCCGCTTCCTGGAAGATGAGTGTAGCTTCAAGGTGATCAGAATTTTAATTTGCAAGAATGGGACGCATATGAATCCGGGACTAAAGCGGAGCGGGTGTAAACCTGATTCCACTTTAGGACCCGAATTTGTAACTTTTTTTTTTTTTTTAATGGAAGTACATTCTTTCTGTACATTTAAATTAAATACGTACTTCCGTTTCGGAGGCGTGGCGGTGTCATGACTCACTTCACACACAATCACCGCAACATATCAGATGCACTGTCGTTGACAGTACCGGTATTTGCACAAAAGAAAATACTGTATTGACGATAATATTAATTTTAACGAAAGAGTGTACAATTTGCTCTAATCATTTATATTTTGAATAACAATTGCGGGACAACAGTTAGAACCTGCCGTTCTTTCAGAAAAAGTGTTCCGGGCGGGCACACGTAGTATTCCGGGGGGCACTGCTGGTACTATTTTATTTATTATTATATTATACACGTATAATTTTGGTCTCGTCCGGGGGGCACTGTCAGAGGTCCGGGGTGCAGTGCTCCCAAAAAACATGTCTGGAAGAAACACTGGAGGCTCGAGCTACGCAAAAATAGATAACAAAAGTATATGTGTATAAAGCATAATACAAAATCTCTATATTTGTGTGCGGTCCACGAAACATAGTATAATTATAGCTATGCTTACCGTCAAATGGGGTGAATAGAAACATGGGGGTGAATAGAAACAAAACTCCCAGATTAGTTTTGGATTTATCTGGACGATAAATTAATCAAGAAAACTGAAATTTCTTAACATAGTCTTATACGGCTAAAGTGTCCAGGGCAGAGACAAAATGTTTTACTGAGTTGGGAACACTGAGGTAGACGGCAGTAGCATTAATGTGTTACTGAAATCTTACACGGTATTTTAGCGCTCCTTAAACTTTCTTGGTAAGTATGACATTTTCATATTTGTTGCATTTGAACATATGCCTATTTTGTAGTTTATTGTTTCATTTACTGATGTTCATAGTAAAAGTTTTCCTTTTGTAAATTATTTTTAATCAAAATTTAACTTTACTGGGTTATTGTTATGATTTTTAATTAGTGGGGTGAATAGAAACACTTCTTGGGAAATTCTTGAAATTCCTCAAGGAGTGGAAAATTCTTGTGGAGCAGAAAAAAGGACCTGATAGGAATGTATCAACCATCTATAAGAACAAATTTCCAAGTCTTCTGAAAAAAAAAAAAAAAAGTGTGAAACTGAAGGAGGAAAATATCAGGGCTGGATTTGAAAAGTGTGGAATTTTTCCCCTTTGTCGAGACCAAATACTGAGGATGTTGCCAAGAAAAGACAATGAACGAGAAGAAACAGAACAGCAAAAGTCATCTCAGACTGTAAACCGTTCCCTTATGGATCTTCTCAGGAGCATGAGAGAAGATGAAAAAATTAAATAAGGGAAGAAGAGAGTACGAATAGATGTTTCTGGTAAGAGTTTTGGTTTGTTTTCTGAAAATGATACATTTTCATCAAATCACAACGAAACTCAACTTACCTTTGTATTGTCGGAAGAGGAGAAAGACAACACTCCAGAAGACAACATTCCAGACGATCACGAACTAGATGATGCTTTTCTAAAGCTGGTGATTTTGCTGTGGTAAAATGAGAAGCTAAAACTCGATGAGACTATTCAGCACCCAAGTGCGAAAATGGGAACACGATGCATATGTGGGAGTGTTTTATAAGAGAGCACATAAACAATGAAATTTTCAGAACGAAACTGTTGGGTTTTATTAGGAGTTCGTCAGCACGCTTTAAGTATATGATAACTTTCGGGCCCCTTCGTGGCTAAGCGGTTAGCGTACGCGCCTTTGGCGTGGGAGACCCGGGTTCGATTCCCGGCGGGAGCTCATGTAGTTCTGATTCTACGTTAAACAGTAGGTCCACGTCTCATATAGCCTCGCTGCTGAACGGGACGTAAACCTCAAAATCAACTCAACTCATGATAAGTTTCCCTGATGATTTCAGTGGTTTAAATCTTATTCAAATATCATCAAAACTATATAGTCGTTTATACCTATATTGTGCATTGTATTGTTTTATAAGTTTGTAACTTATGTAATACTGGTCTTATTGAACTAATATCTTGCAGGTATCAAATAAATAGTTCGTTTCAACAAATACGCTGTTTCTTTTTTACCTTTCCAATAGTATAAAAGAAACAACAATGAAAATAAAGTAATTGTTTCTATTCACCCCATAGGTAGGGGTGAATAGAAACATTAAGAAAAATCAAGGTGAAGAAAAGTGGAGTTGATAAATTAATATGACGTTTACTGAAATTCATTAGCATATTAAGACCTTTCTTTTGGAATAATCTGATACGCGAAATCTTTAACATTACCAGACTTATATTCTCATATAGCCAAAAATGTGTTTCTATTCACCCCATTTGACGGTACAACAACAATAAAATTATATTATGCTAGCCTTAGTCTAGGTAGGGCTTCGTTCCATATCCCCAATTTGCTCGGCATACGGCCTTGCACAATATAGCAAATGCTCTTACGTGCTACTGGGCACAATATTTCGCGTTCCTCCTGTCTTTCATATAGAATTGGATTGAGCTAAAACTCTGTCAGGAAATTCAAACATCTCGTAAGGTACTTTAATGAACCACCCCCACATCTTTTCCTTCTTTTCTACGTTAAGTGAAAGAAAACCGCTCAGATAGAAAAATCAAACTACTAACTTTCATGTTTCTAATCGCAAGGGATCCCGAGATATGGGCATGTTATAATAATAATAATAATAATAATAATAATAATAATATAATCCACCCCTTTTCTTCCTTCTAAGTAAAATATCAAATACGCTGGAACAAGTATTGAATTATTTTAACTGAAAAGTCCATATACTAAATTCCATGTTTCTAACCTTTAACGATTCTTAGATATTGATATCTTATTATAATGTTTGCAATTCCCGCTCCTTTTTCTTTCCATCTCTTTTCTCCGTTTTACTAAAATATCAAAAAACGTTGAAAAGCGTGTCAAATTATTTTAAATGAGAAATTCAAATGCCAAATTTCAAGTCTCTCGTCTTAACTGATTCGAAGAGATGGCCATCTTATTAAAATAATTTCCACCCAATTCTCCCTTCCTTTCTTCGAATTTCCAAAAATTCTTCCTTAGTGATACCCTACGTAACAAATCTTACCTAGTTTCCGATTTTAAAGTTTCTAGCTTAAGCGGTTTGGCCTGTGCGAAGTTTTTCACTCAGGATTTCGTCTTTTATATATGAATTACAATAACAGCTTGTGTTATTTCTCAATAAAAGATGAAATGCCATTAGAAGTCGCAATGAATGCCTGGTCCTTCCTAATGTTTCCATGTTGAACCCCAAAAGTCACGGGTCTCTTTATTGGTCTAGTAGCTAGCGAACGTACTTTTGATCTTTGATGCATGAGGTCCTGTGGTTTGATTCCCGGTGAGCGAGCATGGAACGCACTACGGTGGTTCAGATCCAAATTTAAACTCTAGTTCTCGTTCTGTAAAGCATCGATTTTGACAAACGACGTAAGTACACTCATGTCTAAAATGATTGTCGTATATCTATAACTGTCTTCTTGTAAGAATATAATTTGATAATAACTTTGCAGGATACTTTTAATACTGATACTATGGGTATAATCGGGAAATGTATATTTGTGGTAAATTTCACAGGAAAAGAATTATAAATACGAAAATTAGAATGAGTAAAACAAAATGTTGCTAAATGAACAAGAAAGTTTTATTTTCGTTTTATTGTTCTTATTTACTGCTCTTTTGACATGAAATTTGCCACATACATGTCTTCGCCGATTATACACATACTAACATTATAAGAAATACCGGGCGAATTCGTTATCAAATCATATTCCTACAACAACATATTTATAGATATGCGACAATAATTTTGGACATGAGTGTACATATTAATCAATCAACCAACAGAAAATTTTCCTTGCAGATTCAGAGAGCTATTCGGTAAGAAGCGCTATAGATTCTATATTTCTCTTTATTCAAGGTCGCAAAGGTAATTGAGGTTATAATCCGGAATTCCGAAATCCATTTCATATCCTTTTTCTAGGACACAATAACACATTTTTAGTTCAAAGAGTGAGTCGTCTTACCCCCTTCCTACAGTTGTTCGTCCAACGTCCAATGAATCATATTCACGCTCCTTTGGAGCTTATGATGACCGTCCAAAAGAACTAGGGAGAGAAGTATTCACAATTCAAATATATCTGTATTAAGTACAATTAAGTACCACACATTTTGATTAGACTCTGCTAGGCTTGTCACAGATTGGATCGGTCGGGAAAAGACCATATTAGTATTTCCCAATAATAAATGCTGAAAGTTCAAAAAACTCTTTGGAGGGGGCAGTCGCCCCCTCCGCCCTCCCGTGGATCCGTCAGTGTGCATACTGCACTAAAACAGTTTGCACTTAATTAAAAATTTACACTTTTAATGGTGATGCTCGATGTCAAGTGTATACTATCTATACCGTAATTGTGCTTATACTGATCTTTGGTGCTTTGTTTAATTTTATTTTATGAATTATGCAAACTCTCGTCGAATTTGTGACTTCACTTTATATTTTCTGTAATGCATCTTGTAACTTCACGTAATATTTTCATATCTTGGTGTCAAACATATAATATCTATTCATATAGCGTAATTGCGCTTATACTGTTTTGATGTGTACGTTTTATTTTTTTTTTTTTATTTATTTTTTTTTTTTTTGAAATTTAGAAACTACAAATTTCTTAAATTTTGTCATTTCTTGTCAGTACTACCAACATAATTTCACATTAGGGAATCTTGAATTCAAGATTCGCTTACACTTTTTCTTGAGTTAACATCTGCAAATTTCATTGCCTGAGGTTATTAGACGAATCTTGAATAGCCGAAAGTTGAAGTCACCGAGTTCAATACTTTCATTCAAGTAGTTCCCCAATTGTCCTCACGACGCTGGGTGTATACCGAAATGCCGATACCATGTAATGAGTACGCATGGTCAACCGGTACTATTTAACTTTGCTGATCTCACTAGGACATTGCCGACTAAATTAAACATTAACAACTTTGCTTTCCAGTTAACATTAATTAGCTTTACATTGGTATCTACGTAAAATAGAAATTTCGTTTTATTCCACGCATGCAAACGCTTGTAATAAACAACAAAAAATTTTAAATGTATCTTTCTGTGGATAATTCCTCAATTGTGTAACTAGAGGCGGATCCAAGTTGAATATTGGGCGAGGGGGGGGGGCAGTCGTTCGAGCTCAAAACAAGGTAATAATATAGCCTATTGCAAAAAAGAAAGAAGAAAGAAAAAACGAAAAGTCAAACAATTTTAGAAAAGGGAATGGACTCTTCTGTAGAATTAATATGAACAAAAACACCAGAGGTACAAAAAGTGCAGCCAAGTTCGTCAGCCTCAAAAAGTGTTGAGATGAGGATGGATGAGCCAAGCTCCTTACCACTGCATCTGCGAGATGTCTAACATATTCGAATACATTAAGATGGCTGTTTCTAGTTTCACGGCGGGACATTTCAGCCATAAGGCTAATGGTGACCCCCAAATCCACCACGCTCACAAACACCACCCCTAAGGCTCGTTAACATCATTTACCTTGACACTTCTTGAAGGAATATAAGTTTTCCCTGTCTGGGTTTCGAACCACCAATCTTGCTGCAGTATACTGTATATGTGCCTTAGCGCCTTAGCGAAGTTGATATTCCTAAGGTTGGTGGTGGTTCCAAACCCACCACGCCCACCACCACTATCCCGCGCCAAGTTCCAGTGTTCGTTTCAGATGCAGGGCCAAGGAACTTGGTTCATCCATTATCATCTCAACACTTTTTGAGGCTGACGAACTTGGCTGCACTTTTTGTACCTCTGGTATTTTTGTTCATATTTCACTTCTTTTTGTAGTTCACCATGTCAATATCGTATATCTTAATTTTAGCATATTGGATCATTGGAGAGTACCTTATCAATTTGATGAGTGAGTGAGTGAAACGATTTCTTGCTTAACTAAGAACAGTTTTTTGCCCATGAAAAATTTCACATAGCACATTCATCAAATTTTGGAATTTTTCTATACTCAGGTCATTATAAAGTACCTTTGTGCTAAGTTTCACGTCTCTGTCTCATTGGGAAGTACCTAATTAATTTGATGAGTGAGTCAGTGAGTCAATGAGCCTGAAAACTGCATATTTTAGGGGTCCAGTACTCGAATATGGTTGAAGGTAGGAATGTGAGATTTGGTATATGAGCACATCTCTCGGATATCTCCTTAAATTCTAAATTTCATTTTTCTTCCCGTCACTAGAATCGGTTTTACAGAGCCTCGAAATCGGTGATTTTACCCAAAACTCTTGTTCGTGTATAATATGCTTACGGCAGGTGCAGGCCAGTTTTCATTTTCTCCGCGGAACTTGGCTGCCATGCACTGCCGTACATGTTGGCTTGTTTAAACGTTGATACTGATGGATTACTACTACTACTACTACTACTACTACTACTACTACTACTACTACTACTACTACTACTAATAATAATAATAATAATAATAATAATAATAATAATAATAATAATAATAATAATAATAATAATAATAAATAACAGTAGTAGCAGTAGAATAAGAATAATAATAAGAATACGAATTCTTCTTGAATCATTAACTTTAATTTCTATTCATACGCTAGTTATATTGCTTCCTTCTTTGTATTTTCAATTGAACTTGAATGTAAAATGCCAGAACCATTACGTTTATTGACTTTCTGTACTGTCAAACTGGACTTTCTAAAACAGGAATATTGGAAAAAAAATTGCGGACAAATGGGTTTATAGCTTACTGTTTACTAATTGTTAACAAGAAGCAGAAATCAGTTTTGAGAAGGAACGGATAGCTCAAAATATTGCATCTTGAAAAGAAAGAGGAGAAGCGGCCACCTACATTTTCGAAAGTGGGCATTTTCTGAGCAAGAACTCCAATGCAAGTAATTTATTGAGATGTATTGATTCATTTAACTCCTGCAATTGAAGACTTACTTATTTTAGGTTTTATTCTACAATTATAATACAAAGTTTTTTTTTTTAAAAAAAGAGCTACAACTTTGTCATGGGTTTTATTTTTTTAAAATCCTATTCTTGGGGTTGCGATCGCCCCCTATCGCTATCCTGGATCCACCCCTGTGTTTGTTTTACAAAATTAGATTTCGAGATTTTTAGCGAACATGCTGTTTGAGTACTAAAAATGACAAAAGGAATAAAGTATAATATTTGGAATACATATTTGTGATGAGAGGGGAGCTAACTTCAGGAAGTTACAATTAATAGGGATCAGGTCCCTGTATTTCACCCCCTACAGTCCCCGCTCTGTTCTAGTGGTTAGCGAGCGTGATGTAAGAGGCTCCGAGTTCGATTCTTGATCAGCTTTAAAATTTGAACTCATTAGCGTAGATCTGATTCGATCTTAAGGTATGGATTCACTTATACGAAAACCTCGGTGGCTCAGTGATAGAGCACCAACCTACTTCTTAGGATATGTGGCCCCAGCTTCGGTCCTGGTTCTCGCCAAGCCGGTTTCATTGAGAATGAAAACTATGTGCACGGGTTTTCTCGAAGATCTTCCATTACCACCCGCTTTTTATATCGCCAAGATTTTACCATCATTTGTTTGTTTCATTCGCTACCATATCCTTCAGCCTTGGAGCATAATTTTGTGGCACTAAACTCAGAGATTTCATTTTCAAGCAGTGATTATTTCAGAGAGTGACAGGGAGCCCCTTGGAGCTATTGAATTCCTCCTGGGCATGTTAAATGTGGATTTCCTACCATTTCAACAATATTACTTTTCACACCTAGTGTATTAAAATCCTCACCTCTGAGGGAAAATCTAAAACCATTACTGTTTTCAAGCAACGTATAACTTCGGTACTAGAAAGAGGTCATATATAAACTCATTTATTCATTGGTAAATCCTTTGGTAAAGATGATGCTGAAATTATAACAAAGCAAAGTTTTTATAAAATGCATTGCAAAGATGAAACTATTTTTGAGAAGGTAAAATGAAGAAATTAAAAACATTGAGTGCGGTTTTCTCGAATATCAGGGAAGTAGTTTAGTTTATAGAAACATTTAATCTCGCAAATACTTTTAGTGTTAATTTCATTTCTTCAATTTACCACCACAAAAACTATTTTCTCCCAAAATTATTGTTTTCAAAATTTCTTGATGTTATTAACTATATTATTTGAATACCACTCATTCTAGCTTTGGAACTTCTTGTATAAATTAAAAGAGACATTCTGGCCAAAGCATATATTGACTAATAAATAATAGCGTTACAGTTTCGGAAAACTAATTTGCCGAAACTGTAATACTATTATTTATTAGTTAATATATGCTTTGGTCAGAATTTGTCTTTTAATTTAAACTATATTATTATTATTATTATTATTATTATTATTATTATTATTATTATTATTATTATTATTATTATTATTATTATTATTATTAGTAGTAGTAGTAGTAGTAGTAGTAGTAGTAGTAGTAGTATCTACATACCTAAGCGATTAGCGTACGCGTCTTTGGCGTGGGATACCTGGGTTCGATTCCCAGTAAGAGCTCATGTGTTTCGGATTCTACGTTAATCAGTACGTCCACTTCTCATACAGCTTAGTTGCTGAAACGGACGTAAAACTCAAAATCAACTCAACTCACAAATAATGTAATAATAATAATAATAATAATAATAATAATAATAATAATGATAAACGACACAATGTAAGGAGTGAAAGGCAAGAAACCATATAAAAAACTGCATGCGATCAGATGAAGTCGGAACCTCTCCTTTCAGTGTAATTACCAGTGAGACACTAAACCATAAATAAAACAGTAATATAACGGTCTTATTGATGGTGTTCCTGAAAATATGGGATATATTGTAGAGTGGTGTTACATTGGATTATTTAATTATCATTGAGTAACATGTATTTCTTATTCTATATACATGTATTGTAGTTATATATTATAATATTTCAAATGGTGTGCGTCTTTTAGTCTAGGGCTTCTACATATTTTCTCAGCTTTAAATATGTTTGTGTAGAGCACAGCCTATACAATTGTTATTGAAATCTGTAACCAGTCTTCCTTGTTCGCTTTACTGCTTTATAACCAGCGGAAGAAAACAGCTATAAAGGAACTTCAGGTGTCAATCAACTATTGAGCTGCCCTGCGTGGCGCACGTGGGGAGGCCTCCTCCTCTACATACTTCCCCCTTCTCAATAGCGTTTGTTATGAGCGAACGGTGATGCGACTTTCTCCGAAGCAATTGTGTATGGAGATGATGTTCTATCTGCAATGTTGGTAGACACTGTTTTTGTCAATTTTCCATCCTAATTTCTGTGAACTGTTTAAACAGAATAGTTTATGAAATGAAAAATGCTTGAGAAGAGACGTTTTAAAGAATACGCTCACAGTTGCCGACATTTTCTTACACATTCTGTTGAGAGTTGGATACCTGGAAATAACCAAAAATCGTCCCGAAAAAACCCCTTGACCATAAAAAATATCGTCATATCAATCAACGTTATTTCTATCTAATTACTGACACATCTCGGGAAAACGTTTCTTATGCTACTTAGATTGAATTATGTCACATTCATTGGAATAAGATGTAAAATATTGATGTTATTTTAAAAAAAAATCCAAATTATTGGAAACATTTCGTCCCGTTTAAACCCCTCAAAATTATAGATATGTATAAATATGTTATTTATTAAAATTAATTAACGAAACTTTCTATAACGATGTTTCTCACAGTCCTTTACCACTCTCAACAAAATTTATTGGAAAATATAAACTTTTTTGTCCTTCGACTTTTTCGCCTCACAGAAAGATGTCTTGGTGGTATGTAATGAACAAAATACATTTTGTTTCTTAAAAAACAACAAAATATTTATTTGTGAATAGATAATAGGGTCGATAAAGCTTTTTATACTTATTTCTTTGTAAAACGGTGACATCAAAAGTCATTTCTGCAAAAATAGTGATATTTTAGGAAAAATATCATGACATTCCGAAAACTAAATTAGAACAAAACGTGTTGATGGCAATAGCATATTCATAGTTTTATTGTTTCACGCATTTCTTCAGATCAAGATTTAGTGAATATAGTATAGAGAAGAGCAAATAAATCAAAGTTAGAAAATTTAGAATATATCTATTGTTTCGTCCTTTTTAGACCCCTAGCAGCTAAAGATAGATAGATAGATAGATAGATAGATAGATAGATAGATAGATAGATAGATTACTATGCTAGTGCTTTAGCGAGGCACAGAGAGGTAATTAGAACTAAGAGGTAATTAGAAATTCTTGTTAAAATTAGAACTAAGTACCTCCGCCTCAGTAAATCTGCGCATACGTATATGTAATGTAATAGTAACAGTGGAGTTTGTTACAGATAAGCGAAGCATGAATGAATTGTTTCAACAATAAACTTTTTAAATACACAAAATGGAAGTCATTAAACCTGACCTATAATGACAATGAATACAGGACATCATTCTATTAATAGCAAAGAAAAGGAAATGAGAACCATTTGAAAACATTCAGTAGGTTTTTTGTTGCTTTTTTTTTTAATGTCGTATTACGTTTATCATTATATAAATATATTTCTTAAACGAAAGATGCCATTAATACTTCTGTTTTTGCTACAGTTAAAAACTTCTTAACCATTCGAGCTAAAGTTAAGTGTAAGTGCTGTCTTTGGTTTCCTTTTAGCTTCAAGGCGTAATAAATTAATTGACGTAAAATACTTAAAAGAATTAATTATAATTATGCATTGTATTATCATATGTATTACGAATCTTCCATTTTGTTTATAGCAATCATCATTTGGTGTAATAAACACTCATTAACATTACATTTATATATTTTATTGTTCAAATAAACAATTTATTGTTAAATCTAATTAATGGGGAAAGAGAATATAATGATACAGATAAATTTTCAACGAACTATCAATTTTTAAGTAGTTTTGTTTACCATTTTTTAAAAAATGTATCTACTCTGACATCCAAGAGACAAAACATCTCAAGAGGAACACGGTAGCTCACTGGTAGAGCACTGATCTCTGGTGCGTAAGGTCCGTGGTTCGATCTTCGGCTAAGTAAGTTGGTGGTGAACAACATTATATGCATGGGTTTTCTCGGGATACTTCCGTTTCCACCGTTTATTACAGGGTGTGATTGAAAAGTACCGGAACTTTTCCCGCCGTGCGGCTCCCTGGCGTTCGAAAAATGTGAGGGGTGGGGGAAATGTGCGCGAGACCTTCCTCTTTCAAGCGGAACTTGGCCCAGTGCGCTGCGAGCAGCGGTTGAGAAAGCATCGCTGTCCGCGCGAACGTCGTTTTGGTCGTCGGTCACGTTTTTTGAGCACCGAAAATGGAGTCAAAGATTGACCAACGCTACGCCATCAAGTTGTGTCAAACTAAAAAAGACGTTCACCGAGACCCAGGATCTGCTCAAGGAAGCCTTTGGGGAAGATGTGATGTCCCGTACTCGGATCTTTGAGTGGCACAAGGCCTTCAGGGAAGGACAGGAGGACGCCGATGACGAACCACGCTCTGGGAGGCCGTCGGCGTCGAAAACCGATGAAAACGTCGACCGAGTTCGCGAATACCTGAACCTGGAATTTTTTGCACTGCATAGTATGTCAAATTAAGTTCTTCGCTGATCTCCCGGAGGGTTGTCCGACGGTCCAGGTTCAGGTATTCGCGAACTCGGTCAATCTTTGACTCCATTTTCAGCACTCAAAAAACGTGACCGACGACGAAAACGACGTTCGCGCGAACAACGATGCTTTCTCAACCGCTGCTCGCAGCGCACTGGGACAAGTTCCGCTTGAAAGAGGAAAGTCTCGCGCACATTTCCCCCCACCCTTCACATTTTTCGAACGCCAGGGAGCCGCGCGACGGGAAAAGTTCTGGTACTTTTCAATCACACCCTGTATATCATCATTCGTCTTCCTTAGCTTAGGGAGCTCAGATGGTTCGGATTCCACGTTAATTAGTAAGTCCACGTCTCATATAGCCTCGCTATTGAAGAAAACGCTAAACTCAAAATTAAATCAAATCAAATCTAGAAATCAAATCTCTGACCTCTGACTTACGTCAAATGTTTTAAAAAATGGCGGGGAAAATTGTAGTACACATACAAGGTGTATTTGGAGACCGTACTGCCCAAACCTACTCAATAGCCACTAAGCATATCACTAAACTAAGATATTCTTTAATATATTTGGATAGACATCAGTGGCGTATGAAAGGGTTTTGGGCTTAAACATCTTCCAAGAGCAAGATATTATAAATAAATAAACATTTACTATCTATATCTATCTATCTATCTATCTATCTATCTATCTATCTATCTATATATATATATATATATATATATATATATATATATATATATATATATATATATATATATATATATCGACTTTAGCTGCCATCTGGAAACAATCAATATAACTACTTGATAGATTGATAGATCTAATCTACCGGTATGGTTGTTTATTTGCAACGTTGTCACATAGTTCAATTGTGTGTCTCTAGACGAAGACTCGAAAGGTATACAAATATATTCATTTTTTGCTTTATTTTGACTTGTAGAATAATGCCCTGTGGTCCATGTTCGCCATTTTCAGAACACCCGATATATATATGCGGGTATATCGAAAGTCCGGGACCATTGGCTAACTCCGTTATTAGTACATACGAAAAATGGGAAGAGATGAAAATTGATAATAGATGGTTTTCGACCTAAAATGGTGAAATTTCTCTAATCGCACTGGCATCTTGAACTCCATACTGGTAAGATACCTTATGGTAAATAAAAAAGCAATGCTGCCAGTTCAGCATACTGCATCGTTGGGCCCTCACTATGCCAACACTACAGAAGTGTTGGGAAACGGACTTAAGGTGTTCTAGGTTCATTCAATACAACAATACGCACGTTTACCAGGTCATTTTTGCGTCTTCTTACGTTCTGCTATAAATTGCATGCTAAACTAGAAACGTTATTTTATCTTTTACGAGACCCCATTAGGGCTAAATTAAAATACTGCTAATTTTACAATAATTACGTGGTATCTTCAAGTAGATAAAAGATAATCGAAAAGTGGAACAAGAGCTAGGAAGACAATATTACTTTACATGAGATATCGTTATCACGAGTCACTTATCTCTGCCTGCAAATCGAAGACTACTAGGTGACTCGTGATAACGGTATCTGATGCAAAATAATATTGTTTAGCGCGCTCTTGTTCCACATTTCGATTATCTTTTATCTATTTGAAGATATCACATAATCACTGTAAGATTAGCGATATTTTAATTTTGCAGTGATTAGTCCTGTTAACATAGGGTGCCTTACCGATATGGAGCACAAACGCCTGGTGCTATGAAAAAAAATCCAACATTCTTAACAACTTTCTCCTCTTTTCATTTTTAAATATCTTTAGTAATGAAGAAGTTGGCTTGTGGCCCCGTACTTTGATACACCTTATATATATATATATATATATATATATATATATATATATATATATATATATATATATATATATATAATCACACTTGCCCTAAAAGGAAATCAAAAATTAAGTGATTGAATCCTACTTGAAAAAATTCTACGTATACCACTGACATATATTGCATGCGAATTTGAAAGGACAGAAATTGTAAAATCATGGAAAAGTTACATCAATATTATATAAAACAAAATTCTCTGTCTTCCATCAAAAGACTTGTTGTCTACAGCCACCAGCAGGAAAACTGCCAAAGAAGGTTTTGATCTTGAAACATCTCAGATAGCAACAGTGTTATTTATTTATGGAAGATTTTGATTGCGTTCTCTTCTGTCTGCCGCCGAGACACAGAAGCATTTTTGCCCGTTATTTTTAGTGCTGGACACCTGGATGCTTGTTTCCCACGATGATTGGCCTCTTCAACGGACCACAGTAGCCTCTATTCTCTTTCGTAAGAGCAAAAGAGCGTCTCTATTCAATGGCAGAGGTCAAAGTGTTGACCTCTAGTATAACCCTTTCTCGATTTTGTTCTTTGGGCAGATGACCAAAGAGTAAGCTTCATATGTGAAGACACTTACATATATATATTCATGCGTATGTGTATATGTGAGGTTGATAAATAGAAAAATGACCATCAGCGTTCGAAATACTTTTCTAGACATTATTATAGCGGAGTTTCATTTTGCAGTTTTTTTTAAACATTGTGGTGATGAGTACAAAAAAGAAGAATGAACAGAAAGAAAAAACGAACTAACAAAAGTGAATGGATGAAAAGAATGCCTGGAATCACTGCAATATTAACAGTCACCCCATTTGGAGTGGAAAACTTGTTGAATCGCTTTTCCTGTGATCGCAAGGAAGACAAGCGCCTTTCATGCCCATTAAAACTCCATTTTGTGAAGAAAAGACGCATGATTATCGCTATCGTTAGCGCATTTTTACGTACTTCTGTTCTTCATCATGTTTACTTTCTTTTTTCTTTTTCTTAGTACTATGCAATAGCACGTATTCTTGTATTTAATTTTTTATATATTTTCTTTTCTGAATGTAAACATTACCATAGCGTCTGCAACAGGAAATTTGTCGGTGATTTCAATGCACCAATGAAAAAGCAACCTTGATGTTCTCCTCTTGCACTTTTTTATCTTCCTTTTTTTTAACTTGTTCATGTCGAGGATATCCTTATGATGTTGCATCCACAAGTCATGAACCATATAACCCTTGCTTTGACATCAAAGCTAAAAATAACTAATTATTATTATTAATTTCCGTAAGCATTAAGTGAGTAATGAACACGTCCTTTTGGTTTAATGAATATTGATAAATAATTGAAGTATGATACTCGGCATTGACCAGGAATGAAGAAGTGATGCAAAAAAAAAATCTAGATATCTTACGCAATGATGACGTTAGATTTAATTTCTTGGAGACCGAAGGGACATACGGAGGGAGAGAAAAATTTTGGAAAGGGCAGTTTCGTAAAGGTAAAAAGAAGGGATTTTTTAAAAACAAAAATCCCTTTTTCGCGATTTTCACGCACTAGATACATGATAGAGACATGTGAATGGTACCGTTTAAAAGTCTGTTTTATTCTGAAGAGAATGAAGTACGAACCATAACTCAAGAATAAATAGGGATGTCTCAGAAAATTTTTATATTACATACGGGTCCTTTTGTGTAATCTGGGGAATTGTGAGGCTCATTGGTATTTTTCCTGCCTTTACTATTCAAGATAGAAGATTGAAATTTTGTATACACATTTAGTATACCCTTAGTATTTTTCAGTTGATATTGAGATCTTTGCCGGGAGGGTCCAGAGGAGCACAAAATTTGAGGAAAAATTTCAGAAAAAAAAAAAAACGATTTCTCTCAAAATTTCTCGCCTCAGGGAGATGATAGAGAAATGTGAATGGTACCGTTTGAAAGGCTGTTCTATTCTGAAGAAAATTAGATACAAACCATGATCCTAGAGTAAATAGCGATGATGCTGTAGCCTCTTGTCTGAAAGACTATAATTTACCCCCCCCCCCAAAAAGTCATAATTTAAAATGGTTAACCAACATTAAAATACAACTTTTCTGGGGAGCAGACGTAGGCACTAGGAATTTCGCATGCCTCATTATCTCGCTCTAGGCATTGCCAATGAGCATCTAGAAGTATGACAAACCGATGGTTTAGATTCTAATTCTAATTCTGAACATTTTAGGTCTTTTCTACAGTTACCTACAGTGGAAGAAAAGCAGAGCCGGCCCTAGGCAATTTGCTGCCCCGTGCAATATCATAATTTACCGTTTCCAATTTCTCCAGAAAGAACAAATCTTAAAAACCACGATTTTAGGTATGCTACCCTTCATGAAGAACGAAGAAGAGGGAAAAAAGCACTCGCACTTAGAAAGATCTAAACACTACAAATGCAGTCTCGTTGTGTCTGTTTTTTCCTTTAAATAATAATTATTATTTTACTGAAAGCTAAAGCAAACACACTTGCAGCGGCAAGATGGTAATCCTTTTTATAGAATTCAACACCGCGCTTCAATCTCAACATATCAGTTTGCAATTCCAGTGCAACTAGTTCTTTTAGCTTTATTTTTTGATTTTCCTTCTACATCTGTTATTTTTTAAAAAATTGTTTCCATCTTCAATGATAAACAACTTTCTGGTGACAAAGACAAGACCAGTTTTCATATCAAAACTGTGATAAGTAACTAAATGGAACAGGTGTTTACTACTGTTCGAGAATTGAGTTTTTGTATTTGACAACAATCAAGCAATTCATGCTGGGATTTGTTTGACGATTTACTTTAGCACTGTGCAAGTGACCTTAAACTAGCGCGACCTAAACATGATTTAGGAATATAGTATTCAAATAGAAGGTCAGCTTAGTAAATGGGGACATTTTATTGTGCAAAAGCCAGGAGCAATATATTATATAAATCCCCTATGTGGAGGCTGTGTAAATTGCACAATGATATTGTAAATAAGCTTGATAAAGTGGATGTATTTAGTCTTTCAAAAATCAGGTTCAGATCATATGTGAAACAAGAAATTTTCTGTAGAAATAATTAAGAAATTTATATATGTAACATTTGCTGTATGTACACAACACTGTAATTGGGTATTAAGCCTGTTGTGTTGTATATTAAATAAATAAATGAATTTAAGTACCATCATCATGAAGTCTGTTTCCCACTTTAAAAATAGAGTGATGACAGATTTTACCAGTCTTTGAGACTTGACACCCCATGAAGATGCACGTGTTGCTTGCACGTATAGTAGAGCCACCCCTAATCCGAGAGTTACCTTGAAATATGCTAATCGAACGGTTTAGATTCTAATTCTAAACAACTTAGGTCTCTTCATGAATTAGTGAAATGAGAATGTGGGAGGGAACGGGAGTACCCCGAGAAAACCTACAGACGCGATATTGTCCACCACAAACTTACTTGACCGGGAATCGAACAAGGGACCCCCACACACCAGAGGTAGGCACTGAACCACCCTGCCCCTGAAATCACTTGTGTCTGCCATTGTGTTACTCTCCTGACGTCCCTTTCTCAGAAACACTGTTAACGTGGCGTTATCTCAACTGAAACAAACAACAACAAAACAGTAGTATTAAGAATAGTAATAGTAATATAATAATTAACGTTAAACTAAATCATAAACAATGACAACAACACCAATAATATTAATAAAAACATTAGCGAGAACAATAATTCGTCATGCTTTTCTACGTAAAAGGACTTTTTATCCACTCCATAGAAGTATGAAAAATCAACGATGCCAATTATGATTCTAGACCAGTATCTTCCCTATAATTGTTCACGACATGCCAACGAACTATGTATATTTATGAGACAGACAAACACTAACAACAAACGTACATTCAATTTTAAACAAAGGTCAGTAAAAAAAAAAAAAAAAATAACTCACAATCTACTGTTAGTCGGTAATGGTAATCATTAGAGAAATTAAATTTTGTAGATAGAAGCTTTGGTTCATTGCCATCTTACCTATACCTAATTGTTTGTTTCTTGTTGTTGCAGATAAGCCACAATGGATGATTACCGTGTCGCCCTCTGCACTAACGTACAGTGAAGTACCAAGCGAAAACCTACATATATGATGTTGTATATTACAAACGTACTTGGCCAGAGATCTCACGTACTAGAGGAAGCACTGTACCAATAAGCCACCAAGCCCTAATTGCTCAGCAACATCGATGTACAGTAAGCTGTTGCTAGTCTACTGGGACAATGTAATGAATCGAGTTATGTAGTGTATACCAATGACTTTAGAGGTTTCAGCGTAATGGCTGCAATATCAATAACCACTCACGCTTAGGTAAGCCACCAATCATCAAAACCAATGAAAATGTGTCAATCATTAAGACACTTATCCGAAAAGACGGATGCATAATAATGACAGAGTCGTGGAGTACATAGGTATGGTCAAAGAATGTGTTAAGAGTCTTCATCCCGGCGAAATTAAAATACCGCTAATTTTACAGTAATTATGAGATATCTTCAAATAGATAAAAGAGAATCGAAATGTGGAAAAAGAGCGCCCTAGACAATGTCATTTTACATGAGAAACCGTTATCATGACTCACTTATTTGCTTTCGATTTCGAGCCGTTTTGAAAATCGGCACTTATTTTCGCGTTTCTAAACAGCTGAAAACGGAAAGCCACTAGATGACTTGTGATAATGGTACCTCACGCAAAATAATATTGTCTAGGGCGCTCTTGTTTCATATTTTAATTATCTTTTATCTATTTGAAGATATCACATAATTACTGTAAAATTAGCTGTATTTTAATTTCGCCGGGATGAAGACTTAACGCTAACCCTACGATTGGGACGCAACAAAATTTGTACTCCGTGAGTTCAGCGGCTCGTTTCAAGGGAAATGATGCAAATCAGGAAGAACGTGTGTGATGTTCTTTTGTAAAATTTCTCTATATGATTGTGTGCAGAATACGATCTAGCGTCATCGAACTTTCTATTTGTTTGAACAACTGAAGGCTCATCTGTGCAGGAACAGTTTCGAGATGACAACGACCTCATTCCGTATGTGAAAAAGTGGTTCTTTAACCTGAACCTCAAATGACCAACCTCAAGACTTTTACGAACATGCAAAAAAGATGGTTGTAGAGCAGTGACGGGGATAATACATTGAGTGACGTTTACAAAGGACCGATGCGCCCAGAGACGTACGGAAGGGGGGGGGGACACGGGGGTCCGGACCCCCCCCCCCCGAAATTTCGACTTTTAAAAAATTTAGCCTAATTTTAGGGGCAATTTTAGCAATTTTAATATAAAATAGCTTCATATTTAGTTTGAACCCCCCCCGAAATAAATTCCTGGGTACGCTACTGGATGCGCCTATCTACAAAATTTCACTTCTCTAATGATTACCATTTCCCAAATACGGTGAATTGAAAGTTACTTTTTGATTGATATTTATATATAAGAAGGACGGGTCTACAACACGCACAGTAAGTAAGCATTACTTTTTCTGCTTTCAGAAGGTCCTGAATCATATCACGTGTTCAGAAATCTTAATTGACACTTCTTAAAGTATTTTTTCAGTCTTACTAGCTGTCTTTTCCCCAAAATTCTCTTCATACTCCATGGAGGCACGGCGTTTCAGTGATAAAACGCTTAAGTCCGGGGTTTGGGGTCCCTAGTTCAATCCCCTACCAAGTAAGTTTGTGGTGGACAACATCTTGCCCATGGATTTTCTCGCTGCACTCCATTTTTCTCACTACAATCTCATTTCAACAATTCGTCCATTATCATTCACTTGCCTTAATCATCCGTCTCCCTTAGCCTAAGGGGAATAATCGTGGGACGTTAAACTGAAAGATTTCATTTCATTTTCTTCTCCATTATTATTGATATAATTACTTCAAGTGCTCTACTGTAACTGAAACTTGGTAAGTAAGTTAAACTGGCTGATGTTACAAGAAGTACTATATCCCCTATAAATAGGGTTGCCATAATTTTTTGATCCAAAATACGGATAAACCTTAAAATAACGACCTATCAAATGTACGGTGCCCAAACACAGAATAAATATTTTGAAATTCTTACCTAGAAACCACCTTTTTAGGTTATCACACAATTGTTCACTGTAATACTTAAAACACTATTGGAAACTAACATGTTTCATTTTTTTTATTATTTTCATTAACACAAATATAATAAATCATGCCATTAAATTAGGTATAAGAAATCTACACAAAAGAACCCTGGAATGGGAAAATGAGGCACTTTTTAAAAACATAACCTACTGTATTAATAGTGACTAAAATATAAGTTATATGGTGAAAACACAGTTGTTTTCGCCCAAGATTTTAACGATTCCCGAGTCGGAAATTTTCGGGCAGTTCCAAAATTGTCAAATACGTACATTTTCCTATTTCATGCTTTGTACCATACGGACACGGACACGGGTCCAAAAATACAAACAGTCCGTACAAAATACAGACATATGGGAACCCTACACTGAGAAAAAAAATGTAGGTGGCGTACTTAAAAAGATAGGTTACATGCGTAATTCCTGTAGTTTTTGGATTTAACGTACAACAGACGTATAACTGAAAACGCATGTTTTATAATATTTTCTGTATAAGTCTTCCATCTATACGTACTTTCCGTATGAAACAATGTAGGCAGTCAGGATCTCACATACAAATTGACGTATATAACATATAGCTGACGAAGGTAACATAAGTATATGCATGTGATATACGGAAAACTGTTAGATGTCAGACATCCTGTAACGGCATGATATAACATCTAAAGGCAGTGCCTATTAAGCATACGGATAACGTATGCTCCGTACTGATTTCTATAGTAAGCAAGAGGATTCCGTATATTTGTACAGTATACCACTGTCCGGAGAACGGATTTTTCTCTGTGTACCTATAAAGCTTCCTATTGGTTGGGATTTCGTTATTTACTTGTATTTTCAATAGCGTTTAGCTTAAAAATAGATGTAAGGTCTGTTGACATTCTAAATGAGGATAAAGACCTTATTTCCTTATGGTTTCGATTATAACCAAAAACAAACATGCTATGAAAGACATGAATTATTATAATGTTTTGTAATTAAATGATACAAACAAACAGTCAGTTAAAAAAAAAATCACAATTCGTGAGCATAGAATTACGCGATAAAAATATTTCTTTTATAGCTTGACATTTATAGCAACATACAATTTTGTTAATTATTTCTTATTAGTCACGATATTTTTGTAAGCTTTTTATTTTACATAATTTAGTTCTTAATTTTATTTTAACTTGGAAAAAAAATTAATCCACTTAAAAGGAATATCACATTCTGTATTTATAACACGCTGATCCATGAAAATAATAAATAAATTCTTAACAATATAATTGGCGTATCAGCCATTAACAACTTAGTGAAACAGGGCGATACCTTTTAGTGAAACAATTGGAAAAAATACGCTAGCTTATAAATTATTAATTAATTTTTAAAAGCTACTGTTTTCTTTTTTCTTCTTAAAAGCATTTTTTTCTTAATTTAGAAATAAGAACACTGTTCTTATCAGCAAAAATATAATTAGAATGATTACAAAGTCTGAACAAATTAGTGATTTTGGATAGTAAGGGCGAAAGGTTATATACAGTCTGGGCGTTCGAATATTACACTTAAGGCAGTGACGTCATTTGGGGTTTGATGAAGGGGACAATTGCCCTCGCTAATTTAGGATATACATATATACACTTTAATAACATATTAGGGCACGTGGCTCAGTGGTAGAGCGCTTGTAGAGTCCGTGGTTGATCCCCGGCTAAGTAAGTTTGTGTTGGACAACATCGTGCCCGTGGGTTTCCTTGGGGTAGTCTCATTTCATCCCGCTTTTTAATTCCGCTAATTCTTCCATTATCATTCACTCCCTTTCAGTGGCGTATTTACTATTTTGTTTCGGGGGGGGGACTTTGCTAACTTTCGGGGGGCTTTGTCTGAAAATGTGAAAATTCTGCAATATATTTCATATACTTTACTATAGTAAGTAAGATTTCGGGAGGGGCTTAAGCCCGGAAGCCGCCCCCTAAATACGCCACTGCTCCCTTTAATCATCGTTTCCTTAGCTTAAAAGCGCAGAATCGTGGGACGTTAAACTGAAAGATTTCATTTCATTTTACTTTAATAATATAGTAATAAAATCTTGAAATTCTACTTAAAATGGGGGGTCTTCCCCCAGCAAAACCTGAAATGAACCTATTGTATAATTTTTTGTAGAAGTCTTCCCCTTTTCCTTAGAGAAATGCAGTTTCGAAATAAATGCACAATTGTTTTTACCCTTCAAAATGCATTTTCAGGAAACAAATCTTTATGAGTTCGCACTTACTACTCGGAACGCCTCAAAGAGACCTTTAGTTTTGTAATTTACGCAGTGAATCCTTTATGCAGAAATCGTTTTTCAGTATATGTTTTGCTCAGATGCTGCATTGTGAGAACATAAGAAATGAATTTCCTGACCTCAACCTCATAGACTTTGAATACGGTAAATTTTGAAATATGTGGTTATCCCGTGAAAAACTCCGACACATGTGCCAGGTGTTTCGGATAAAATGTCCAGTGCTTATAAGTCACAAACGACTCCAAATATGAACCAACAATCACCTTATTTGAGGTTAATCTCCGTAGTAATCCACTGAAGTAAGAAACGAATGAGCGAAGACCCGAACAAAAGCGACGGAGTGATGTGGATGCCAGAGAGTTAAAGTTTAGATTTGATATGACGAGAATGTGATTGCGCGGGCCACCATTTTGAGTTTAGAAGTCCGAATCTTACCCTTGTCAAGAAAGGGTAGGCCTAATATATGTTTATTATGTTGTCTAATATCTGATACGAATGTTTGAGAAGAACATTTGAGAAAGCGTTCGTACTTGGATAGAGTTCATCGTCGCTGAAACGCCAGGTTTTCTACCTAGGTATATATCCGCCTCGGACTTCCATTAGAGCCAGCTGAGCGCCGATCATCTAGAGGAGATGAAGAAGAGAAAGGGCTACTATCCATCAAAGGCGTCGTTGAAAGACCACCGAGAACTTCAAGCAAGTATCGAGTATATTAATCCTATTCTAAACATATCGTTTCTTTCTTTCACCCGTTTTCACCCTCAGTAACATCACAATCTGCATCCAATTTTAATGTATTCTGTTTCAGTTACAAAACAGCCCAGGTCCCGATCTCATTACTTTTTGCTTTACAAGTTTAAGTTTTTCTAAATTCTGGCACGCCTTGTCAGTTCAAAATCCCCAACATCTTACGCTTACTATTAGATATCTGAGCTACAAGAACTGACGAGACATAACTGCACAATAGTATTAAAGAAAAAGTGTGGCAGGAAAACGCGGGAACGTTCTGCTTGACCCACAGGGGATCTCTATCATGAGGCTCTAGGGGTCACCTGAAAATTGTAAATGAATAGATGTCCCTTACGAATAATAATTTGTCCGTCATTGATTTTTCCTAAAAACAATCAAGGACCGTACATATTGTTCTGCTTTGGATCAAACTTGGCTAACGTGTGAAATACTATTCTGTGTGAAATGCACGCTAAAAACGCTCGTAACGAACAAACACTTCCGATATTCTAACACAGAAAAACTATTCTCCTGCATTGCCGCCTTCTTGTAGAGCGCTGTCACAGATCTGCCATCTAGCGTGCATGCGAGCCAGGAGGCGGGCTTTTAAAATTTAATGAGTGTATCTATGTTTTCATATATTACCCGCCTTTGTACCTCGTATACTTGTCAGTAAACAGTGCCTTGAAACCCAATGAATCATTTAGGCTAACCCTGTATCATATTGTGCAGACTTTTGATTTCCGAGTAATCGTCCATTGAATTTTAAGTCACACTTTTGAAAACAAAACAGATTCAAACTGAGATTCGAACTCAGTTCATCTGGATCAAACGTGGTATTCTGATAGACCTTGACTTACTGCGTATAAGTGCGTGAAATATAGAGGTGTGCATTCTTTCGGTTTCCGCGTGAAGGATCATCAATTTGAAATATGGACTTATTGACACTTTCACCACTCTACATTAAGATGAAAACAATGGTATTTTCGATGCCATTTACATCGAAATTCAGCCCCACAACTTGGGGAGGTATATATAAATGATCGAAAATGAAAGATGTTATATTAGTGGCGAATCCATAGTTTCCGACGTCGCTGAGATGAACGTGACATTTTCTATGCTGTTTAAATTGAAATTCAGCCCCGCAACTTGGTGAGAGGGAGAAGGGAGATAGGCTATATAAAAATAATAGAAAATGATCGATATTAGTGACGAATTCGTAATTTTTGGAGTCCCTAAGTTGATTGGTGACAGTTTAGGTGCTTTTTATATTCAAAATGAAACTAGTCTCCCCGTGCGAAAAACGGTCATTCTACTAGTTTTTAATTAAGATTTGCTTACAAAAAGTAATGAAGTACATATATTCTCCATTGGTAAACTAATTCTCATAAAAGTTGTTTACTTTCAATGATGTATCAGATAGAATTTTAAAAATTTCGGGTATACTCAGCAGCATATAAGAATTAAATTATATAATTTACCATTACTTTTACAGTGCTGCCTGCAGCAAGTCCCCGCGAATTGAAATTCCTTGTTCGGGGGAGGAGACGCGATAGCTCAGTGGTAGAGCGTTCACCCTTGGTTCATAGGGTCCTTGGTTGGATCCCAGCTCACGCCAAGTGAACTTTGAGGTGGACAAACACCGCGTGTGTATGTGTTTTCTTGGGGTTCTCCCGTTTCCTCCCACTTTATTCGTTCCACCATTCCATTCATTTCACATCATCACCGTCGTCTTTAGCCTAGCTGGCATAAACGTGAGACGTAAAACTGAATGGTTTCATTTCAATTTTCTTCTGGAATTCAACAACACTTATAGAAGAGGAAGGATTCAGAAATTATTGACACCAATAAAAATAAAATTAATGATTTGAAATTGGTCATTAGGTATTATTGTTAGTAAGTAATTCATTGCTAAAATAAGTTTATGATCATAATAATTTAAGTGGTTAATACAGAGCAAAAGCAAACAATTGTAATTTATCAAGATACACATCTGTACCACAAAAACTGAAGCCAGAAAGAGTAAACAACATTTATCTTTTCTAGGTATAAACATAATATATTCTCTTTCTCTCTATCTCTACATTTTTATCCGGTTTCATTTCATCTATTAATTCTGCATCGCCGTGTTAACACTCAGAAGTCTCATATGAGTCTTCAGACGACAGGTTTATACGTACATATATGAAAAGGGATATGGGACACATAAATTTATACACAGAACAGGTTTTATGTAGTGGAACCTATGCACCTGGTTTGCATTTTAAGTTCTCTTAAAGGAGTCAAATATACGTACATTGGAATATGTGATGCACAAAGCAACAAGATGGGGGGAAGAGGGAGGAGTTGGTATTGCATACAGAGGAAACCAATTGAGTAGTGTGGTAGTTGGAAGCAGATAGTAAACAGCAACTGAAGTTGTAGATTCAAACTAGTGATAGAGGAAGAATATATATATATATAATCCGTGATAGTGTTTGTGTGTGGTATAAATACACGTATGTTCCAATTACATGTATGGGAGTATAATTCCACACAAAAAAAAACTCAAATTGGGTTGCGTTTTGTCTCTAGCTTAAAATAACATTAAAAATATCTTAGACTAATATTTATTATTAAAAGAAACTATATATATAATCTTTTGTGGCGCCACCACTTGGGAACTAGGAAATTATAGCCGAAAGCCATGAAGAGAACGCAATAAATATGCCAGTATCGACGCTATTATCTTGGTAGGATTGAAACCTTCATACGTGGCGTAAGAACATAAATCTTTTGCATTGCACAATTTTCAGTTGATAATTGAAAACATGATTATTGACTCCTACGTGTATGTGGAATGGCGTAGAGACTCGGAGTTGAACCAAGACGATTTTGGTACTCAATTATCAAGTACGTCTCTTCTCGGAAATTATAGTGATTAAATACAATCTATAATAGATATTAGAATAAGAAGGGGTGGGGGTGGGAAAATGTTCGAGATTAGAATAGACGTACACTACTCTACAGATTTCAGTAAGTCGAAGAAACTAAAATGAATGAGTGTGAATTACTATGCGTAGTTTTTGAGAAAAATGGACAAAATCGAGCTGTTTCGTTACCATGCCCCCTATATTAAGTTGGAAATGATTATGAAATAAACATTGATTAAGCATTTCATTATACCACTAGAAAGACAACAGTGGGCAGTGTGGTTAGTGAGATATAAATCAAAATTATAATAAAATCTTCCGAAAATAAGACAAATGAGGTGTGTTCAAAAAGTATTGAACCTTATTTTTTTTCCCGCGTAAACCAACAAACTGCGGAAGACTTTCCTCAGTGTAGCTGTAGAGGGGGACACACATGCGCAGTTGTGATTTTTTTTTTTTTTTACCCGCCCACAGAAAGCATCAGTCGATTGCCGTAGTCCAACGAGAGAAGACGTGTAGTGAGCGGTCCTCGAGTTTTAGTTTTTTTGTAAAATGACAGCAGCGATATTGCATAAAGTTTGCAAAAAAAAAAAAAAAAAAAAAAAAAAAAAAAAAAAAAAAAAGAAGAAGAAGAAGAAAGATTCGCGATATCCAAGAATGAACCATTCAATCGGATAGGTACATTCAATTTTGAACGAGAATTTGATCATGAAGATAGTGTTCGCAAAATTCCATTTAAGCTTTCATCGCCAAACACAAAATTTCTCATCAACATTTTTTTCCCTACTCACTTGATATGATTCCGTGTCAACTTTTAGTTATTTCTCAAGTTGAAAATGCCACTAAAAGGGATCTGATTTGAGTTAAGAGAAGACATCATGCGTAATGCGACGGCACAATTGCTCAGCATTCCAAACAACTGTTCCAGAGGTTTTCCAAAAATGGCGGGAGCGATAGAAGTGAGTAATTACAAGAAGACTACTTTGAAGGGTAGTAGTATTTCGGATTTCCAAATCAATAAATGTTTCTTTGTTAATCAAAGGTTTCAATATTTTTCGAACACGCTTCGTAAATCAGTCGATAGATACAATGGAGCTTCATAAAATAACGTTCTTATGGATAAATTCTAATGCGTAGTTTCCGAGAAAAATTAAATATTATGGCCTAATATATGTCATTCTTTTACGTTTATGTTTGATAATTTTTATTGTAATGGAAAACATGGTTTATTTATTTACTTACTAAATACGTAAAATAAAAGCTTTACTAATTAGATTACTATATATATATATAGTCTTTTGCTGACGTTTACAGATATATTTCTAAAATAGACATAATCCTAATTCAAGTTGATTTGAACGTCCCTTTCTGCAGCGAGGCTATATGAGACGTGGACCTACTGATTAAATGGAATCCGAACCACATGAGCTCCCGCTGGGAATCGAATCCGGGTTTCCTACGCCAAAGGTGCGTACGCTAACCGCCGCTTAGCCAAGAATGAGTTCTATAATGCTAATTGTAATGCAGTTTCATATTCAAATAACATATATTTGTCTCTTATGGATATTAAAAGTTACTTTTTACCGTTTTCTTTTCTTTTCAATGATTATCGTAGACGTACCGTTCTATTAAAAAAAACTCTGACCGCTCTTTTTTTTTTTAATAAAGCCCTAATTCCTTACTTATGTGTTAAAATAAACAAGGATTTTTTCTGTTCAATAATTTATTTCTAGAGACTGGCAGTTGGGGTAGAATAAAATAGAAAATAGCAAAAGGAATGGCAAAAGTAAGTATTAAAAATTGCACTAAAAGTAGCAGAAATCTATCTATCTATATTCTATTAATAGAAAGGAAAAGTGACTTAATAACTCCTGAACCATTGACCGATCTCGATGAAATTTTCAACATAAATAAGGTTCGGATCTGGGATGGCTTTTATCGTTTCACATTCATGGTGAAACTTAAAGGAGGGAGAGGCTGGGGGTATATGAAAATGATCGATATTAGAGTCGAATCCACAGTTTTCGGGATCGCAGAGATGAACAGTGACACTTCCGATGCCGTTTAAATCCAAATTCTGGCCCGAAACTTGGGAAGTTGAGTGGAAGATATACATACATACATACTTACATACATATATATATATATATATATATATATATATATATATATATATATATATATATATATATGGGCGGATCCAAGGGGGGCTAAAGGGGCTACAGCCCCCTTGACGCTCAGGTATACATTGGATAAAATAGGCTTCAATCCTGTTTTGCACTGGATAAGCCGGCAAAATATGGTTTAGCCCCTCCCTTTATCATATCCTGGATCCGCCCCTGTATATATATCGAAAATAATTAAATCGGAAACCGCTTCAGTTATAATAAAAAGTGACTGACTAAGGAAACATATTACTAATTTTTCTTATTTTCACCCAGCGAAGCGGAGAATTGAGGCTAGTTTGATATATATTCATTCTATTTTTATGCCATTAATATACTAAAAACTCACATTAAATTCATTAATATACATTAAGTATTGTAAATACGTGTAGCATTAAATTAATGTATGACTTTGCAAGTATCAATAGACAGAACACATCAAAATAAATAGAGAAAAAAAATTAAAACTACAAATCATTGAAACGTTAGAATCAAACTTGTAAAGAAAATACGCTAATAAGTATCATTAAAGAATAAAGATTTAAAAAAACTTATTTGTAATCTTTTTTAATACTAGAAATCTTCAGTTTAACACTTAATATTGGAGTCTTTCAACACATGGTTCATTTCTGATTTGCACGTTTTAGCATTTTCCTTAGGTAGTTTGCACACACGTTACGTTCTCTATCTGTCTCTATAGTGTGATGCCCTGAAACGATCCTTCAACAACTACCAATATAACAGGATCGTATTTGAAGCACGTTACACAGCCTTTTAATTCATAACATCAGTTGTGCTTTCCACGTATTTGGTTGGTCAACAATGATTTGTTCCCTCCGGTAAGAAAAGTTAAACTCCGTTATTTCACAAGTGAACTGCGTTGAAGGATAACGGAGACCAATGTGTCTCTTACTTCCGGTAGGAAGATGATAAAACTTAAGAATAATAATAATAATAATAATATATATATATATATATATATATATATATATATATATATATATATATATATATATATATATATATATATATATATATATATATATATATATATATAGGCAATAACTACAAAGAATGACTTTTATTCACAATTACTTGTAAAATTGAAAACTATGGCATTTTACCACACCAAACTGACAACCTTTATTTATTCCATACAAAGATCGTAAATGAAAATATGCTGAAGAGCAGGGGTGCACCCAAGGGCGCTCATCAGTTGGGCCAAGGTAGGATGCTCGCCCCCCTAGAGGAAATTGTACTTCAGAATATCGAAAATCCAATAGAATTTTTACATTAGTTACAGCAAAATTTGAAACTATTTTTGAAACGTCGCTTATACTTGCCCCCCTTGGAGAACACAATATGGGCGCCCTTGAGTGCACCCACAGGGTCTATCGGGTCCGACGTCCCCCCCCCCTCAAATTTCGTAACTCGATTCACATTTGTAGACTTTCTTAGCAGAACTATACTTGTTTAACAGAGAAATGATTGATTTAGGATGAAGATTTGATTCAACGCCTCATTTATATTCTTTCCTTTCTTATAAAAATAATCGTTCTATCATTTTTTTAAAAAATATGTAGTTGGCAATAATTAACAATTACTTCGGACGCACAATAAGACAGGTTCACTATTACATAGGCGTATTGCATCTCCCACCACACCAAACATCCCTGGGTTTGCGTCTGCTGAGAAGCTAGTGCACAATACTTATAAGGAGAGACTCATTTCATACTGTGAAACTATGAAAGATTTCCAAACTGAGATATCCAATATTCCCATGAGAAGTGATAGGTTTAGCAGTTTTATGTTTCTATAGGTAGATGAGAGGGAAGAAGAAAGCTCCCACATGAAATTTTGAAATCTAATTCTTTCGCTATTTCTTAGTGATGTTGAAGAAGTTTGTTTACCAACAAAACTGATTTCCATAAAAGAATGTACCCCTTTAAAAAAAAAAAAAAGTACTCTCGGGCCTGTCCTTTGGGGGCCGCCTCCTTTATTGACATCTTTGATGGCCCAAACCCACTTCCGTACCATTCCATCGCTAATAATGTTTTCTCCACACACTTCACTAATCTGGCAATGAATTTCAACCGCTTGCAGAATTTAGCACTAAGAAAACGAATCACTGCGCTCAGGAGCGGATCTAGACCGGGGCCGGGGGCCTGGGCCCCCCAGCTTTTGAGTGACAAAAATAGTTGAAGCTCTTATTTATATATTTTTGAGAGTTTATAGTAAACTCATGATATATCTATCATAGTCTGGGTTCTGGTTTGCCCCTCAGTTATTACCTTCTAGATCCGCCTGTGACTTCACATAGTTTTCTTAGACTTTCCCATAATCTCTATTGCTCGGGGTTGAAATTATTCAATAGTCGAATGGAGTGAATAGATCTCTTTCCTAGCCTCTGATAAAAAATATATATATATATTCTGCGAAGATCTCTAAAAAATATAAATCTAAGATTTTATTATAAATACAGTAACATCGGCAAGGGATATTTTTTAAAGTTTTGCTTTTTAAACTTTGAGAAAGCTTTTGATCTCTTCTACTATGCATAGCACCTTTAGTGTACTTTGTCAAGGTATGTTATACTTCAGTCATTATCATAGCACTTGTAATGTCTTTGAATTAGTTAACCTTACGAACAAATGGAAGGTAATGATGGTACAGTAAGCAAGCAAAACAGAAACATATGCATAATTCTCGCTCGCCTTGAGTATGAAGCATGTAATTAACTCCCCTTTCCTTCCCATCCCCTGACTGTAAGGCAGATTTCCGTTCAAAACAGAAGAGATCTCTATTCGTGTCACTAATATGAGTCCTTGCGGTAAAGCTTTTCATTTATATTTTGCCAAAGTATGTTATTATAGTTTTGCTGGAGACAAGCATGAAAAAAAACTTAAGGTACAATTTAAAGAAGTATTTCAGTGACATACTGATTGCATAAAACAATGCATGTATACAAGCGGAAATATACTACGGTTCTTTCTTTACTTTTTTTATTAAAGGAAAATGGAGAAAAACATAACCAGATATCATAAGATTTTAAAATTATCGTTCCAAGTCAATGCTAACTAACTAACTAACTCTATGGCCTATGGAACCCGGAGGTTCAGTGCCGCGTTCACAAAAGCTCTCCACTGACTTCTATCCTTAGCTAATTGCATCCAGTTTCTACTTTGTATTCCTATCTCTGCGAGATCCATCTTAATATTGTCCTCCCATCTGCGTCTAGGTCTTCCTAATGGTCGTTTTCCTATGGGTCTACCAGTCAAGACTTTGAAAGCGTTTCTACTTTCTTCCATTCTAGCTACATGACCTGCCCACCTAAGCCTCCTGGACTTGACGACCCTAACAATGTTGGGTAAACCGTATAAACTATGTAGTTCCTCGTTATGAAGCTTCCGCCATTCCCCATTCTCGTTCCTCTTGGGTCCGAATATTCTTCTCAGGATGCTGTTCTCAAATACTTTCAGTCTATGTTCTTCCCTCAGAGTAAGCGACCATGTTTCACAACCATACAGAACAACTGGCATGATTATCGTTTTATATATTTTAAGCTTCAAATTCCTCGACAGAATTCGCGACGACAAGAGATTTTGAACCGAATAATAACACGAATTCCCAGCTTTTAGTCGACATTTAATTTCTTCGTGAATATGATTTTCCTCTGTTAATATTGATCCTAAATATTTGAAACTATCCACTTTATCAAAAGTATTATTTAATATTTTAACGCCTCCACAATTTGCCGTATTACGGTCCCGACGCACTTCCATGTATTTAGTTTTCTCTGCATTTACTTCTAAACCCCTGTCCCTGCAAGCGTTTAATAAGATCTCTGCATTTATTTCTACTGTTCTCCTATCATCCCCTATTAAATGCTACATGACATTATTGGCTTCTTCCGTTTCAATAAATTAGCCAATACACTTAAGGAAAAGTCTGAACAACTTGGCGTTGGCAAAGCAGTGCTGGCAGGCAAAATACACATTTCGAATTAACAATCGGTGGACACTTGAGTAGTGATTCTTAATTACTAGTATATTGCCAACAGATCTTCACATGTTTCTTCCGTCTTGTCTCCTTTCCTTCTCGCTTCTGTTTATCCTTAACATCACTCTGAGCGTAAAGACATACCCTGACGTCAACCAATGGTCATTTGGAAACGACTGGCTTATTCTTGCGTCACCAAATTCCTCATTTTGGGAAGAGTAAAGATCTGGTTACGAACGCTCTTCTTTGTTCAAAAAAAAAGAAAAAAAGAAAAAAAGAAAAAAACGAAAAGAAATCAGAAAAATATACAAAGAGAAACAATATACAAGGAGAAATCCTAAAATAAATTTCCCTACTACCCCCTTCCCCCCCCCCCGAGAAATCGTGTAGTAAGACATACAGTAGGTTTAGATTCATCTATACGTCATTTAGAGATATACGACCAATAAACTGCAGATGGCGCTATTGGAATGCTAGCAGGAGGTTCGAACGAACGGGTCATTCTGTGTCCGGCCAGTATGGACAATAGTAGCAGAGACAATTTGCAAACCGCTTGCTGTAAGCTTGAATTGCAAGTCGGCCCAGCTTACATCCAGCTTGATTGTAAAACGTGCAATCATTCCGCTAGCTGGATTCTAGTAACAAAGTTACATAGAGGTAACCTTGCATTCAGTGTTCCATTCAAGCTTGACGCAAGAATTTTGCGCTGGCGGCAAGTCAATAGCCAATGAACGACCAGTGATGCTATGACGCTCTGCAAAGGATCTAAAATATTGCTTCCAAGTACAACAAAAGGCAGGTTGTATGAAAGCATGCGTTTCAACTGCAAGCGTAGAAAGGCAAAAACCAAGCACGGATCAACCGGGCAACAGCTTTCTTGCTGCTAGGGGAGGCAACGAAAAAACATTTTGTCGACCCAGGTTTGCAGCGCCTTGCCCATGCACCATACAGTCCCGACCTCGTACTCAACGAATTTCCATTTATTTCCAGCACTGAAAATGGCTGTCTCTGGAAGGTGCTTTGGAACAAATGATGAAGTGAAAAAACTGTTTTTTCTTTAAGTACACAGAAGATACGTTTTTAAGCCTCGTATGACAAATACATCAATCAACCAACATAGATCACTCAAATATTAATCCTCAGATCTAGATGGCGTTATGATCATTGTCCTACTTTGAAAAAAAAAATCTTAAGTTGTAATGAAAATGTTACAATAGTTTTTAATCGACCAATAGACTGGAATAGTGGTGACGTCATTTCCTCTCCGTTACCATGGTGATCGCCATTTTGTTTTCTATACAAACGTGAGTGTGTAAATGAGGTGTTGAGTAAACAAGGGCTGTGAAATTATTTAGAATTTTTAAATACTTTGAGAACGAAGTAAAGTTGGTGGAAAAAGGCGAAAATGCTCTTGAATCAAATCACGTGTCTTCCGTAATGTATGATGGTGAATTTATATATTTAAAAGGCAGAGTGGAGGCAAACATGAAGAACTGAAGTTGAGGTAAGTTTCTATCCATTATTTGTTAATATAAATGCCTCGATGTATTACACAGAAGGGGAACAAACCTTATGTAAAGATCGTGTTGATTTGTCTGTATCATGTAATATTACAATTGTGTGTTCTAATCGAATCATATTTGCTCATTTATTTTGCCTTAGTAATTTTAAGTTTACGATTAAGAATTTTATGTTGCCTACAGACTATCGAAAATCTTTAGTAAAGAATTCTACGATATTGCTTGTTCCATTTCTGTTCAATTACATTAATGCTTACAATCAAATACATAACATATCACCATTTATGCGTTATTTCTCAGCCTTCGCTCGTGTTTGTATAGAAAATAAAATGGCGATCACCATGGCAACGAAAAGGATGTGACGTCACACTATTTCAGTCTATTGCCTGCATACTAGCGACATCTAATGTCGTCAGGTAGGTAAGCGATATCGCAACTAGTGACATCTATAAGTGTGACCGCTTACTATTCGCAATTAGATGGTACACTGAGACGGTAGCCATGTATAAATAGGAATTCATGCCCATATAGTAAAATAATAATAATAATAATAATAATAATAATAATAATAATAATAATAATAATAATAATAATAATAATAATAATAGGCCTAATAATAATAATAATAATAATAATGGTTTATTATTATTATTATTATTATTATTATTATTATTATTATTATTATTATTATTATTATTATTATTATTATTATTATTATTATTATTATTATTATTATTATTATTCGCTGCCGAAACTATTATTCGTAATTTATAAAATGCTTTGTTAATTTACATTTCTTTATCACTCAGATTATCATTCACCTTATTAAATGCTTACAGGAACAAGGGTTTAGAAGTAAATGTAGAGAAAACTAAATAAATGGAAGTTCGCCAGGATCATAATACTGCAAATTATGCGTCCAAATATCAAATTATATATTCGACGAGGTGAATACTTTCAAATATCTAGGATCAGTATTAACAGACCAAAACTATATGCATGTGGAAATAAAATGTCGACTAAAAGCAGGAAATTCCCGTTATTCAGTTCAAAATCTCTTGTCGTCGCGAATTGTGTCAAGGAATTGGAAGCTTAAAATATATAAAACAATAATCATGCCTGTTGTGCTGTATGGTTGCGAAACATGATCGCTGAGGGAAGAACAGAGTGAAAATATTTTACAACAAAATCCAGAAACGAATATTCGGACCCAAGAGGAAAGAGAATAGGGAATGACGGAAACTTAATAACGACAAACTGCATAATTTATTCCGTTTACCAACATTGTTAAGGTCATTAAGTCTAGGAGGCTCAGGTGGGCAGGTCATGTAGCCAGAATGGAAGAAAGTAAGAACGCTTTCAGTCTTAACTGGAAGACCAATCGGAAAACGACCAGTAGGAACACCTAGGTGCAAATGGGAGGACAATATTAAGATGTATCTAGCAGAAGTAGGAATACAAAGTAGAAACTGGATCCAATTGGCTAAGGATAGAAGTCAGTGGAGAGCTTTTGTGAACGCGGCATTGAATCTTCGGTTTAGGCCATAAAGTTGTTGTTAGTTGTAACTTTAGTACACATAAAGTAAAATCTACAAAATAACATCGAATTATGTACATATATGACGAGTCGGTTGAATGTGTGACGTTTATATTCTTTAGACTAAGGGAGACGGATGATTAAGGCAAGTGATTGATGATGGAAAAATCGGTAGAATGAAAATTTGAGAGGAAACGGGAGAACCCCGAGAAAACCCACGAACATGATGTATCTATTCATATAACCGGTAGTACAAAGAGATTAAGTATTTTATTTTACATGTTCCCATTGAATTTTCAAATATATTGTAGTATACCAAATAGTAGCAGTAATAGTATCTAATCGTTTCAAATTCCTTGCTTCATATCTCAAGCACAACCTTTATACTCATTATAAAAACAAATAATAAAATTAAAACCTCTTTATCACTCAATTATTGTTTCTTGTTCTCTTCAATCCATATTTTTCTCTATCTCTCGCAACATCCTATTAAAAATCAACTTAAAATTTAAATAAACACAAAAACTTATAATTAAAAATTCAATTCTATATTTACACCCCAATACTAAATATTCTTCACAAAATAATTATATATATATGTACAGTGGCGGATCCAGGATATGATCAAGAGAGGGGCTAAACCAAAATTTGCCGTTTTATCCAGTGTAAAGCTGAATTGAAGCCCATTTTATCCAGTGTAAACCTGATTGTCAAAGGGGAGCTATAGCTCCTTAGCCCCCCTTGGATCCGCCCTTGTATATATATATATATATATATATATATATATATATATATATATATATATATATATATATATATAATTAATTTCGTAGGGAGCTTCTAATCCCCAATAATCCTAGTGAATAGATTTTTGGTCGTAATACTTGCTAGAACTTGAATTTTAAGCGTAAAACAAAAATGTAATGAGTGGAAGAAAGAAATACTGCAGCTCTTATATTTTGTAGTGAAAAAAAAGAACATGGGACGTTGTAAACAAGTCAGAATTGACGCATCAATTACCCTGACTAAACGAAACAAGAATTACGACACGCTACATACAACAAACACCATACAAACAAAACACCTCCAGCCAAACAGAATTTTCAGAGCTTATTACTGCTACATCTTTTTCCTATCGTCAATCAACAATATTTTTGCTAGTTATAAGTGACATAAGCAAGATGTTGCAGCTGTTCGTCATAACTGATGCGAAGTTCCTTGTTGGCGTCCGTTACGTTTGCTAACGTGTAAAAATATTTGCTTCGTTAATGAACCAAGGCGAAATCTGGTAAATTAATTGTTAAATTCTTAGCTGCGACAAATTAAGTTCGTATACAACTTGCTATTGGTTACGGACTATGCAAGTTTTTTTTTTTATCCTGATCGACACAAATCAAGTTTTCATCTTCTAGTATCAATAATATTTTCTCGTATCTCATAATCTGATTGGCCAGGTAAGTTTGTGGTGGACAACATCCTGTCCGTGGGTTTTCTCGGGGTACTTCCGTTTCCTCCTACATTCACATTACACTAAATTTTCCATCATTCACTTACTTCAGTTATCCGTCTCTGTTAGCCTAACAAGCATAACCGTGGGTAGTTAACCTAAAAGTTTTTTTTAAATCTGATTTATCTCTCATGTTTTAAGCTGATTTAATTTTTTAAAAAATAAAATTCATAAAGGTCAGAGAAGATAAATTATAGTTTAAAAATAAAACTAAACAAGCTAGCTTTCTATAATTTTAGAGCAGTACTAACTTTCGGCTAACTAGTTCATACCAAATAAGTTCAAAGCTTAATGTTGTTCCAAATGTTGTCAAATGAGTTCAATGCTTAATGTGTCAGTGTTGGTTTCATCTTAATTGTTAGTCATGTGACAAAGACACTTATATTTATGACTTTTCTTAATAGTAGCTTAATCATTTGAAAATAATTGTCATATTTCAGTTCTGAGTGCATATGTCTATGTTTTTACTAAATTAACATTTAGGGTATAATTACTAGCGTAGTACTTTCTTCACATTTCATTTTGTGATAAAATTTATACGTAGTTCAAGCCTGTGTTGTAAGGTTTTGTATATTGGGTAAAGATGAGAGAACTCTCTCTCAGGAGCGTCATTTCAGATTTTGCTTGGGGGGCAACACCCCTTGATATAAGTAAAATTTCACGTTTTTCACTTATTTACTACTATTCTATTGATAAAATCTACATACATCTCAAACTCAGGGGGAGCAACTGCCTCACTGCTCTCCCCTAAATGACGCCCTTGCTCTCTCTCATTTTAAAATTTACAATTGTTCCATATTACCAAACTATTTCCCAAGCCCTCAATCTTGCATTGTGTATAATTTCACAATTACTGTGCTGTTTGAAAATGCGTTAAGTAAAACGAAGATAGAAATTTAACTGTACCTACGCTATACGCGAAAATATTCAGTCACCGACTTTTCGATTGACAGTGGAAAACCAAAAAGTGTTCTATATTCCACCCTTATCCCATAATAATAATAATAATAATAATAATAATAATAATAATAATAATAATAATAATAATAATAATAATAATAATAATAATAATAATAATAATAATAATAATAATAAAATTCTGTTATCATTTAAAATTATCAACTGGAATGTCACTTCTCTACGAGGCTAAATATTTAGAATTGAATTTCATATCTTTGCTAACTTCTTTTCAATTTTAAATGTCTTAGCATTAAAAATGTTGCCCAACATAAAACAAGAAATTCCTCGTCTCACCTCGAAAATGAGACTAGACATTTCACGAGCTTTGTGGTCAACACCAATCTTAGATTTCAAACACTCTTCCATATAAACAGAGTGAGTCCAAAAGTAAGTATACAGTACCGTACTGCATTTTATTTCATTTCTTATTGCTACCCATCAGGTAGCCTTAGTTTCTTTATTATCTGTTCTTAATGTGTTATTGCTTACATCTTATGCTCGGAAGAGCCGAAGCAAATAAACCTGTAAACTAGAATGTTATACTTGATCAATACAGTGGTGTATAGTTTTGGGCCACCCTGTATATAAAATGATTATACGAACAAAATAAACAGTATTTATTAACGTTTAAAGATATACAAATCATTACACTTTATACTGAGAAAATTTTCAGAGTCAAAGTAGCCAAAATTCGGTTTACCAGTAACCGACTTCCTTTGCTTCGTCAATATATAGCACACCGAGATCTCGATTACTGCAACCGAGTGCTACTCGGTTAGTTAATCTGTGCTCATTGAACCGAATAGTTAAAGCCTGTGATAAACATCTTGGTATTTCAGTTAAACGAATAAAACGCAAGCTCTGACGCGACGTTGCCAAGTGGCAAAGGGGTGCGGCTATGACTTAGCTAAGCAGACGAACTACAGCGCGATCAGGTGGCAGGGAATAGACTGAAGAGAATGTGTACAAAATAAACATGGCAAAACCGCAGGCCTCTCATTTGCTAGCAGCATTTACGAGTCTTCATCCCGGCAAAATTAAAATACCGCTAATTTTACAGTAATTATGTGATATCTTCAAATAGATAAAAGATAATTGAAATATGGAACAAGAGCGCCCTACACAATATTATTTTACATGAGACTCACTCATCTGCTTTCGATTTCGAGCCATTTTGAAAATCGGCATTTATTTTCGTGTTTCTAAACAGCTGAAAACAGAAAGCCGCTAGGTGACTTGTGATAACGGTACCTCACGTAAAATAATATTGTTTAGGGCGCTCTTGTTTCATATTTCATTTATCTTTTATCTATTTGAAGATATCACATAATTACTGTAAAATTAGAGGTATTTTAATTTCGCCGGGATAAAGACTCTTAAAGGGAACTTGGAGCGCCGCCTTCAAATGCCAAGATGTTTGTCACGCCGTTTAGTTGACTACGTATAAGCCATTAAGGAAAATGACATAAAACTTTGAAACGCAATTAACACGATATGAACCACTTATCCACGGATCAATAGGGTAACAGCTTAACACTCTTGGCTACCAAAGCATTTATTCTAATGCTCTACGGAAAATCATGTCAATTCTGGCTTCTCTACTTACAAGTAAGAATTTAATAATGGGAACACTTCTATCATTTCAACACAATTAGAGACCTTCCAAATGGACTAATATGGTTGAAATTTTGTACGTAGGCGCATTTTATTTTGCTTCAGAGCTTTTCTTTTCACATCTTCGACTCCAAAACAAATCATTTTTAACGGGTTTACTTAACCGAATGAATTGTTTCCCAATTTTCTCGGTAAGTAATAGTCCACAGATGGGTTAAAAGAACAAAGTATGGCTTAACTATTAACTCAAAGAATTTCTTCAAAAAAGGATAATTTTTAACAGAAATTCTGCTACTAAGAACCGAGTTTTGACATAACACTCCTTAGCAACCGGAACAATTTTTTCAGAGTATACTTCAATTGTTTACCGATATTTACATGCTGTTATATCACACCCTTCGTGAATTTCTCGTGATGCAGAAGAATTCTGATAACTTATAGATGAAATTAATGGAAAATGAGGGCATAAAATAAAATAATAAATTTAGAAAAGGAGATTAGAAAAAAATTAGAAAACTAGTCAAAAACTTTCACAAAATTTACAAGATAATGAACCTATTCTCGTCATGTTGTTTCGTGGGTAACAGTTCTGTTTTTTTTTTTTTTTACAATTCGTTCGAAAATAATGATTGAGGGTGGATTTCTTTATTTGAAACTTTCTCGCGTAAATTTAGATAGCACGATATTTTGAGTTGAGGAACTAGAACGTGCTAGAAAAAAAAAGCCTATCTTCGTCAGTGTTTACTCGGCCATATTAACTTCTTTTTTTTTTTTTTTTTTTTAATTATCACATGATATTGTGGAATAATACTGCTAGTTATTCATTGGCCAATTTGGTATATTCTATGTCATTAAATGTTATTGCTTGAACGCTCAGAAAATGATTGAGATATCGTCTATGCAAATGGTCGGTTAAACCATTAATTACTCGTATATGGCGACGACGCAACTATCAAAAGTAATACATTTACCTGCGTTTTTTATTTTCGTTTTTTGCTCGTCCCTCAGATAATTGTCTTAATTATATTTTGTTAATAAATAAAAAGGAGAAAAATTTCAAAAAATTAAAATATTCATGAATAACAAGTATATATTAGAATCTATGTATAAAATAAATAAGCAAAAAACTGTCTATACCGCGTACGTAATTAACGCACCTGTGCGTTGTATTTTATGCCAATCAGAATCCTCTGCTTCTCATAACTTATGATGTTTTTTCTTATACTCAATATTAATTTTCTTGTTCTTGTTGTTGTTTTTGCTTTTTCATTCACATGCGATATGCACTTTATACGTAGAACATGTCATTTGTAATGTAAATGCAACGCAATACAAATAATAATACCACAAAAACTGCAGAAATTCTACACATCAAAGTATTTAATAATTGACATAGCTCTATGGTCTATGGAATCCTGAGGTTCAATGTCATGTTCATGAAAGCTCTTCATTTACTTCTGTCCTTAGACAACTGGATCCACTTACTACTTCGTATTTCTATATCTGCTAGATACATCTTAATATTGTCCTCCCATTTGCGCCTAGGTCTTCCTAATGGTAGTTTTCTGATTCGATTTCCAGTTGAAACTTTGAAAGCGTACATGACCTGTCCACCTGAGCCTCCTAGAATTGATCCCCTAACAATGTTTGGTAAACGGTACAAGTTATGCAATTCCTCGTTATGAAGTTTCCGCCATTCTCCATTTTTGTTCCTCTTGGGTCCGAATGTTTTCTCAGGATTTTATTCTAAAATAATTTCACTCTACGTTCTTCCCTCAGAGTTAATCGATCATGTTTCACAATCATACAGCACAACAGGCATGATTATCATTTTAAATATTTTAAGCTTCACATTCCTCGACAGAATTCACGATGACAAAAGATTTTGAACTGAATAATAACACGAATTCCCTGCTTTTAGTCGACGTTTAACTTCTTCCTTTCTGAATATGGTTTTGGTCTGTTAATATTGATCCTGGATATCTGATAGTTTCACTTTGTCGAAAGTATTACTTGATTATTTTAGTGTATCAATTTGCAGTATTACTATCCTGACAAACTTTCATGTATTTAGTTTTCTCTGCATTTGCTTCTAAACCCATGTCCCTGCAAGCGTTTAATAAGATCTCTGCACTTCTTACTATTGTTCTGCTATCATCCACCATCAGATTTACATCATCAACATACGCCGTAACCTTGTGAATACAATTCAGCTCTAGCCCCTAGTTGTTATGTATGATTTTCCTTATAGCCTACATGATAACCAGGGCCCGGATCTTGTTGACAATCAACTTTTTTCTGTGACGCATAGGACAAGGCAAGTTCAAGTAAAAACGTTATCCATCAACTCTAGGTTCTAAAAATATCTTTTTTAGGGTCAACTTTTGGTCACTTTTTGCCGTTTTGAAGTTTCAGGTCATTTTTTAATGTTTTAAGGTAACTTTTAGGTCACTTGTGGAGTTTTTATTCTTTTTCTTCTACATAAGGAAATCTTTAAATGAACACGGTTTACGGATGTGGAAAAGACGAAGTTGAATAATCCCTTTTCTTGCTTCCTGACTATTGGGATGAAAAAACTGCATTCTTAACAAGCTAATGAAAACTAAACTGTAGCTGGTTAACGAAAGGTGGGGGTTGCTAGGGAGCCAAACAGATAGTTTTGGGTTGTTGACCACAAAGGATGTGATCACCTGGATAACTAAAAATGGATTAGAAGGCATAAAAAGATTTTAAACAGGGTTTCATGTATTATTCTCATGTAGTCTACACTTGCGAACTTTCATTGTTTAAGAGTGCTTCCTAGTTTCAACTCGGGAGTGAATTGACGTTTTCAGTACCTACAATGCCGTACAATGACTGATCAATAGAAATAAATGATCAATGGCGTGCAACTAACTGAAACTTTTTTTTTTCAGTATGAGGGAGAAATGTTAATTAAAAATCTAATGGATATTAAAAAATGTCAATGTTTAACGAAATAAACGTTTAAGAAAACGCAAGTTTTAAGGTCAATTTTTGTGATTTTTAGGGTCATTTTACAGGAATTTTAGTTTCATTTTATAGGTCACTTTTTAGAAAATTTTAGGCCAACAAGATCCGGGCCCTGATGATAACAAAGTTGAATAACAATCTGGACATTTCTAAAGAGTGTGCGTATAGGTCATTATTTGCGAGAACGTTGACACACTCAATGTGATTTCATACTGGGAATCCACAAACTTGACGCTGAAACTAAAACTCCGAAATGTCGTTCTAGATATAGTATAGAACAGCGGTTCCCAACCTCTTTCAACTTGCCGCACACTATGGGTGTTACCTGGATTCTCGCGGCACACTTATAGATATTATTATTTGTAAATATGAAACACTGTGGTATTTTTTCTGTGATTATTGATCTCCTCTCAGAGAAGAAAGCTCTTTCATTGTTTTTTCCGCCTTGGTTTTCGCCATAGTTTTTTCCGCATTATGCTTATTTTTCATTCTAATTTAAAAATAGAAAACAATTGCAATGAAATATTTGACTCAGGTTTCTAAAAATACGCTTTCTGTTTAAAAAACTGTATCCAACCTTTTACTAAGAAGGAGGATCACTAAATTACGAACGAACAAACAAATCTCTTTTACTTTTAAAACACAAATGTAGGTAATTTGTCGAAAGGATTGAATGATATTTTATATTTTCAAGATACGAAGTAGTCTGCAACAATAAAGAAGCAATAATGGTCATAACAATTATAACAAATACTTTTTTGAACATTAGAAATGTACAGAACAGTAATCCGGTATAAAACTTAAAATTGTAGATTCATAGTAGAGGTTCCTAGTAATGTGAAATACAAATATACATTTTTCCCTACGTATTGCAATTTGATTGCTATAAAATTAATAATTTTGTTTCGATTCCACGCTGCACAGCAGCGGCCCATTCACGGCACACCGGTTGAGAAACGCTGGTATAGAAGGACAGAGAAATATTAAATGTGGTCAAAAGATCGTTAAGGGAGACATTGTCTCGAAGTATGTGATAGAGGCTATGGTGGAAGAGAAAAGGCGGGAGAGAAGAAGAGGCGTACGTCAAGACGAAGATGTTTGCTTCAATGCTATAGGAGATTTCCATTTGCGCCAAGGGCGTGCTATTAATTGCAGAATACCTATTATTATTATTATTATTATTATTATTATTATTATTATTATTATTATTATTATTATTATTATTATTATTATTATTATTATTATTATTAGTTAGTAGTAGTGGTAGTATAATAGTAGCTGATTTTTTGCGTCCCCGATTATGGCGTTGGATAAACGGGATGGGTGATTGATATAAGTGAATGCTTATGGAGGAATTAGTAGAATGGTAAAGTGGGAGGAAATAGGGAAGAACCGTGACAAAACCCAAGAACACGATATTGCCCACCATAAAGTCACATGACCAGAGATCTAACCAGGGACCCTTGGCATCAGAGGTAATTGTGCTGCCACTGTCCTACTATGCCCCATTATTATTACTATTATTATATATTATATTTTAAAATTGATACGTTAATTATTCAATACGTTGATGTGTTTAGTATTTCTAACCACCTTGATGTGCTTAGTATTTCTGCCATTTCTGTGATATTATTTGTGCTGCGTTGCTTTTACATTACAAACGAAATGTTCTACGTATATATTGTCAGTCTAGTTAAGAAACATTGCATGTGAATGAAAAAACAAAACAAGAACAACAAAATTAATGTTTAGTAGTAAGAAAGACATCATAAGTTATAACAAGCAGAATATTCTGATTGGCATAAAATACAAGACACAGGCGCGTTAAATGTGCACGCGATATAGACTTTTTTTTTTTGCTTGTTTGGCTTATGGATAGCTTCTAATATATATTTGTTATTCATGGATCTTTTTATTTAAAAAAAAAGAAAACTTTTCTAACGTGTGTTTTCCTCCTTTTTATTTATTAAGAAAAATATAATTAAAACAACTATTTGAGGGAAGGTAAAAAAATGAAAATAAAAAGCACGAGTAAAAATATAGCTGTCGTTTGGGTTGTCGCGATATAATTATTGGTTTACTTTGTGATTTTGTATAGAAGATATTTCTATTCATTTCTAAGCCTTGAGCGTCATGGATATTTAATGACAGAAAAGAATACAACAAATAGGCAAATATATAACTACAGGGTGTCCAATATACAATGCAACCCAGAGTTTGGGATAGTAGAACTTTTGAATCTGAAGCGATACGATCTGAAACGAACACTGCTATTCATTTCTAAGGGAGCGAGAGGGATAATCCTCGAACTATACAAGATCTGGAAACGAACATTCGCACTTGCATTGAGAACATTAACACTTCTACTCTCGTAAAGTTGCTGCCAACATGATAAAACGTGTTAACCAGTGTTTGAATCAAAACAGGGGGCATCTGCTGTAGAGCTTATAATTCATTTTGTGATAATAGCAGTGTTAGCGGGTGCATGTAAGTAAAAGTTTTAACACGATAATTTCAAAGTTTCTTTTTCGTTATTTTCAAGAATTGCATAATGTAGACAGGTCCTTAATACATCTTTTGATGCGCTGAAACATATGCAGTGTTGCCAATTCAGTGTAAATTTATGAAAACTACGATTTCCCTAGTTCCCTCTTACAGAGGTCTCATCCGACTAGTTATGGGTGGAAATGAGAACTTCTTTTTTCTGTCCCATAGTGTACAAGCTACTCCAACCAAACAACCTGAAAATTAACGACAGAACATCCACACTTATGAGTTATGAGTCAATTTACGTGTTTTGTAAAAAAAAAAAAAAAAAAAAAAAAAAAAGAATGATTTCCACCTTCGGTTACATCTAGCAACACAGTGTGGTTCCTAGTGTATTTTAATCGTTGCTTCCTAGTTTAAAAATATATGCATAAACAAGGTTTCATTTTGGTATTACCAGCAGCGGTTCTTGATCTGTAGAAGCACCGGTTGAAATGTTGCAATATCAAAGGTATGTAGGTACGCGCAAGTGTTCCCCTCCCCTAACATTCTTGAGTCTTATCCAAAACATATTCAGGAAATATGAAGAGGAAAGTCCTTTTAAGCCCCATTTGTATATTTATTGATTAAAGTGTATTCTCTAATATTGATGTAATATATAAGCTATTTCCTTTTTCCCAAATAACCACTATCAATGTAAGTTTATATACTATTTATATACAAAACTTCTTCGTTCATGTTATTGAACAAGAGATAAATCGAATATATAGCATGTGCTGTAAGCCATGAATGATATCGTTAACCCAAAAAGAAGAAGAAAGCAAGAAAATTGCATATAATCATGCACGCAGTTAATCAGAATTATTTAATTACGTAAACTATGCATTATTTTAAAATGGAAGGTCTTTCTTCGTTCTTTTCGAGCTTCAATTTTTTCTACGACTTCATTGAAATCTGAAATGCTGATCGCCAAGTTTATCTGAATAAAAAGCATCGCTACTGCAAATATTTTCCGCTTTATTTTCGTTAGGGTACAGAGACACCTCTCTCCGACAATATGCATTTTGTTAGCATTTTTTTTATATGAATGTAAGTGACAAAAACTCCATTTTCAGTAACCATGTATTTTTGTCTTCTGTTCCACTATAAAAAAGCATAAGATTTTTTCCTTCGAAAATGAAAAAAAAATAATAGTTTAACATTCCAGCAATTTAGGCTAAATAAAAAAATGAAATGGAATTTTTAAGTTTTACGTCCCACGGTTATGCCGGTTAGGCTAAAGGAGACGGTGATGATGAGAGATGAATGAAATGGTGGAATGAAGAAAGTGGGAGGAAACGGGAGAACCCCGAGAAAACCCACGCACACGGTTAGGCTAAATAAGACAGGTGAGTATTGAAAGTGAATGTTTTGAGATTAATTTTTTATGCTCTCCGCCAGAAATCGAACACTAGAGCATGTGCACGAAAGACAGAGCTAAGAATTAGACCAATGGTAAGACATTTTCTTCTTCGAGACTCGATCCCTCCCCCTCCCCAGAACAGGATATTTTTGACTTTAAAAATAAAACCTATCTCAAGAATTTTCACTTTTATATTGTAAAACTTCGTCCCATATAGGTATAGGTAGAGCGTTAATAAAAAGAGTGTCCGAAATCGACTCCCACTACCGGCTTTTGCTATAAAAGTTTCACTATAAAAGTATTTTACAAAATACTGTACAAATAATTTCTCTGTATACAAAGTTAGTTATAGGTAGTCCTTGACCGTAAGGTCGCAGACAGGATCTCTACAGAGCCCCGTAGCAGGCTAAGCAGAGGGAAGATAGAGATCCAATGCTCCGTAGCAAGCAGAGGAGGGCTAAGTGGCCAACAGAGCCCCGTAGCAGGCTAAGTGGCTGAGGTTAGGATTCCCAGACAGAGCCCCGTAGCGGCTAAGCCAGGAGATATGATAGGCGTAGTCCCGTAGCAGACTAGAGGCCTGGGGGTGGTTACTCCTAATGTTCCGTGGCAAACAGTAGGAGGGTCACCAGAAAACTGATACAGAATTCGCCCATTTATAGGGTTCGTTGGGTGGCGGTGGTGCTGCTGCTCCGTGGGAGGGGCCAGAAGCCCGACGTCTGCAGGTGATTGTAGATCCATCTGGTGTGAAATCCTCTTGCCAAACCACGTATTGGTGTTTGTAAACACTGCCGTGTAGAATTGTTTATTCACTACATCACGTCGGACATTACAATATTATAAATGTAAAATAAAATCTATTGACTTCGAACGACCACCCTCCCCCAACATGCAGCCTGGATCCGTCGCTGTTTCCACCAGACGCGTATTTGTTCTTTGCGAGTTTCTGCTTTGTGAATAATTTCTTTCATCCAAGCGTCTATATCTCACCCACCCTATCAATTGAGTCAATCGGAGGAATTCGTAACTACTACAGAAGCTGATCATATACCAGTTGCGGACGAAGGAGCAACTGGAAGAGGGCAATACCGGAGGATAGCAGCGATGCAAGAATAAATCCACATCCTCACGTTAAGAGATAGGATCTCACTGCTATATACTCAATGTTAATGCTTCCAGTGGCAACGCTCGATGCAACTAGAAATGTAAAACTCTCTTTTTCTCTCAGTTTTTTTAAAATTGATTTTTTAAAGAAATGCATCAATACTGTTTTGCGCTCAAGAGTAAAGGTTTATTTTTTACTGATACAGTACTTTAATACTTAAAAATATCTTTAGTATTAAAAAAATATTCGGTTTCACAACCATGCAACATATAGTACCAGCCGCCGCTGAGTATTACCATTATTTTTGTATCGCTTCAGGTTCAAAAGATCTACTATCCAAGACTCCGGGTTGCATTGTATGTTGAACACCCTGTAGCAGTATCATTCTGAAATGTCATGTGATGATTAAAAAGAAAAGGAAACAGTTAATATAGCGAATGAACAGTGGTAAAAATAGGCTTTGTCTAGCGCGTCCTGCAACCCGCCAACTTAAAAAATATTTGTATATCGTACCATCTAAATTTAGATTTTAAAAAATCCACCCTTAATCATTATTTTCGAAAGAAATGCGGAAAATACAGAGTACTGTCACTCACAAATCGAGATAACAAGAGAAAAAAGGTTTTCACAAACCTAGATAACAAGAGAAATAAGGTTTTCACAAACTGAGATAACAAGGGAAATAAGGTTTTCACAAACCGAGATAACAAGAGAAATAAGGTTTTCTCCCCTAATCCCATTTCGTAAATGATCTAAAAGTTTCATCTCGTCTTGAAATTTTTTTCATTTCCTTTTGTAAAATTATGGCTAGATTTTATGCCCCGTTTTTTTTTCTTAATTTCATCTACAAGTTTTCAGAATCCTTTTTTGTGTCACGAAAAATGATATGGAAGTTTTACGTCTCATGGTTATGCCGCCTAGGCTAAAGAAGGCAATAATGATGACAATAAATTTAATGGTGGGATGAAGAAAGTGAAAGATCCCGAGAAATCCTACACACACACACACACACACACACACACATACATACACACACACACACACACACACACACACGGTGTTTTCCACTACAAAGCTCACTTGGTAAGAGGTGAGATCGAATCAAGGACCCTAAAACAGAAGGCACTAGAGGTGAGCGCTGTATCACTGAGCCGCTGCGGCCCCATTTTGTGTCACGAGAGGTTCACGTAGGCTGTGGGATAACAACATATAATCATTGGTAATAATTGGAGTATATACTGAGAAAGTGATGGTTAAATGAGAACTTGGTAGCTAATAGCTGAACTTCTGTTTTGAGATCTAAAACTTATTGTGAACTAGTAAAACTTATTGTAAAATTTTTCACCTAGTTTAGATTCTCGTCTCAAAAATGAGATTATAATTGTCATGTTTCCCGCTCCGTCTCGAACTTAAAAATGTTATCTTCGTCTCAACTCTTGTCTTATTTCTGAGACGAGAAATCTCTAATCTGTAATAGATATCAGACAAAATTGAATCTATGATTAAGAAATTAAACTTCTGGAAGTTATGCATTGATAATGCTCAGCCAAAAATATTTGAAATCGATATATTGCACAGTTTCATACGTTATAGTGATCAGCATCTGCACCAGAAACATAACACAGTGACGCACTTAAAGAAAGGCTTAAGTTATCTTTCAATCATAACTTCCTAAAACATGCAGATGAAAACAAGTGGGACGAAATCTCTTCAATGAAGGCCTCTTCAACCAGAAACTCTCTTCAACCAGAGAAATCTCTTCAACCAGAAACTCTTGTCGCGTTTCATTGCCTCCCGTTTATAACCGTTTTAAATTCTGCTCTTATATAAATACATGGAGTGGAATAGTTTAAAACATGCCAAACTATTACACTTAGCTTTAAGTAATATATGAGATGGTATTCATTGATATAACAAAAATAGTTTTCCACATTTCGCCATACTAACTCTTGATTTGTATAAAGCATTCGACAGGTTGTAGCATATTTATCTGTTTGAAATGCTTGAAAACTTTGGTTTTAAAGGCGGTTTTCTTAATTTTCAGTTAATGATGTCATTATTAAACCTATCAGTGTACGTAGGGGGGGGGGTAGCACAAGGTTGTCCCTTGTCTTCTATTATATATAAATTGGTTTTCGTTCCCTTTCTTTTAACATTGGAACCCACATTCAAGGCATCCATATTGGTACAACAACTTACAATTACAGACATATATTGACGATATACATTGTTTTATTACCAGTTCACAAAAACTGGCACATATTGAATTTCCATGAACGCAATTCAGATACTATGTTAAACACACAAAAGTCGGGTCTGTTGTGTTAAAACCTAGCTGGCCAACAGAGGCCTTCGATTCCTCTTACTGATCATATTAAAATATTAGACTTTACATGGTTACGCCGCATTGTAGATACTACAGATTACAATTTTCATACCACAACGTGTGCATTAGTTGCTCTTATTAATCAAAGTAAAGTCTGGCATGTGGGTCTTGTAGAAAGATCTAACAGTTTAAATCTTTTCATTTTGGTTGTCTTAGTTTCTTACATAACTTTTTTCTTTGAAAAAGAAATACGCCAGTATAATACGAAATCACACAGAACAACTAAAGTGGCAGAATCATTGTCGACGGGTGGATCACGCGACTGTTTGTTTACCAAAACTTAGTGGTGGTCTCGGTCTTAAAGACATTCAAACTTAAGAGTTACTCCTTGTTGTTACATTGCGTTGCCAAGTCCTCTGTTTATACTCCAAGTCCCTATCCAGCATAGCTTTATGTATACCACTGCACTACGTCGAGTTACAAGCTCTCTTGCATCTATAGCTTTGGACTTGCATCGTCCTTATACCTCCAGACGTTTTGATATTAGTTATTCGCTTTATTGCATAGAGTCACCTTGAGAGTCTATCTGTCAAGCAGTTGCATAGCCTTCCCCACTCCAACAGTGTTTATGTTTCTCGTATTATATGACACAACCCAATGAGCATCTGGAGCAAAATTTGGCGACCGTTCAAACTCCCATTTTATCACGCACTATGCAATCACTATCGTACAGTATTTTTCATAACACACCGTGAGCATAAAGTCCTGTCCTGATTGTAAAAATTAATTACGGAATAACCGTTGGACAGAATAATGCAAATTCTGGTCCGTTAGATAGGTTAGTATTACAAGTTTTTTTAAAGACCAATAGATGGCGCTAGTGCTACACAAGAGTGACGCAGTACGTTACTTGGCGCGCGCGCGTTAGTTGGCGACATGGCATAGAAGCAGGAGAAAGCGCAATGCGTGCTGTGGTATCACGAAAGCAAATCGCTCATTAGTAACATAAGTAACGTAACTGGTCTTTTAAAAAAAAACTTTTAATACTAACCTATGTAACTGATCAGTATTTACATTATCATGTCAAACGGTTCTTCTGTAATAAATTTTTGTAATCAGGGCAAGACTTTCTGCTCACCCTGTATATATCGTACTAATAGGAGACTCTCAGAATTGGGCAACACCGGCTGGAAAGATCACCACGGAACCAAGCAAAATGGTTTCAATATTATAATATTATTGCTCTTAATACTAGAATAAATCTATTATTCTTTATACGTTACTGATGCTGCTTCTTAATTACCATATTTATTCTTGCATTAAACATATAGTAATGCAAGCTTGTGGATTACCAACACTATAGATAATATTTTATATACAGAACTTAATGGCAATGCATCTTTGCACGTTCGCCAACTTGTGTTACACATGTAAACTTTTCCACTTTCGATTCGTAAACAAAAGTGCAAATTTCCTTGCAGCAACTTATTGATATATATATTCTGTGTTTGATTTCTATTACTCATAGAGACGTAATTTGCTGTTAAAGGTTCATAGAAAATGATGTGTTTGATGTATATTGTCATGGGTTCGATTCCTGGTGGAGAGGACAAAAATTTACAACGAAATTTAATTTCACAATAATTCATTTTCATTCATCAGTCATCTTTAGCGCAAAGAGCATAACCATGGGGCATTAATCCTAACAATTTCAATACATTTCGCATAATTTGTCGGGAAAATAATCTGAATTTTTTTCACGAAGAAGAGTGCGAACCGAAGGTAAGTAAAAATAATATTCTGAAGCACTTGTTTTTACTTACGTTCAGTTCGCACTCTTCTTCGCGAAAAAAAAAAAACGGATTATTTTCCCGATAATTATGTGGCATCATTTGATGCCATGTCCGTGAAGAAGTTAAATTAATCAAGTTGTTGCAAATGTATTTAGATTGTGTACAGCCAGGGTCAGTTAATTAAGCAGTGTTTTAGTATATTCCAGCGGTTCTTGGATTCTAGACTTTTGTTTAGCGCCTTTAACGAAAAAAGTTTAGCAATGTTCTTTCACCCTTTCGAAGAACTTTTTGCAAAAATTTAGAATTAACTATTTTAAGTCTTGTAAACAGCAATAGTATAAGTTCGCATATTGAGATCATATAGTTTTTTCATGGTAAGAAAGTTAGGAGTAACGAATGGATTGTACAGTATTGAATAAAACGTTTAGAAACCTTTCTTTTAACAAATAAAATGCCCTTAAAGAAGAAATTTTTAGGTAGGGTGAAATGAAGGCATTGAAAATACTAAAAGCATAAGGCATTATTTAATGTTTAAGTTATATTTCTTGCCGGCCATCATTTCCTACCACCCATAAAAGCTTTATATGGTCTAAATTGACTAAAGCCACGATTTATAAATTGATTACCGTCACTTACCCGCTTTACTGCGTTAAAATAAGAAAAAAAATAGTAATATGTTATGTTAGTCACTTGCTACTATTTCTGAAGCACTCTCTGATAGATGATGTTTTTTGTCTTGTATTTTTCAACCAGAACATATAAATTTTCGATATTTCCAACTCGAGACATTGCCACATAAAGTTGACCATCTGAGAAGCAAGGAGTTCTCTCTCTCCTCGCCCTCTCTCAAGTTATGGGGCTGAATTTGGATTTAAATGGCATCGAAAGTATCACTGTTCATCTCAGCAACTCCGAAGACTATGGATTCAATACTACCGTAATATCGGTCATTTTCCATCATTTTAAAATATATCCTCTCCCCCTCACCTAAGTTGTAATCTCAAAGTAAAATGATAAGAACCATCCCAGGACTGAGCCTCATCTATGTTGAAAATTTGATCAGATCGGTTGGTTGGTGCAAAAGTTAAATCACAAACACAGTCACTTTCGTGTTTTATGGACTTTTTAAAAAATGTTTTGCTGTTATTTATATGCGTTTTAAATAAAATGTTATCCCTAAGTAAACCATAATATTTAATTAAAATTTCAAAGAATATGACTAGTTTTAAAGATTCCGAATGTTGAACACTAAACAAAACTCCTAAGTTTTACAAAGACATTAATATTTTTATGTATCAACAAAATTCGTTAAACAAAAGCAACCGCTGTTACTAATGAAATGACGCTGTTTCTACCAGAATTATATCTCTTTCTTTTCTTTCATCTTTGGAGGGAGAAGACTGTCTTTGTTCGATGTGTTTGCTGTTTTGTTGTTAATGTTGTTTGTTGTACAACAATCAAAATGTGTCCACCTGAAGCGAGATAATTTCAAATAGACATACGTTTGCTTCCACAGTGCATTTCGTACGTACTCTGTTATTACTCAGCGATTTCCAGCATAACAACTAGCACTCGCTGTACCCTCTCCCACTCCTTTCTATGACACACAACCTCCTGCGTTCCCTTAAGGTGTAACCTGCAATTTAGTCGATGCCTGTTTCTTGTAGAGAGAGAGAGAGAGGGAGAGAGAGAATGTAGATGTGTATATATATGTGCAAGTATACATGATAATCACACTACAGCGTTGTATATACCTGCTTTGATTGCAAACTTACCCAGTAGCCAGCTCTTTCTTACCGCACTTTTGTGTTGCCTTCGAATTAATTAGTATTTGATGCAGCAGACGTATTTACCTTCTTTGTTTTTTCCCCATCAAACGGCGTACCAGAAGACAGTGGATGTCATGTAGTTTCAGTTAAGCTTTAAACACTTTTCGGTTACAATTTCTTCAAAATGATATTAAATTCTCGCTGTGACTGTTCGTTTCACTCGCCAAAAATTCTACAATATTGTGATATTAGCATTTGCGGGAAGAAAAGAAATCCCCGGCACCTATTAAGTTGAAACATTAAAAAAAAAATACTAATTATGTTTTTCATTAAGACAATAATATTCATCATCATAGACATTTTTCCATTATTGGCAAGTCCCTTGCTGCAACTAAGAAGCTTCCAAGATCCTGTCTTCCATTAATCTCTTCGACTTCACGTACGAATTTTCTATTTTGATATCGTTCATTAACTGTAATCTTCTTCGCCCTTTCCCTCTCTTTCCTGCCACCATACCCTCTAGCACGTCCCTCATGATTCAGTTTCTTCTTAGTCAAAGTCCCAACCAGTTTCTCTTCCTCTTGTTAATAACACCTAAAACTGTTCTTTTCTCCCCTACCATTTCTAACACCCTCTCATT